>NC_041388.1:13291091-13358830 GCF_002162155.2 Triticum dicoccoides
AATCCTAGTTATTTGACGGTTTGAGACAACCCTAACTGTCACAAAGCTTTATGGGTTGATTTCGTCGGTCTCCTATGTTTTTTGGTTGTGGTTTTGACCCATGAGGCTAGGGACGACATGGATCTTCGCGCTCATGGAGAGTCCTAGTCCAGTTTGTTAGGTTTTGGCGTCAAGTTCGCTCCGGTGGTGCAGGCGACAACACAACGGAATAGGTACCTCGGACCCGTCCCATCCAGGTCGCAGTGGTGTTGGACTGGGCATGACCCAAGGTTGTGTGAGGGTTTGGTTCCCCGCTTCGATTGTCTGATTGTGGGGGAGAAGTGTCGACCAGGATGCGTCTGCATCACGTGGTGATGTCAGTGGTCTCTTTGTTAAGATCCTGCATTGACGCTTTCGGCATGGAAATGGAGTTGGGTTCCTCGTTCGGCCTCATCTTCTTCTCCATATCAACATATCAGGCTTCGGATTGTCGTCCCTGGCATCTTCTGGCAACATCTTATGACTTCCCAGCCGTAGTTACAACAATCCCCTTGAATTGGTGATGTGGAGCAGGTGTGGAATCGAGCTAGGCTCACGACACACCATCGGCTTGTGCAAGTCGAAGGCGATGCGATGGATTCCCCTTCAGCCCATTTGTAAAACAAAAATCACCACGGGTGTTCTTGTAAAGCTAGACATGGTTAATATATGGCTTTTCGCAGAGAGAGAGAGAGAGAGAGAGAGAGAGAGAGAGAGAGAGAGAGAGAGAGAGAGAGAGAGAGAGAGAGAGAGAGAGAGAGAGGGATATGGGTGCGAGTCGTGAAGCGACAATTATGGCGGTAGTTTCATGTGGCTTAAGGTTATCGCGGCACAGTTTCCTGTATTATTTCAGTATTGATTATTTGCTACTCTTGTTTTGTTTTAACAACTTCTAGAGCTTCTAATAATTGCTTTTTGTTTCGGGGAAAATTTGAAGTATTTTTATAGGTTTTGTACTATAGCATTTATTTTCTAGTATTTTTATATTTATATCTATACTTATACTACTATATAGTGTACGAGTTTCGGAATTTTGAACCCAAAGCCTAAGAATGAATCGCAGCCGTTGATGAGTGTCAATCCAATGGCCTAGAGCGAAGGGATTCGCATCAACAGTGTCATTGTACTTTACTCTAGAGAAATCTAGGACATTATCGCGTGCCTACGAGGCCCCAACTCAGGTAGCCAAGGAGAGGGAGTAGGATTGTGCGGCTTCAGAACTTTCACTTGAGGATCCAGTTATCTGTTGTGAACTGGTGACGCTGTAAATTCCAGTACAGGCTAGAAGTATCTCGGTGCGGTGTGTATACTGTCTGGCAACCTACAGTAGTATGGTATACTACTCCATAGCGGTTTACCCTTTGAATGCATGCATGGAAGCATTTCTCACTTTTACTCCACAGGAAAGAGTATATGTCAAACTAATCTACTGAGCTAACCTCCTGTTATGTGCTATACACAAAAATGTTCAAACAATCCATATAAAATTTAGACTTGAAAGTTTTTTTTTGACTTTCTTAAAATATTTTCATAAGTTGTTTCAAACACACAGTGATCTCGAGGACACAAGACTGAAATAGACATTATGAAACCAGTAAAAAGATTGAGATTATGACCAAAAAAAGAAATATATATTTTTGAAAAAACTGACTTAATGGTGGTAAAAGGAGGAAAATGCAAAGTTGGAAATTAATTAATTTGAATTTGCACAACTATATTTCATGACACGTCAATAAAATTTCTTAGTGAAAGTAAAACGAGGCCTTGCTCAACCATTCTTCCTAAAGAACGATGTTGCACCATTGTGTGTTGATGCAAATTATACAAAAGTTTCAAGGAGTTCCCATTAGAAAACATAAATCTACTTTCGAATTACATGATAAATTTAACCATAACATAATTGTTTAAAATTTTATTTTAATGGTTTACAAATAATGATCTACGTGCAAAGCACGTACAAATTACTAGTACAGAATAATTTTCTAGCTTTTTGGGTGGTGTGTGTGTGTGGGGGGGGGGGGTATTCTACAAGATGGGGGCCTTCTTACATCCATCCACGAGTGGTATATCTCGCATTAAGTGAGACGGGAGGACCTCTCGCGTCGAGCGCTACAGCATCAGGCCGGCCCACTAGCGGACATTTACGGAAAAAAATGGAGTTAAAAATGGGTGTGCACGAGGGATCAATCGAGCAATCTCCTCTTTGCTTCAAGGGACTGTTAGCCACTGCACTAACATCGGCTTCGTGTACATTAGGGCGCGACTTAATAGAAGGAAAAGAGTCGGGTTTTACACATTTTCATCTTTTTTCTTCTGTTTTTTTGTTTCTTTCTTCGTTTTCAATGCTTTTTCGGTTTTTTGTTTCTTTTCTTTTTTATTCTCTGTTTTTTTCATTCTTTTTGCATTTTTTATTTGGTTTAATTTTTCATTTTATTTTTAATTTGAGATATTTTGTTTCTTTTTGTTTAATTATTTGCTTTTCTTTGTTTCTTTTGGTTTTCATTCTACATTTTCTGTATATGTCAACAACATTTTTTTCATATATGATTAATATATTTAAATAAAATTAAACATTTTTTAATACATAACATTTTTTCTATAGACATTTTTAACACTTTTCAAATGCTTGATTGCAATTTTTTGAATATATGGTCAACAGTTTTTCCTGTAAACACTTCTAAACTTTTCAAATGCTTGATTAATATTTTTCAAAAAACAAGATTAACATTTTTCAATACATGGTCAACATTTTTTCTATGTACATTTTAATATTTTAAAACGATTTCATAACATTTTCTAAATGCAACATTAACATTTTTAACACATGGTCAAAAAAATTCTCAAAACATTAGCATTTTTTCAATACTTGTTCGACATTTTTTTGAAATGCTTGATTAATATTTTTATATACATGATCTAAGTTTTCAAGATTTTTTTAATACATGGTCAACATTTGTTCTATACACATTATATATTTTTCAAATACTGGTTCAATATTTTTTTAAATACTTCGTTAACATTTATATGTACATGACCAATTTTTTTCATCATTTTTTAGAATGAATGGTGAACATTTTTTATGCACATTTAGCATTTTCCAAATGCTTGATTAATTTCTTTCAAATACATGATCAATTTGATTCATACACATTTTTTTGTATACATTTTTCATATACATGACAAACATTTTCTATATACACATTTAACATTTTCCAAATGTTTGGTCAACATTTTTCGAATGTGTACAGTAATTTTTCTAATATATTTATTTATAATATTTGGAAGTATAAACAAAAGTGAAAAATGGAAGCAAAAAATGGGAAAAATAACACAAAAGGAGGCTGTTGTTTCCCACGCGCCTGGGCCGGCCCAACTCGCGGCAACTTTCAGCGAGGTTTCGCTCTGTCTCGCTGAAGGGTGCGATTCTTATATGACGCGCGCGAGCGTCAAGCTGTCGCCGCTTCGCTGAACCAAAGAAACCAATCGACACCATATGGGCCCGCCCACTTGGAGCGAGGAATGGTTTTGTGAAACTTCCAGAAGGTCCCTGAACCGGGTTTTTTTCGTTTTGTTTTCTTTCACAGGATTTTCAAGTTTTCTTCATTACTTTTAGTAATCGTTATCTTTTTATTTATTTTTCTTCTTATTTATCCCTTTCTTTTATTTTTTTGTTTTCCTTATATTCAAAATATCCAAAATATGTCCAGATTTTTTGAAATTCGTTTGACTTTTCAGAAAATGTTTTTGAAATTCCAAATTTTGTTCATGTTTTCGAATTTTTTTCACGTTTCAAAAATAGTTTTGAATTCCAAAATTTTTTTCACTGGGCCACTGAGAAGGCCGGTTTAACCAAAAGAGCGGAAAATGCTGAAGCGGCCCTTAAACCGGTGGTGGATGAACTGACGGCCGTACAGCGGCAAATACACTCCATGACTGCTGCAATCTTTGGTAAGCTCCTTGTAACTTCTGTGATAAATTTGAATCTGCTGTATCGTAAATCCGGTTTGAGACCATTCCAATCTTGTTGTAGGCACATGTATTGGGCACTTAGGAAATGATGTGCGGAAGAAATTGAAAGCTGCCTACACCTTGGTGGAACAATTGTATACCGGAGCCCAACGGATCATCACCTCAGCTTCTCACAACAACCCGGCGCCCTCTTTAATCCAGGACACTCTTAGCAAGTTGTCAATGCTTCCAGCCCGGATTGAGGAGCTGAAAAAATCCGCTGCCCGAACCGGAGCCATCAATGCCTTAATCCGGGCAAAGGCATGGGTGCCCGACTTTGATCCTGTAGAAGCAGCTCAAGGCTATCCCAGTCTGAAAGAAGATGGCTCTGAATTCAACAAAGAAGATTTAAGGGCCATAAACCGTGCAGTGCGCCCGCTGGCTTGCCAGCTAGCTGAAGAGGCAGATTTGACGCATTATCAAGGGCAATATAATAATCAAAACAAGCGAGTGCCTGCCCCAACTGTTGAAGCGGAGAATCCGATTCCTCCAATCCGTAAGCACACTTACGCCCCTGATATTGAACCATCTTCCCTGATCCATGAAGAGGTTGTTTTCCAAGCTTTAATGGGAATCGACTGGACCACTGTTGATTTCCAGCCAATGGGTAGAGACGAGGAAGCTGAAGCGGCGGAGGATGAGGAGCAGGCTTGAAACGGAAGCCGGTTTGAAGAGCTATTTGCAACATCCTTCCAAAAAAACAATGATTTTGTTTGAGCACCATGCTGCCTTGTAATAGGATAGTTAAAACTTCTGCCTGGAATATGCCTTCGTGCATAAGTACTGAAGCTTTTGCTTGAAAAACTTTAATTTATATTTCCTGCAATCAGAAAAATTTGAACTTCGGTGGCGGTTATACCGTCAGCCGGATTATGATCTTGATGTGTGTATCAGTAATATAACAAATAGATGATACATAAATACCTGCCATGTTTGAGCATAAAGCTGGCTTTAGCCAAGCCTGAAGCGGTGGTTTTATAAATCATTACCGTCAAAAAGGGAGAAAATATCTCCCATACAAACCGTACTGACTTAACACGAGCCCCCTGGTTACTCCATGATGTTAACAGGGAAAAGGTAAACCAGGCAGACTCCTCCGGTTTTAAAGGGGAATCAAAAATCATTGGCTAAACCGGAAAAAATATGCTTGTTGATATAAAAGAAATCCAACAAAGAACGAACAAACCATGAAAACAACATGGAAGCAAAGGCAATGATAAAAAACCATTTGCAAAAATATGCTATACTGAGTTGTTTAGATGGTATTACCATGGTCGGACAGGATCAAGGCCCCCAATAGGAGTGACAATGATTCAAGTCAGCCAGGTCCCCAAATGACTCGTGGCATATATGCCAGATCAAGAGGCGTGACAATGGTTCGGGTTCGACCATGCCCCCAAGTGATTTTGTGGCCTTAGGCCGACCAAGAGGCGTGACTGGTTCAGACTTGACCATGTCCCCAAATGATCTAGTGGCTGTCGCCTATCAAAGGGTGTTCGTTGGTTCGGACACAACCAAGGCCCCCAGTGATATATAAAAAAGAAATGTCAAGGGGTAAACCGGAGGCTGCTTTAAACAGAACCACTCCGTGTAACCTCGCATGATGAGAAAGACAGAGACCCCGCTTTAGCTGAGGCTCCGGTTTGATATATCAAAGATAATATATACATTGTCATGATATGTACATAGATAGAGCCGATGGCTCAAGTATAGTAAGGCCGAAGATGAGCTATATTCCACGGCCTGTTGGTCTCCTCCTCTGATGTACGTGAGTCTTGATGCCCTCGAATATCAATCAGATAGTACGACCCGTTGTGCAAATTTTTGCTGACCACGAAAGGTCCCTCCCAAGGTGGGGATAACTTGTGCATATCCGTTTGATCTTGGATGAGTCGAAGCACCAAATCTCCTTCTTGAAAAGTTCTGGTTCTAACCCGGCGACTGTGATAGCGACGAAGATCTTGCTGGTAAATCGCTGAACGGGCAGCCGCTATATCACGCTCCTCGTCCAATAGGTCCAAAGCGTCTTGTCGTGCTGTCTCATTGTCTGCTTCAACATAGGCTGCCACACGAGGCGAATCATGCCGGATGTCACTAGGGAGAACTGCCTCTGCTCCATAGACCATGAAAAATGGCGTATATCATGTGGACCGGTTTGGCGTAGTATTGATACTCCATAACACAGATGGTAGCTCTTCAACCCAACATCCTAGTGTTCTTTGCAACGGGACCAAAAGCGGGGTTTGATGCCTCGCAAGATTTCCTGATTAGCTCGTTCTGCCTGTCCGTTGGACTGGGGGTGCGCCACTGACGACACATCAAGTCGGATGTGCTCACGTTCACAGAACTCCTTCATAGCACCCTTGGATAAATTGGTACCATTGTCAGTAATGATACTGTGTGGAAAACCAAACCGGAAAATCACCTTCTTGATGAACTGCACCGCTGTTGCTGCATCACACTTGCTGACAGGCTCCGCTTCAACCCACTTGGTAAATTTGTCAACTGCCACCAAAAGGTGGGTTTTCTTATCCTTGGATCTTTTAAAAGGCCCAACCATATCCAGCCCCCAAGTTGCAAACGGCCATGTTATTGGGATCATCCTCAATTCTTGAGCCGGCACATGAGCACGCCTTGAAAATTTCTGACATCCATCACATCGTTTAACCAAGTCCTCCGCATCAGCATACGCTGTCAACCAGTAGAACCCGTGACGAAACGCCTTTGCCACCAGAGACTTTGAACCGGCGTGGTGCCCACAATCCCCTTCATGGATTTCTCTTAAGATTTCATAGCCTTCCTTAGGAGAAACACAATGTTGAAACGCCCCTGATACACTGCAATGATGTAATTCACCATTGACAATCGTCATAGATTTGGATCGCCGGACTATCTGCCTGGCCAGAATCTCATCCTCTGGTAACTCCCCCGGTTCATGTACGCAAGATAAGGAACTGTCCAATCCGGAATAACATGCAGGGCTGCCACCAACTGAGCCTCCGGATCAGGGATAGCCAAATCCACCTCACCTGGGAGCTTGACTGACGGGTTGTGCAACACGTCCAAAAAGACGTTAGGCGGGACCGGTTTACGCTGAGAGCCCAACCGACTTAAAGCATCCGCTGCTTCATTCTTCCGACGGTCCACATGATCCACTTGATAACCCTTGAAATAACCTGCAATATTATCCACTTCCCGGCGATATGCAGCCATGAGCGGGTCTTTAGAATCCCAAGTGCCAGACACCTGTTGAGCCACTAGGTCCGAGTCACCAAAGCACTTAACCCGGCTTAAATTCATCTCTTTAGCCATCCGGAGACCATGGAGCAAGGCTTCGTACTCAGCTGCATTATTAGTACAAGGGAACATTAAGCGGAGAACAAAGCAAAACTTATCACCTCGTGGGGAAGTTAATACGACCCCAGCCCCCGAGCCTTCCAATTGCCTGGATCCGTCAAAATGAATAGTCCAATATGTGTGATCCGGCTTCTCCTCTGGTGCTTGTAACTCCGTCCAATCATTGATGAAATCAACAAGTGCTTGAGACTTCACTGCCGTCCGAGGCACGTACTTCAGTCCGTGTGGCCCATGCTCTATAGCCCACTTGGCAATCCGGCCAGTCGTCTCCCGATTCTGTATAATATAACCCAAGGGAGCTGAACTGACCACTGTGATGGGGTGCCCTTGAAAATACTGCTTCAACTTCCGACTGGCCATAAAAACACCATAGACCAGCTTCTGCCAATGCAGATACCTTTGCTTGGATTCAATAAGCACCTCGTTGATATAATAAACCGGCCGCTGAACCGGATATTCCTTGCCTGCCTCTTTGCGCTCCACCACAATAGCCACGCTAACTGCCCGAGCATTGGCTGCTACGTATAATAATAGTGGCTCCTTGTCGACCGGAGCTGCAAGAACAGGCGGATTGGCTAACTGCCGCTTCAGGTCCTCAAATGCCTCATCCGCAGCTGGACTCCAGACGAAATTGTCTGTCTTCCTCAGCATTTGGTACAAAGGGATAGCCTTCTCCCCGAGGCGGCTGATAAACTAGCTCAGCGCAGCGATTCGGCCCGCCAAACGCTGGACATCGTTGATACACTTCGGTTTAGCTAGGGATGTAATAGCCGTAATCTTCTCCGGATTAGCCTCAATTCCTCTGTTAGACACCAGGAAACCCAGTAACTTGCCTGCCGGAACACCAAAAACACACTTGGCCGGATTAAGCATCATCCTGTAAGCTCGCAAGTTATCAAAGGTCTCCTTCAAATCATCCACCAGCATCTCCTTCTGTCTTGATTTTACTACAATATCATCCACATAGGCGTGCACATTGCGGCCGATCTGCTCATGCAGGCAATTCTGTACACACCGTTGATAGGTGGCTTGGGCACTCTTGAGCCCGAAGGGCATAGATACATAGCAGAAGGCTCCAAAGGGAGTAATAAATGCCGTTTTTTCCTGGTCCTTAACCGCCATCTTAATCTGATGATATCCAGAGTATGCATCCAAAAAAACTCAAACGCTCACAACTCGCCGTGGCATCAATGATCTGGTCAATACGGGGGAGGGCAAAAGGATCTGCCGGACAGGCTTTGTTAAGATCTATGTAATCCACACACATACGCCAAGTGCCGTTTTTCTTAAGAACCAGCACCGGATTGGCAAGCCACTCTGGATGGAACACCTCAATAATAAAACCAGCTGCTAAAAGCCTGGCCACTTCCTCTCCAATGGCTTTGCGTCTTTCTTCGTTAAACCGGCGGAGGAACTGTTTCACCGGTTTATACTTAGGATCCACATTAAGAGTGTGCTCAGCGAGTTCCCTCGGTACACCTGGCATGTCAGACGGCTTCCATGCAAAAATGTCCCGATTCTCACCGATGAACTCGATGAGCGCGCTTTCCTATTTGGGATCCAGGTTGGCACTGATAGTGAACTGCTTGGACGAATCGTCGGGCACGAAGTCAACAAGCTTGGTCTCAGCTGCCGATTTGAACTTCAGATCTGAATCATGCTCTGTAGTTGGCTTCTTTAAAGGGGTCATATCCGCCGGATCAACATTGTCCTTATAATACTTCAACTCCTCCGTGGCACAGACTGACTCTGCATAAGCCGCATCACCCTCTTCACATTCCAAAGCGATCCTACGGTTCCCGTGAACCGTTATCGTCCCCTTGTAACCCGGCATCTTGAGCTGTAAGTAGATATAACAAGGCCGTGCCATGAACTTGGCATAAGCCGGCCGCCCAAACAAGGCGTGATACGGGCTCCGGATCTTCACCA
Source organism: Triticum dicoccoides (assembly GCF_002162155.2). Classification (NCBI taxonomy): domain Eukaryota; kingdom Viridiplantae; phylum Streptophyta; class Magnoliopsida; order Poales; family Poaceae; genus Triticum; species Triticum dicoccoides. The sequence goes on from NC_041388.1 coordinate 13,300,404, forward strand.
CTTCGAAGTTTAATTTTTTCGACCGAGAATCGTGCTCGTCCCCAAAAGCCACATCTAGGGCTATCTTACCAACAGGATATGCAGATTTGCCTGGCGCAACACCATGGAATACCGTATTCGACGGTCTGAGATCCTTGTCTGTCAGTCCCATGCGCCGGAATGTCTCATAGTATAGTATGTTAATACTGCTTCCTCCATCCATGAGTACCTTGGTGAATTTATAACCCCCCACCTGAGGGTCTACCACTAATGCTAGCTGGCCCGGATTATCAACCCGGGGCGGGTGATCCTCTCTGCTCCACACGATAGGCTGCTCCGACCAGCGCAAGTAACGTGGTAAGGCCGGTTCAACAGAATTCACCGCTCGCCTGTGGAGTTTTCGGTCGCGCTTATCCAAGCCAGTTGTGAAGATATGGTATTGCCCATTGCTCAACTGCTTTGGCTGGCTCTGATAACCTGACTGCTGCTGCTGCTGGCCGTTCTGATTATTCTGGCTATTGTGACTGCCCTGATTGAAACCTGAACCGGAAGCTCCATCGTGACCCGGACCGTGTAAACCGGATCCTGAACCGCCACCTGACCCATGGTCATACCGGAAGGCATTAGAGTTTTTAAACTCCCGCGTAATATAACAATCCTTCCAAAGGTGGTTAGCGGGTGTCTCCTTCGTCCCATGCTTTGGGCAAGGCTGATTCAACAAATGATTCAAACGGCTTGCATTAGGATTGGGGGCCCCATTACGATCTGCCGCCTTACCTCTGCGCTGCTGCCCCCTGTCCTGTGCATTAGCGTTGGCCACAAAATCCATGCTACCCTCCGCCTTGCGTTTGCCTCCGTTTCCATGACCCGCCGGTTTGTACTGCTGCTATTTAGAGTTGCTATTCTTCCTTCCCTTCCCTGTTTCATCATCATCAGGTTCGGGATCCTTGGTACTGTCTGAATCGGCATACTTTACTAAAGCAGCCATGAGGGTTCCCATGTCATTACAGAACCGCTTCATGCGTCCCAATTTCAATTTTAGAGTCTCAAACCAGCAGTTGCCTTCCAGAGTTAAGATCACAGAGTCAGCATTAATCCTGTCCGATGAGTGCAAAATTTCCGAAACGCGGCGCACCCAACAGGTCGTTGATTCTCCTTCCTCCTGGACACAAGCCGCCAGGTCTACTATGGACTTGGGCTGCTTACATGTATCCTTAAAATTTTGTATAAATCGGGCCCGCAACTGGGCCCATGAGCTGATAGAATTGGGTGGCAGGCTCTTTAACCAAGTACGAGTCGTGCCCTCAAGCATCATGGTGAAGTATTTTGCACATGCGGCCTCATCCACGTCCAGCATCTCCATGGCCATCTCATAACTCTCTACCCATGCTTCAGGGGGTAAATCAGCGGTGTAATTCGGCACCTTGCGTGGACCCTTGAAATCTTTGGGCAGGCGCACATTACGTAAAGCTGGGATTAAGCAAGGCACTCCCAAAGCGGATGTGATCCCTGGTCCGGCAAAGGTTGTAGAACAAACCGGTGTAAGTTGGCCCGCATTATCCTGTGCTGCTAACTCGGCCTCTCTTTGTGCCCGGGCCCGGTCCACCACATCCTGAGCATCTCCAACACCACCTGCCGGGTCATGACCACGGGCCGCTTCACGGCCTCGCGCATTGCTTGATATGGTCGGTTCCTCCACGCGCCTGCTATAGCTCCGGCTCGGCCGGGGCATAGAATGAATCCGATCACGGCTGTATGAGTAGGCCTCCTGCTGAATCAGTGCAGTCCGGAGAAGCTCCTTAACCCGGCGCGTCTCTATCGCTTGCGGAGAATCCCCTTCGAATGGGATGGCCTCTAACCGTGCAGCGGCCGCAACAAGGTTGTCCATAGGATTCGAATAATGACCCGGGGGTGTCTGGACCGGCGGAGGAACCACAATGTTTTGGTGAGGAGGTTCCATCAGGCGAGGTTGGACCATCGCCCCTGGCCCTGGTGCCTCAATCCGGTTTGTCTCTGGGTACTGCGGCGGATTACTGGGTCCAGCTCTTGGAGTGTGAAAGAGATTTCGGGGGTCAAACCCTAACGGCAGGCGTGATCTGTGCTTCCGCTTCAAAACCTCCTGTGATGCATTCTGGTCAAGCATGAGCTTATAGGCCTGGGCGTCCAAAGCGGCCCGCTCTGCCGCCATCCTGTCCTTCTCTGCTGCCAGATCCGCTTTGGCTCGCGCGATCTGTTCTTTCACCTTTGCAATTTCTGCATCATGAGCCTCCTGATCCGCCGGATTGGCTTCCACCATAAGCGCGGCCAGTGCGTCAAACAGGTCGGATAGGACTTGAACCGGCGGGCGCATAAGGCCTCCTGCCCCTGCTGCCGCTGCCGCTGCTGATCCGGAGAGCACTACTGCGGCGGTCGAAGAGTGGTTCGCCGCCTGGGTGCCGGCCATGAATATTCCAACCTGGTTGACCGGGCCTGGGGGGTCCGGAATACTGTCGCCATCGGAACAGCCCCTAATCTGGTCGTCTTGCAACTGGTATAGCGATTCGGTCTCTCCGGCTGAGGACTCGTCGCCGGAATAGACGACGGTCTCGCTACCGTGTTCTGACTCGTCCTCACGCTCACCTTCGTGGATGACTCCAACGAAGACACGCTTCACGGCCGGTTTAACCCGGGTAGATCTCGCACGCTGAGCCGTCTCGATGAGGTTGGTGCAGATGTCCGGCTCAGGCTCAGGCTCACCGATTTTGCCAATGAAAACGTGTATGCCACCAAAGGGGACCCGGTACCCGTACTCGATTGAATCGGCCTCGGGACCCCATCCTGCGTCGTTTATGTAGATCCTGCCCCGACGACTCTTGGTCATCCGGCCCACAACATAGCCTTCGAGTCCCTTGAGCTTGCCCTCCAAGATCGTCAAACCATCGTGCGATAGCCCCACGGTGGGCGCCAACTGTCGTGGATTTGTCACGGCAGATGTCCTAGCGAAAGGACTTAGTCGTGGAGCCATCGCTACAAGTTTACTTGAAGGGGTTAAAGCGGACACAAAGACACGAGGATTTTATACTAGTTCGGCCCCTTCGATGAAGGTAAAAGCCTACGTCTAGTTGTGATGGAATTGATATGATCTCGATGGCTAGGGAGCAAACAAGCTTCGCCTAGGCTCGAGTTGTGGTTGTCTGTCCTGAACCGCCACTGGGTCGTCCCCTTATATACACGGGTGACGCCCGTCGGTCCATAGAGTCCTAACCGGTTCATACTCGTATTCCGGTTGGTATCTCTCTATTCCTTACTTACAATACAAATCATACATCAGGCCGGTTTACGGCTACATGTTCTAACCGACTACAGGCCTTGGGCCTTCATCTGTTTACGCCACTAATGAAGTTAACCCGGCCCAAGTAGGCCGGTTTACGCCTAGTGGTAATATCCCCAACACATCCCTTGCATATTATAGTTCATCACGAAGCTCTTGTAGCTTGGTGGCAGTGATTGGAGAATTCTGTCAATGACGCAATCATCTGGAAGATTAACTCCCATCTGAATCAAGTGATTATTATACCCAGACATTTTGAGTATATGCTCATTGACAGAACTGTTCTCCTCCATCTTGCAGCTATAGAACTTATTGGAGACTTCATATCTCTCAATCCGGGCATTTGCTTGAAATATTAACTTCAACTCCTGGAACATCTCATATGCTCCATGACGTTCAAAACATCGTTGAAGTCCCGATTCTAAGCCGTAAAGCATGGCACACTGAACTATCGAGTAGTCATCAGCTTTGCTCTGCCAGATGTTCATAACATCTGGTGTTGCTCCAGCAGCAGGCCTGGCACCCAGCGGTGCTTCTAGGACGTAATTCTTCTGTGCAGCAATGAGGATAATCCTCAAGTTACGGACCCAGTCCGTGTAATTGCTACCATCATCTTTCAACTTTGCTTTCTCAAGGAACGCATTAAAATTCAACGGAACAACAGCACGGGCCATCTATCTACAATCAAACATACATAAGCAAGATACTATCAGGTACTAAGTTCATGATAAATTTAAGTTCAATTAATCAAATTACTTAAAGAACTCCCACTTAGATAGACATCCCTCTAATCCTCTAAGTGATCACGTGATCCAAATCAACTAAACCATGTCCGATCATCACGTGAGATGGAGTAGTTTCATTGGTGAACATCACTATGTTGATCATATCTACTATATGATTCATGCTCGACCTTTCGGTATCCGTGTTCCGAGGCCATATCTATATATGCTTGGCTCGTCAAGTATAACCTGAGTATTCCGCGTGTGCAACTGTTTTGCACCCGTTGTATTTGAACGTAGAGCCTATCACACCCGATCATCACGTGGTGTCTCAGCACGAAGAACTTTCGCAACGGTGCATACTCAGGGAGAACACTTCTTGATAATTCAGTGAGAGATCATCTTATAATGCTACCGTCAATCAAAGCAAGATAAGATGCATAAAATATAAACATCACATGCAATCAATATAAGTGATATGATATGGCCATCATCATCTTGTGCCTGTGATCTCCATCTCCGAAGCATCGTCATGATCACCATCGTCATCGGCGCGACACCTTGATCTCCATCGTAGCATCGTTGTCGTCTCGCCAATCTTATGCTTCCATGACTATCGCTACTGCTTAGTGATAAAGTAAAGCATTACAGTGCGATTGCATTGCATACAATAAAGCGACAACCATATGGCTCCTGCCAGTTGCCGATAACTCGGTTACAAAACATGATCATCTCATACAATAAAATTCAGCATCATGTCTTGACCATATCACATCACAACATGCCCTGCAAAAACAAGTTAGACGTCCTCTACTTTGTTGTTGCAAGTTTTACGTGGCTGCTACGGGCTTAAGCAAGAACCAATCTTACCTACGCATCAAAACCACAACGATAGTTTGTCAAGTTGGTGTTGTTTTAACCTTCGCAAGGACCGGGCGTAGCCACACTCGGTTCAACTAAAGTTGGAGAAACTGTCACCCGCAAGCCACCTATGTGCAAAGCACGTCGGGAGAACCGGTCTCGCGTAATCCTACGCGTAATGTCGGTCCGGGCTGCTTCATCCAACAATACCGCCGAACCAAAGTATGACATGCTGATAAGCAGTATGACTTATATCGCCCACAACTCACTTGTGTTCTACTCGTGCATATAACATCAACACATAAAACCTAGGCTCGGATGCCACTGTTGGGGAACGTAGTAATTTCAAAAATTTCCTACGCACACGCAAGATCATGGTGATGCATAGCAACGAGAGGGAAGAGTGTGATCTACGTACCCTTGTAGATCGAAAATGGAAGCGTTTGGTTGATGTAGACGTACGTCTCCACGGCCCGACCGATCAAGCACCGAAACTACGGCACCTCCGAGTTTTAGCACACGTTCAGCTCGATGACGATCCTCGGACTCCGATCCAGCAAAGTGTCAGGGAAGAGTTCCGTCAGCACGACGGCGTGGTGACGATCTTGATGTACTACTGTCGCAGGGCTTCGCCTTAGCACCGCTACAATATTATCGAGGACTGTGGTGGCAGGGGGCGCCGCACACGGCTAAGAATATGATCACGTGGATCAACTTGTGTCTCTTGGGGTACCCCTGCCTCCGTATATAAAGGTTCAAGAGGGGGAGGCCGGCCGGCCACCATAGGGCGCGCTAGGAGGAGTCCTACTCCCTCCGGGAGCAGGACTTCTCCCCCAATCCTAGTTGGAATAGGATTCGCGAGGTGGGAACGGAGAGAGAGAGAAGGAAGGGGGCGCCGGCCCCCTCTCTCCTTGTCCTATTCGGACTAGGGGGAGGGGCGCGCGGCCCAGCCCTGGCTGCCTCTCCTCTTCTTCCACTAAGGCCCATTAAGGCCCATGTACCTCCCGGGGGGTTTCGGTAACCTCCCGGTACTCCGGTAAAATCCCGATTTCACCCGGAACACTTCCGATATCCAAACATAGGCTTCCAATATATCAATCTTTATGTCTCTACCATTTCGAGACTCCTCGTCATGTCCGTGATCACATCCGGGACTCCGAACAACCTTCGGTACATCAAAACGTATAAACTCATAATATAACTGTCATCGAAACCTTAAGCGTGCGGACCCTACGGGTTCGAGAACAATGTAGACATGACCGAGACATGTCTCCGGTCAATAATCAATAGCGGGACCTGGATGCCCATATTGGCTCCTACATATTCTACGAAGATCTTTATCGGTCAGACCGCATAACAACATACGTTGTTCCCTTTGTCATCGGTATGTTACTTGCCCGAGATTCGATCGTCGGTATCCAATACCTAGTTCAATCTTGTTACCGACAAGTCTCTTTAGTCGTTCCGTAATACATCATCTCGCAACTAACTCATTAGTTGCATTGCTTGCAAGGCTTAAGTGATGTGCATTACCGAGAGGGCCCAGAGATACCTCTCCGACGATCGGAGTGACAAATCCTAATCTCGAAATATGTCAACCCAACATGTACCTTTGGAGACACCTGTAGAGCACCTTTATAATCACCCAGTTATGTTGTGACGTTTGGTAGCACACAAAGTGTTCCTCCGGCACACGGGAGTTACATAATCTCATAGTCATAGGAACATGTATAAGTCATGAAGAAAGCAATAGCAACAAACTAAACGATCGGGTGCTAAGCTAATGGAATGGGTCATGTCAATCAGATCATTCAACTAATGATGTGATCCCGTTAATCAAATGACAACTCTTTGTCCATGGTTAAGAAACTTAACCATCTTTGATTAACGAGCTAGTCAAGTAGAGGCATACTAGTGACACTCTGTTTGTCTATGTATTCACACATGTATTATGTTTCCGGTTAATACAATTCTAGCATGAATAATAGACTTTTATCATGATATAAGGAAATAAATAATAACTTTATTATTGCCTCTAGGGCATATTTCCTTCAAGTGAGGGAGGATGAGAGGGGGACGTGGGGGTCGCGTGGCATCCCTGGACGTCTCCATGCGTCGGCAGAAGTAGGAGGTGGCCGGCGTGTGGCCGCGGGCGCCGGCCACGCGCTCCGCGTCCTTCTGGCGCGAGGAGGACGACGACTGGCAGCGCCAGTAGGCTGGGCCGAGCCAGGTGGGCTGGCCAGCACAGGTAAGGCCCAGGTGGCCTTCCCTCTCTCTTTTCTTTCTATTTGTTTTCTTTTTTCTATTTAACTGCAACTGTTGGGCTTTATTAAAAATACTAAAATATTTCCAAAAATTCTGAAAATAAATGTGAGCTCTGTTTAGAATATTTCCAACGGGAAACATTTATTCCCAGAATTATTTGAGCATTTAAATTATTTTATATTATTTAAATGCCCAAATTCAAATACTTATGATTTAATTCAATGACCTTCTGTTGACCTAAAAAATTGTGCACCAATTTTGCCAGAGGTTTTAACCCAAGACAAAGAGGGTGAACTTTTTAGAAGGGCATTTCAGGTTCATTGAAAATAATTTTAGTAAACCCTAGTTGTTTCCAGGGGGTGCTGGGGGTTCTGTCTTCCCCATTTCAAATTTAGTAGGAAATTAAACATGATGCACACTCTAATGCTTGAACTAAACTAGGGTGTGACAGCCTTCGTCATCACCAACGCTCCTCTCATCGGGAGAGGGCAATCTCCATCAACATCTTCATCAGCACCATCTCCTCTCAAAACCCTAGTTCATCTCTTGTATCCAATTCTTGTCTCCAAGTCCGGGATTGGTACTAGTAGGTTGCTAGTAGTGTTAATTACTCCTTGTAGTTGATGCTAGTTGGTTTATTTGGTGGAAGATCATATGTTCAAATCATATATGCATATTAATACCCCTCTGATTATGAACAAGAATATGCTTTGTGAGTAGTTACGTTTGTTCCTGAGGACATGGGAGAAGTCTTGCTATTAGTAGTCATGTGAATTTGGTATTCGTTCGATATTTTGATGAGATGTATGTTGTCTCTCCTCTAGTGGTGTTATGTGAACGTCGACTACATAACACTTCACCATTATTTGGGCCCAGAGGAAGGCATTGGGAAGTAATAAGTAGATGATGGGTTGCTAGAGTGACAGAAGCTTAAACCCTAGTTTATGCGTTGTTTCGTAAGGGGCTGATTTGGATCCATATGTTTCATGCTATGGTTAGGTTTACCTTAATACTTTTGTTGTAGTTGCGGATGCTTGCAATAGAGGTTAATCATAAGTGGGGTGCTTGTCCAAGTAAGGACAGTACCCAAGCACCGGTCCATCCACATACCAAATTATCAAAGTACCAAACGCGAATCATATGAACGTGATGAAAACTAGTTTGGCGATATTCGCATGTGTCCTCGGGAGCGCTTTTCTCTATATAAGAGTTTGTCCAGGCTTGTCCTTTGCTACAAAAAGGATTGGGCCACCTTGCTGCACTTTATTTACTTTTGTTACTTGTTGCTCGTTACAAATTATCCTATCACAAAACTATCTGTTACCACTTATTTCAGTACTTGCAGAGAATACCTTGCTGGAAACCGCTTATCATTTCCTTCTGCTCCTCGTTGGGTTCGACACTCTTACTTATCGAAAGGACTACGATAGATCCCCTATACTTGTGGGTCATCACTGCGCCAGTGGTTGCTTCACCACCTTGTACACGTCTTTAAAAGGGGTAATTAAACTTGTTAATTACAAGCATGTACTCAAGTTTGGACTATCATGTTCTACAGGAGAACCGAATATGCTTGAGGAAGCTCTTGGTGATGCAAGGTGGAAAAATTCTATGGTTGAAGAATACATGGAACTTAAGAGAAATAAGACTTGGCATATCGTTTCCCCACAGCAAGATAAAAACTTGATTGACTGCAAATGGGTATTCAGAATCAAGAGAAAATGTGATGGAACTATAGATAGGTACAAAGCTAGACTTGTTGCAAAAGGCTTTAAACAGCGTTATGGCATAGACTATGAAGACACCTTCAGTCCGGTTGTAAAAGCTGCAACAATTTGCCTTGTCTTGTCAATTGTTGTTTCCTGGGGATGGAGCCTTCATCATCTGGATGTACAGAATGCGTTCCTTCATGGTGTTCTGGAAGAAGAAATTTACATGAAACAACCTCCTGGGTTTGAGGATAAGAATGCACCATATCATGTATGCAGACTTGACAAAGCTTTATATGGGTTGAAGCAAGCTCCTAGAGCGTGGTACTCCCGTCTCAGTCAGAAATTGCAGGCTCTTGGTTTCATTCCTTCCAAATCTGACACCTCATTGTTCATTTACAATAAGTCAAATACATCTATATTTGTGCTTATTTATGTTGATGATATAATTGTTACTAGCTCATCCAGTGAGGCCATACCAGCACTGCTAAAGGATTTAAATTCAGAGTTTTTTGCTCTCAAGGATTTAGGAGACTTGCACTTCTTCCTAGGAATTGAAGTAAAGAAACATGAGGATGGGCTTCATCTTTCACAGGAAAAGTATGCAACTGATCTGGTAAGAAGAGTTGGGTCACAAGGATGCAAACCGTCACTAACCCTTCTCTCTAGCACTGAAAAATTGTCTCTCACAGAAGAAGAACTTTTAAGTCAAGAGGATGGCACAAAATACAGAAGTCTAGTAGGTGCTCTTCAGTACTTAACTCTCACTAGACCTGATTTATCTTTTGTTGTTAACAAGGTATGCCAGTTTCTTCATGCACCCACTACAGTTCATTGGACTGCTGCAAAGCGCATAGTGAGATATGTGAAACATACTATGAATGTTGGTCTGAACTTCACCAAGTCATCATCCACACTAGTCAGCGCATTTTCTGATTCTGATTGGGCAGGATGTGTTGATGACAGACGTTCTACTGGTGGGTTTGCTATATTTTTTGGACCTAACTTAATATCATGATGTGCAAAGAAACAGGCTACAGTCTCTAGATCAAGCACAGAGGCAGAATACAAGGTGTTCGCAAATGCAACAGCAGAGATTATTTAGGTCCAATCACTGATGAGAGAACTTGGTGTTAGGAGCACTCAAACTCCATGCTTATGGTGTGACAATCTTGGTGCCACATACTTGTCTGCAAATCTGGTTTTTCATGCTAGAACAAAGCATATTGGGATAGATTTTCATTTTGTCAGAGAGAGAGTTGCAAGCAGACAGTTGGAGATTCGGTTTGTGCATTCTCGAGATCAAGTTGCAGATGGGTTCACCAACGCATTGCCTACAAAGAATTTTGAAGAGTTTAAACGTAATCTCAACTTGACGAAGTTGTGATTAAGGGAGGATGTTAAACACTGGATATTTGCACACGCATAACTTGGTTAAGAGGATCTTTATATCTAGGAGGTTAGCTAGTCTGTTAGAATAGTTGTACGGTTTAACTTGTTGTAATCCCGTAGCACAACTACCTGCGTCTTATCTCCTCCTCTCTTGTTCTCCAAGTTGTACTCAACCGCTGTATGCATATCTAGGGTTGGCCCCTGCTATATAAACACGCACCCGTCGCCTCTAACGAGGTAAGACGCTTCGAGCATTCTTCACAGTGCTAAGTGTGTTCATGATAGTGTGCATACTGAAATTGGTTGTAACTGTATAGTTACGAGGCAGTGACATAACAGTATATGCATGTACAGATTTCGAGTACATATGGTCATAGTAGAGTCTTGGGGACAATTATTCTCTTAGTACTAATAAATCAGGAGTTGGTTGTTTCTTCAACGGCGTGTCATAAATTATAATCTACAGCTCATGTCTTCTGGGATCAAACTTAGCTTTGAATTTACAAGGGTAAAGACTTATGTGGGAAGTACAAACCGTGTCCGGTTTTAACTAGCATAAAATTCCCCCTGCATTACTTCAACGATTCTTAACAAAGGTTGTTACCCTCGATTGAACTTGTTGAACTTGTTTGTAAACCTTGGGGATTGATAGCATCCTGGCATCGATCAACACGAGTTGCTCAACTGAACTAAAATTCCAGAGTGACTTGTGAGCAACAGCAGCAGCAGCAGCAGAGCAGAGCTACTCTCTGTGATCGAAGCTACCAAACAAGATCAAGATTGTATGGCTTGAATTAGTAAATCATATTCTCCCAACCCAAAGTAATAAGATCCATATGGTTCTTAATTTCCTTGTGAAGAATCATCAGGTTATTTCTTTCATGGAAAATGAAAACTTCTCCGAGGGCAGACATGACAGAGAAAGCAGAAAAAAACACGCAAGGATAAACTGAAGTAATGCAAGTGGATCATGCTCTAGTAGTTACGGAGTTGCAAATTATATAAATTTTGCTATATGGCCATTGAATGATCACTAAGATTTCAAATTGTCCAGTGCAATTTGCTCTGAACAAGATGGATATATAAGAGGCTAAGAAGCTGGATTTTCATTCATCGCACACCCTCGTAATACAGTACCAATTAGATGGTCAAAGCAACATATTTTCTTGAGAAGAAGAAAAGAGGCGCAAATTTACAAATTGCAGCCTGCTGACAAAATGAAGTGCGCAGCACCTTGATGCTGAAAAAAAAAACTTTTGAGCAATGATGGTAGACATGGTAAAAAAAACATTTTTTAGCAATGTTGAATGGACTACCCACCCTAAACAAATGGGCCTTCTTACACCTGGGAAAGAAATGCCACTGGGCCAAGTAGAAGCGCCGTGGGCCCACAGCCCGTCCCACGGCCCTCGTCCATTCGCACGCCGCACCTTTTCACCGCAGTCCTCACTCTCTCCTCAGATTCAGAAGCAGCGGCATCTCCGTCGCCGTCGCCGCCGCCGCCGCGCCTCCACGGAGCTCTGCCCTCGCCTGCACGCCTCTCCTCGATCCCGGCCTCCGCCTGTCCCCGTGCACGCCCACGAGCCCCTGCCCTGCACTGCGCCTCCCGCCCCCGGGCCCGGTCCTTCCTAGGTAGGTAAGCACGCACCCACCCTGCATCTCCGACGGTCGAAGGCTCATTATGCTTTATTATGTGCGCGGGTGCCCTTCTGCTAGATCCATTTCAATGTCCGCTATAATTGTTGATAGCATGATGAGAGGAAACCAATTTTCAGCTGTCCATTGTCTGCTATATGCTGCTCGGTTCAGGGCAGGCTCGTGTGTTACAATCGTTAGTGTCTGAGGCAGTAGCGCAGCAATATATCCATGTCCACATTTTAGATGTATACTTGGTGAAAGTAGAGGCAGTGCCATAGCAGTATATATGCAACTACAGATCTTAGATCCATGCTTGCTGAAAGTAGGGACAATGGCATAGCAGTATATGCTTGTGCGCATCTTACATTTATTATAGTTGGTGAAAGTAGAGGCAGTGCCAGGAATTGTTTTCTCAGTGCACCCCGGAGATTCTGAGCTGAATGTCGCTTCGCAGTGGTGTGCCGTGCTTCCTAATCTACGTAGTACCTACGGCTCATGTCTTCTGAGATCAGACTTTGCTTTGAATTTACATAAGAAATGCAAACCATGTCTGAATCTTCACTGGTTGTAAATATCATTGTTCCAAAATATCGGCCAGTTAATCGGCACCTCGGTCAGTTAATCGCAACTCGGTTGGTCACCGAATAACCGATTAATTGATTTATCGGACGATTAACTGGAAAATTCACCTATTTATCCCTACTCAGCACCCGACCGATATGGTACCAGTTACCAATATCCTGAAATTGAAATATTATGACCCTGCATTACATCACTAGCTCCTAACGCATTTTGTTTTTCTGTCTGATCCTGTTGTAAACATTGGGGGTTCATAGCAGCCTGCCTGAGTGTCTCAACTGAATCAGAATTTCACAAGTCTTTGTACCTGTTTCCCCTCTCCTCATCTTACTTTATACTGATTCTTCTGCTGGGCCAGCTCCAGAATGGGTCTCCTCAGCATCATCAGAAAAATCAAGCGCAAGGAAAAGGAGATGCGGATTCTCATGGTGTAAGCGTCCTGCTCCATTCCTTTTTTGCCTTCTTATTTTACCCCAGATTCCTCCTATCCAAACGGACTATTATTCTTGGTTCTTTGGTTGATATATATGCTTCTTGACTTTCAAGGTTTGTGCCATTCAGTTCTTTGTTCTTCTTGATTGATTTATTCCACGATGTCAAATTTTCAGTGGCCTGGACAACTCGGGTAAGACGACAATTGTGCTCAAGATAAATGGGGAGGACACCAGTGTCATCAGCCCTACTCTTGGCTTTAATATCAAAACCATCCAATACCAAAAGTATGTACTATAGTCATTTTTCATTTATCAAGTTAATTATGCCAGAAATCGAAAGGTTGTTCCAACTGATGTTATACTTGATCATTCCAACTCTGTATTATGTCTAGCAAAATGCCAGTTGTATTAACTAAAGGGTTCTGGGAAATTCCATTGTAACTTTTGGTTGATCATCCCAATTTTAAGGTATATCTACAGAATGGCACCTGTATTAACTAAGGGCGTTCTAAGAGATTTCATTGTAATTTTAGCACATCCATAACTAATTAACTATGCATGTGCCACTAGATAGTACTGCTTGCTATGCTAGATCATGTCTCCTGACTGTTGCAAGTATGCCATAGATTCTGTTAAGTCAAGGGCACCCTAGTCTTTGTAGTTGCATAAGATAATTGGAGGAACAATCTTGTAATCTGAGCTTGTTGTTTGGAAGTTTAGTGATTAATCAATACAATTTCAACAGCTTTAGATAATCTGATACAAATTACTGCTTGGTGGAGAAAATTGTTGTGTAGTCCTTCAGCTAAAATTGACCGAAGGTTGTCCAGTAGTATTCGAGCTGTGCAGCTAGGTTCTTGGGGAACAGCTAAGAGAGGGAGACGTCCATAGATATGTTTGGGAATGTTGCGAGTCATATTGCTCCACAACCACAATCATCAAAGTGTACTTTGGCGTCAATGTTTTTATGTGGGAAGAGCAGAGGACACTATTAAAATTCAACACTGATGCAGCACAATTTTAATGACTTTTGGTGATCTGATCAGAAAATTGACAGTTTTAGAGACAGAGTAGGACAACTGTGACACCAAATGGCACAATCAGATGATATGATGGTCCATTTGAGTTTTTTTTTAGGTCCACGTTAGTCAGCATCTGTTGTTTTTCAGCCAACTATGAAGCAAGTTGTGCCTAGATAGGTGGTTGTACTTTTAGCGTTTAAAGTAGGCAATGCAATTGATGATCTGCTTTAATCTGAGAAACTAGTAAATCATATTGGTGAAAATACAACATATTTTGGCCCAAATTTCAGTTAGCGTCTGTTGTTTTTCAGCCTACTATGAAGCAAGTTGCGCCTACATCGGTGGTTGTACTTTTAGCATTCAAAGTAGGCAATGCAAATTCTAATCCGCATTAATCTGAGAAACTAGTAAATCACATCGGTGAAAATACTAGATATTTTGGCTAAAATATTACAGCTGCTTGATCCCTGATGCCCATCACTCAGGAATCATGGTGTTCAAAAGCTCAAAATGCATTTAGTAGTCATAGGGAACAGCAGAACAAATTGCCAACAAATTGATAATGTTGTGATTGTGGCAGGTACTCGCTGAACATATGGGATGTTGGGGGGCAGAAGACCATCCGTTCATACTGGAGGAACTACTTCGAGCAGACTGACGGTCTCGTTTGGGTGGTCGATAGTTCCGATGTTCGAAGGCTCGATGATTGCCGTGCGGAGCTCCATAATCTTCTGAAAGAAGAGGTAAACCGCCTAGTGAATACCACTGATCATCCACTTTAGCGTAATTCGTCTTGGTTTTTTTGCTTTGAATAACTTCACTGAAAACTAGCAAAAGATAATGTTTGCTGTTTAGCATCAGGAAACTCTTGGGACTACAAATTTGGTTACCTAGCATGTTTGTGCTTAATTTATGTGCTATCTTGTTCAACTATTGGAGTGAGCCTTCAAATTTCTGTTGCAGAGACTGGCTGGATCATCGTTGTTAGTTTTCGCAAATAAGCAAGACATTCAGGGCGCTTTGAAGCCTGACGAAATCGCCAAGGTAAAACACACTAGTCAAGCAGTATGTATATGGACCCCCATATATTGGTCTATCTTCGTACCTGGAGCCACATGATCATCTTGTGATCTTTGCTTTAAGGACAGTCAAAACGGAAAATAATCCTAGCATATACATACAAGTTTGTGGTCTTTGCTTCATGATGATTTTAAAAAAAACTAATAATTGGCATGTTGTTTAGTGTTCTTCGAGTTTGATGGTAACCGGGTGGAGTTTTTGGATCCAGGTTCTGAATCTTGAAGTGATGAACAAGGACCGGCACTGGAAGATCGTCGGCTGCAGCGCCTACACAGGCGACGGCCTGCTCCAGGGCTTCGACTGGCTGGTCCAGGACATCGCCTCCCGCATCTATGTCCTCGACTGAAACAACAACCAAACTCTGGACATTTAGCCATCTGCACTACTGTTATTGGTTACACCGCCATAGGCATGCTGCTGCTGCTGCTGCTTCGGCTACCTCATGTAATCCGATCAAGTTTGAACCAAACCATAGATGATGAAACTTTTGTACTGCAATCGTCAGTTGTGTAGTGTTTCAAGTCTGAATGAGATGCACATCGCAATGTCTAAATTTTATATTACTCACTGAAATGGCAGCAAGCTTGGTGCGATCTGTTGCTTAAACAGAAGGTGGTTGCTTCAGAACATTTCACTAGATCTACAATATGCTTGCTTGAAGAAAAAGATAATGGATGCTTCATAACGAAAGAGAGAAAAGAATAAAAGCAGCAGGACACATAGGAGGATATTTCGCAGCTATCACTTGCATTTTCTTCATCCATTTAAACTGAGTTCAAACATAGGATTCCAACATCACATCCCAATCCATGACAGAAGGGATTGCTGCATCACCGACGAACACGACCGACCGACCGACTGAAAGATAACACATGTTGTTTCTTCCTCGCGTAACCAGCTCTAATTAACCCCGGACAGAGCGACACTCGAGCTCGCGATCAAAAACACCACAGGACCGAACGACACACACGACTCAAGACTGACTGACACAGGAACACGACGACGACGACACTGAAGATAACTTGCTGACGAAGACGACGAGATGGTAGATAGATCGATAACTGGAGGGCCGCGCCGCTCAGTTCCTCCACTGGCCGCCGGAGTCGCCGCCGCGCTGGCCGCCGTAGCCGCCACCGCCGCCGCCGTAGCCACCGCCGCCGCCGCCGTAGCCGCCGCCACCACGCTGGCCGCCGTAGCCACCACCGCCCTGGCCGTAGCCGCCACCGCCGCCCTGGCCGTAGCCGCCGCCGCCCTGGCCGCCGTAGCCGCCACCGCCGCCGCCGTAGCCTCCGCCACCGCCGCGCTGGCCGCCGTAGCCGCCGCCGCCGCCCCCACCGCCGGAGCGGCGGGACTGGGCCTCGTTGACGGTGATGTTGCGCCCGTCGAGCTCCTTGCCGTTCATCTCCTCGATGGCCTGGCGCATCGACTCCTCGCTGCCGAACGTGACGAAGCCGAACCCACGGGACCTCCCCGTCTCGCGGTCGTTGATGATCTGCACGCACGCACAAAACACAAACACCACACCAGATCCGGTCAGATCCGCCACACAAACCCCAGATCGGGTCAGATCTACAGCCCACGACGCGAAATTCGAACGGATCGGAGCAGATCGGAGACAGGGGTTGGTCGGTCGGTTACCTTGGCGTCGAGGATCTCGCCGTACTGGCTGAAGGCCTGCTGGAGGTTGTTGTCGTCGGTGGCCCAGGCGAGGCCGCCCACGAAGCAGCGGTACTCCGTCTCCGCCATGGATCTCCCTTCCTCTCTACCGAAACCCTAGACTAGGCTAGCTACTCGGCCTCTCTCTCGAACCGAACCCGAACCGAACCAGAACCCGAACCGGAAGGGGAGGAGAAGCCAACCCCGAGAGCGATGAGGAGGACGCTGCCCCGCCGGGGGCACGCATTTATAGCGGTGGGTGGCCGCCCGGATCGCATCGGGGGCGCGCCCGCGCGTGCGACGGGGCCCACGCGTCAGCGGGCGGGCGGGTGAGGATGCGGGTCTCGGGGTTTGGAATATGCGGGGCCGGCCAAGTGGGAGTGGGTGGCCGCGAGATATTTCCTTCCCCCGCTACGCGCACGCCTCGAGTCTTCCTTTCCAAGACAACGAATGGAAAAATCTGGGTTTGCTTTCCCCTGTAACTAACCCTACTAGTAGAACGCCCGTGCATTGCTACGGGCTTTTAATTTATTTATTTTGGATTACACCTAGTTAAATGGCCATGCGTTGCTACGGGCAACAAAACCTCTTACCGAAACTAAAGCTTGGCATGAGATACTTGTCACACTATGTTTTGTGTGTACATGTACAATTCATACATATATCTATGCATCATTGGCGTATTCACCTTTTTGACCTCATCTCCAGTGAGCATCCCATCATCGTTCTTGTCGCGCCTGCTAATGTCACACTCCCAAAGGATTTTTTTTTCAGTAGGTTCAATTGATCTAATCCAAAACGGAGACGCGAACATAACTTAGCCCAACAATGTGGAGTCAAAGACTTTCCCACAAAAAAAGCTACAAGTAAGATCTGGCCAATCATCTCCATCAAGAACTCCTTGAGATGATACTTGTTATTGCCTTCCTCCGGCATTATGTTCCTCTTCCTCGACATGTACCGAGTTCTCCATGCCTTGGATTAAAAGACATGTCCATTAGTCCACATGCCATGAGTCGTTTAGTCTATCAATGAAAGTATTGCTTCTTTTGGTCTAACAAGGTATGGGCATTAATTATTAAGATCCAGATTAGCAGCTAGGAATAGGGGTGCTCATAATGCACTTGATTTTGGGCCGGTACCTTGCCAACTCTTTGGCAAATTGGAACATATCATGGTATATGAAAAGACAGTCACAAGGAATATGTGTCCTTTATATGGGAATAAAGAGGTATTCTGCATTGTCCAGTAGTCTCGTCCTTCAATTTTTTTTGAACATCAGTATAAACACAAGCGCTCATATACACGCGCACACACTTACCCCTATGAACGCACACACGCATACCCTACCCCTATGAGCACCTCCGAAAGACTGAGCCGGCATATCATTTTGAAATTTACGAAGTCCGTAGGCACCTCGTCGTCGACGGGAACGTCTCCTCCCACTGAATGCGCATAACCGGAAATCTTAAAATAAATCCAGAAATAAATGCGAGCACCAGGATTTGAACCCTGATGGGCTGGAGATACCACAGTACCTCTAACCATCCACCCACAGGTTGGTTCGTAGTCTCATCCTTGAATTGTTTTGCTATAATTACTCAAGTGTTGTGCTCCTGAGGTAACATAGAACCGACAAATCCAAAAGGAAGTGTGTGTGTCATGTCTCATGTGTGTGTTTCTGGGTGGATGTCTGTCTGCGATAAACTTTACATTAAGACAAAAAAATAGCTTTGAATATCACTATAATTATATATATAACAGTGGTAGTCTCGTCCACTGTCCACTTCTCCAATGTTCAGATTCAAGTTCCATAATTTGTATAGATATCTTGCCATCTGGAAAAATTTGCTCATCTACCCACCCTTACTACTTGTGACAGATTATATGATCAGATAACCCTGTTATGTTAAAAAAACAGATACTTCACGGTCTAGACTAATTAGAAATTGAAATGTACTGAATGTGTGATCTATTGCAGGTTTAATGAGATTATGATGTTGTTGCAAGGCACACAAAATGAATAGTTGCTTGTTGTATACAACAAAAGTGGCACCATATAAAACCAGATGGGTGTTGATCATCATGCTGGGCCATACAAAAGAAGTTTGCTTACTCGAGGAAATATCACATGTCCAAATTGCCCTAGTTCCCTAGATGTATAAACTGTCACCCTACAAACAAACATGACCTATCAGAGTAGACCACAAGATGCAATAATAACAAGATTGAACACGCAAGCACAACGGGAGAAAAAACAATGGCGAAACCATATGAAGGTCATTATGCAGTTGGCTTAAGTTACTACGGGCTATGATTGATAGAAATGATAGCCCGTAAAAGTAATTGAAAATCCACTTCACTTGTAATGTAAGTTGATAAAAAAAACCTTAATAGAACGATGTGTACACACAGAGCAGTGATCCAACTAATTATCTTTTACAAACTAAGATCTACTTGATGTGTTCAAAATATTTACGTATGTGAGGAATATTGTTTTTAGCTTCATTCGTGTGGTACAATGTAAGTCACATCCTGATTTTAGTGATCTTTAAATTGTAGGCTACCTATAGATCATTCGGTTGATGTTTTCCTAAAAATAACTTGCTAGACTACGTGACATTGATGTCACCGTATAGAAACTGCTCCTTTCTTCTTTTCTTGACGGAGAAAAAAGTAGTCCTCTGCTCACTCACCGCATAGCTGCCTCCTACTATTCCCGCGTAGCCAGCCAACCATCGGTTATCGCTGCATCTCATCTCCTCGCCACAGCATCGTCGATCCCATCTCTCCTAGGAACCACCCCTCCATGCCATGGTGAAGCCCATCCACTCCTCTCTCCATCCCGTAGCAACGCACAGGCTGAGTCTTTCTTCCATTTGCCAACGCAAGCAATCTAAAAAAATTAAAAAGAAAAAATGCAAATAGGAAAAGGAGGGGACCTTCTGTGTGAAAATTTGAAGGCTTATTAATGGTTTGTGTGCCCAGCCACAACCATCCACGCAGATGAGCCGCCCCAAAGTCTTCTAGACTCATACGATCTATGGTCATGCCATCATGATTAGAACATCGATGCATCCGAGGAAACGCCAGCCTGTGAGCCTACTAACCCCCGCCGATCCAGCTGAATCAGCGTCGCGATCGTACCAAGGAGGCGCCGCTCCTTGCAGGGAGGGCCACGCTGATGCCATGGTGGGTACGGCCGCGCCTGGCGCCACCGAGATGAGCAGCGGGCGGCTGCCTCAAAGAGGGGGGTGAGGGCGACAAGCTTGGAGGGAAGTGAGGGGTAAGGCATGACCACCAATATCTGTAGATGGACAACTAAGCTACAAAAATGAGTATATGAAAGGAGATTAGCAATTGTTTTCTCGCTCCACTTGTAAACATAACAAGCAATTTTTCTTCAAAGTAGGTCTTACCCTATTTTTGTAAAAGAAAGGCCAGGCACCTTCATGTCTAATAAAACGTTCTATAGCAAATCAATGGAACCAATCAGGCTTCTCTTAATATGCTGATATGCATGGTACTAAATTCCAAACTGGAACTACAACTGACTTCAATATATGCAAGTTCGACAGTGAAAATAGTACTAAGCTTAGCAACGGCCTGCCCAATACCTACTTTCTGCCCAAATGCGCAATTGCAAGGTTCAACTGATTAAGATGCTCAAGTTTATCTGCAATGGTAGAGCATTATCTTTCTAATTCAAATTCAAAGCTAACAATCACAACAGAATATAACTATCACTATGGCAACTGTTACGAAGATGAATCCCTCCTTTCTCAAAGTCGATACGCAAGTTATTTGCTGCCTTCCCATATTCCTCTGGTAGGCAGGGCACCTTCACTCTCAGCGTTTAGTACCGCGTTTTATAAAGTAGTATATGTGTTCAGGTACTGCAGAAAATCACAGAAAATGAATGTTACCGTTCTGGTTTGGTCATTTCACTCCGCTCTCTCCCTTTTCACAGATGCCATTTATGTTATAGACCTTACTTGAAGATGCTCATAATTCGTCATTGATGCCTTATCTGCTTCCTCCGTAAACTCCCTAGTTCACATACATATTTATATTCAGTAAAAGAAAACTGAAAACACTTTGCTGCAGACCTTCCAAATTATTACACAAGAAGCAAGCAGACGTCATCCAATCACCTATCTGAGTGCGTGTCCCTGCACAGCTCCGCCGAATCAATGACCGAGCAAACCTAGCCAATCATCAGCCAACCCACATCAAACTACACAGATTAAATAAAACGTAACCAAAGAAGAGTAAGTTACAGTGTTGGAGATCTCATCCATGGTGTGAACAATCTCAGCAGAGGGCGGCAGCTACCCAATGTGGCCAACGAGCTTGTCCGACCTGCAAATTTAACCAAACAGTCATAGAAAATTTAGCAATGGATTGTTGTGGCGGGGTAGTGTTAGGGATCGAAGGGGGGGTTTCCCCTTACCGCTGGATGACCTCATCGAGCGACGGAAGCCCTTTGCAGTGCGCAGCACATCGAAGCCGTACAGCCGCCGACTCGGCCGGGTCGAGCAGACCGTCGAGAGGCACGCGCACCTACCTGGCCACGCACCCGGCGCTGGCCAGCGCCCACACGAATGTGGTCTCCGGCGGTAACGACGCCATCGACACAACCAGTTCCAGCGCGCCCGCCCACGCCGCCGGGCCCCAGCACGGCCACCAACATCGCTCCTCGCCCCCCACCAGCAATGCCCCCACGAGCGGATGCATCAATCGGAGGAAGAACCAACACCTCCCCTTGTGGTCTCCCCCGCTGGTGGCTGCTCTCCGTCCCGACTCCGGCTTCCAGCGGACGGCGCTCCGATGAAGAGTGCGCCGACGAGGGCGTCTTGGGGGACGGCAGGGAGGGGAGAGAGGATGTCGCTTGGGGAGTTGGGGAGAGGCAGGGAGGGGTTGCGTGATTGATGGGTCTTTTTTTCTAGGTGGAGCGGTGAAAAAGGAAAGAGGAAGAGGGCTTATTAGGATTTGAGAAAGATCGACGTATTAGGAAAATTAGGATTTGGAATTGATTGTCATGAAACTAAATTTTATTGATTGGTAACGTGCTATCAGTTCCTGCCCGTTTATAACGTGTCTAGTTAGGAAACTTTGGAAAGGTTAGGAACTTTTTATTGTGAGGGTAAAAAAAATTAACGTGAGTAGATATGGTGGTGGGATGTGAGACGAAAATAAACCGGACTATTCAACCAACTTGTCCATTAGGAGTAGAGATAGAGATTATTATTATTATTAGAGATTAGAGATTAGAGATTAGAGATTAGGGATTAGAGATTAGAGATAGAGATTAGAGATTATTTGTTTCCTGAAAATCTATTATTTGTTTCCTAAAGCAAATTGCTTTAATGAGAGAGATCCGTTGATTTGGCTAAGGTAGGAAAGAATCTATTATTTGTTTACTAAAGAAAATTGCATTAATGAGAGAGATCCGTTGATTTGGCTAAGGTAGGAAAGAATCTATTATTTGTTTCCTAAATAAAATTGCATTAATGAGAGAGATTTGTTGATTTGGCTTAGGTAGGCGGTTTTTGCGGTTCGTGGCGGCTTAGTGTGAGGTGGGACGAGGTACCAAAAAAACCATGGGAGGTGGGACGAAAAAAAATCTGGGAGGTGGGAGATGTCCCTGGTTAACCTACGAAATTTCGTAGATTTTTTTAGGACGAAAATAAACCGTGGGAGGTGGGACTAAAAAAAACCTGGAAGCGAGACTACCAACTGCTCCCTTAGGAGTAGAGATTAAGGACAATGCAAGAAAATTTTAGGTCTGCTTTTTTCTTCCCAAAAATAACCACAACAAATCTTGAGAAAATCATTCAAGGGTATGAGCTGCATTAATTCCCCTAATCTTTCTATTACTTCCCAAAATTCTTGTATTAAATTTGTCTAAATACGAATGTATCAAGCCACGTTTTACTATTAGATACATCTGTATCTAGACGAATTTAAGACAAGAATTTTAGGACGAAGGGAGTAGTATACTATACATGGCCATGGGAAACCCGGCCTGGCCCGGTCTTGCACGCGGGTCGAGCCTAGGCTTGAAATCTGAGCCCGAATGTCGGGCGGGGCTTGCATTTTTGCGTTTTAGGCCTGAGGCTCGACGGGGCGTTTCCTCTGATGGGTCGGGCCTGGGCCTAAAATCTAGGGCTAATGGCCGGGCTGGGTCTATGTTTTTTTGCTACGGGCTTTAGTAGGCCTGGCTCGAAGCCTGGTCCGGCCCGACTTATGGCGAGGTATGGTGGGTACAAATAACTGGTGTCCTTTTACGTTGCAAGCTGGTTTTTTGAAAATAAAAAAACTCGTAGTCCGCCAATCCATCGACTCCAATCTTGGGTACCTTCTTCTAATCCAGCTCATGGAAGCGTGCAGTGTCTGCCTTGCTCTAGCCGGAGCCGCCGCGCAACACCAATGAAAATTGTTGTTTTGCTTCCTCGGTGGCGTGGATGTGAAATGTTTAGCGCAAAAAAAGAGTAGTCAATGCGGTGATTCAAAACGTTCGTGGATAGATGCTCACTATACATGCCTCGTGCGATAAGGCGTTTAGAACGTCGTTTTCTCCTCAATTGCTTGCCTCACATCCATCGGCTTCGTGTTTGCGAAGATGGATGCTAGCTCTGTGATGCCGCCAAAATTGCAGCGCCAAGCCTTGTGTGCGTCATGTTTCTTCTGTTTACTTCCTCTCCTACGGTCACCCTCCTCTCCCACGTTCCTATCCATCCGTGAGATGTCAGTCTTGGAGGACTGCAAGTCCGTAGTAACAATGGTCTAGGCCAACTCCAGCGATTCCCAAGTCGTCCCAGTCGGGATCCCTTCCTCAGTTGCCTCACATCCATCAGCTTCGTGTTTGCGAAGATGGATGCTAGCTTTGTGATGCCACCAAAATTGCACCGCCAAGCCTTGTGTGCGTCAGGTTTCTTCTGTTTACTTCAACCAAATCGTGTGGTGAGTGTGGCAGAGCACATAACCTAGCGGGGCCTAATCTAGCCATGAGCCATTAGGCAGATGTTACTGATACAAAGTGTCCCAAATACTTTAAACAACATTCTTTGCATTTTCCATTCCTTAGACCCCGTCGCTTGAGGCACGGACCGTGGCAGCCGCATTCCATCCGGTGCAAGAAAAATCCATGGGCCCTCTTTGACTCATATGATTCTAAAAATGCGGTAGTAGAAAAAACATATGATTGAAATGCCATGCTCATCTCAACCCACATGATTTTGGGCTGTTTGATTGCATCATAGAAAAAAAACAAAAAAATCTTCCGGAGCGGTTAGGGTGGATGGTTTATAAATCCTATGCGAAGTAGTACAGAGAATTCCAAAGAAAAAACTCCTATAGGATTCAATCACGTGAATCAAACAATCAACATAAGCCACGTGCCCACGTGAGCCTGCACCACCACTCTAATTTTTCCTTCTTATCTCCAACAAACAGATCCCATCCACATCTTTGTTTCCCAACCTCTTCTTCCACCTCCACTGCATCAAACCAAACGTTGTTGCTCCGCCACCCGCGCCCGTCCTCTTCTCCTCCCTCCTCCTTTCCATCTTTCCTCTGTGAGGCACGCCACTGCCGGAGCACCGTGTCACCGTCCTGGAGGAGCACTGGTGTGGATAGGCATGGCTACCGCTTCCTCAAGGTCAGCTACAAACGTCGGTACCGCATGCAGCAGCAGTTCCTGTAACAATGGTGTTATTGTAATGGTGGCTGGGACGAGGTGAAGTTTTCTGCATCATGTTCTTTGTTGGGTAAAATTGCAACAAGGGGTTTGTTGCAGGAATACAGAGAAGAGGTAAGAGATGTTGCTGCAAATTTTGCAACAATGGTCTTTTGGAAGAATACAAAGAAGAGGTTGTAGATATTGCAAATTTTGCAACTGAGATCTTGTTGCAGGAATTAGGTTCGCAACAAGAGTCTTGTTGCAGAAAAAAGGAGAATAAATTTTGCATCTGGGGTCTTGTTGCACTAGTTGCAGGAATTAGGTTCGCAACAAGAGTCTTGTTGCAGGAAAAAGGAGAATAAATTTTGTAACTGGGTTGTGTTGCAGGAATTAGGTTCGTAACACGAGTCTTGTTGCAGGAAGTAATGGGCGGAGCTGTGTCTGGACGGCGGCGTACAGGGGATTATGTTTCTGAAACAGAACGCCTGTTGCAGGAAGTAACGACCTGATCAATTGCAGGTGATGGTTGCATCCGACGGCTGTCAAGTGTCTAATCAAATGGCTCTTGGGATGACGGATGTTTCTAACACATCCGTCGGCGGACGCGTAGCGGCGCCCCTGTATCAAAGGAGCCCAGAATCACAACCATAAGAAATCACAATACGCAAATTGTTCATTATCATATATATATATATATATATTTGAAACCGGCTACCTGCACGAATCGAAGAGTCACGCACCACGGAACCAGCCTGAGGCCAGGTCGGGCAGCGAAAGTCGGGGGACTCGGAGCGAAGCAACCGGGCGGGGCGCCGATCCCTAGGCGCAGAGCGCCGTGCCCCACGTGACGTGGCCCGGGGCACAGGCTGCCCCCGCACGCCCTCTCTCCGCGCCCCTATCGTATCGCGGAGGCCTGGAAGAAAACAATAATATCTCGGCGCGGGAAATGACGGCCATGCCCCTGAGGCCCTCCCCGTGAAAGTGAAAACCCCGTCCAGTCCCAGTCCCGTCCGTCCGTCCAGCCGGAGCGGAACGGAAACCGGCACGCACGTCGGCGTCGTGGCCTCGTGGGTGGGTTGCTTAATCGGTCTCCTCCTGGCGATGGGACGGGATTTGGTTAGTTAACTAATCAGCGGCGGATGGATTGGATTAGGCCGGTGAGGTGTCACTCGCTGCTCCACGTCGCTGTCGCGTGATGGGACGGAACGGAACGGAACGGGCGGGTGCTTGCTTGATGATTGATCAAAACGGGACAGCGAGCGATGGATCCATGGGCGTGTGGATCGGGTCAGGTCAAGGGTGATCGGATCTCGTTCCAGCAGCTGCAGGTTAAACAAACGATTATACGGCCCAAAAGCTAAGCCCACAAATGGTGATGATTCTTTGGAGGAAGGGCGAGGAAAAGGAAAATGCGAAGCGATAATTTAGAGGCAGTAAGAGGAATGGGAATAAGAAGCAAAAATGTTGAGAAAATGGCCAAATAAATGAGGTCCCACCGAGACTTGAACTCGGGTTACTAGATTCAGAGTCCAATGTCCTAACCACTAGACCATGGGACCATTTGATGCACAGGGTTGAGATGTTGGTTTACTTATTGTGTTGTCCAGCCCCATTGACTGATTCCAAATGCATAACCCAGCGCCATCGATCCAATTAGCTAACTGTTGGTCAAGACAGGAATGTCTAAACTCACTTGTCTGATTCAAAAAAGCTCTGCTGATTTAGTCACGCAGCAAACAATATCTTGGTGTGAACAAGGATGCAAATTGTATACTGAGATTATCTGCATCATCGGCAGATTAATGTGTGAACCAGTTAGTTAGCAATCAGCACAAAGAGGCGATTCAAGTTTGAATCATTATGGATTAGAGCAGAAGGATTCATGGGCGTGGTTAAGTTGGCATGGAGCTCAACGCCTGCAACCTCGAATGACTACCTTACGCCGCAAAACAAGTTGAGAGCAACTGCGGTGAGCCTCCGTAGGTGGAGCGATCGTTGGATCAGCGATGTAAACCTGCAGATTGCCATCGCACTTGAAGTCATTAAACAACTTGAATACTTGATACCGCTATGGAGGGTAGAGCTTTGTCGGATTCTGAGAGGGAGCTGCGGAAATGCTTAAAGAAGAAGCTCCTTGAGTTGAGCTCTCTGGAGAGGACGATTGCTAGGCAGAGGTCAAGACTACTGCAGTTGCGTGAGGGTGATGGAAACACCAAGCTATTCCACCAGCAGGCCAGCCACAGGCAAAGGAAGAACATCATACGTACAGTTAAGCACAATGGAAATATATATATGTTGGGCAGGACGAGGTTGCGTCGGCAGTGGACGCTTACTTTGGCGCGGCTTTTGGTGCCTCGGATACTCGGAACCATACGCTTAACTTGGATGTGTTGGGTCTGCTACATCTAGACCTATCGCACCTTGAGCTGAAGTGGAGAAGGTGATCAAGAGCATGCCCCTGGATAAAGCTCCGGGACCGGACTGGTTTATCGGAAGGTTCTACGCAATATGTTGGAGCATCACTAAGGAGGATTTTATGAGGGCGATGGACTGTTTTTACAATGGGGATATGAGAGGTTTGGCCACAATCAATAAGTCTCTTGTCTCGCTCTTGCCCAAGAAGGAGGGAGCCTTGGAGGTGCGTGATTTCAGGCCCATAAACCTTGTCCACGGGGCCATCAAGATCTTTGAGAAAGTGCTAGCATGTCAGTTGGTGGGTGATCTACCCAAGCTGGTTGGAAATAATCAGAGTGCGTTTGTAAAGGGCAGATCGCTGCATGATAATTTTATGCTTGTGCAGAGTATGGCAAGACGACTGCATGCCTTGAGGAACTCAACTGTCCTGTTGAAGTTCGACATATCAAAAGCTTTTGACTCCGCACAATGGCCCTTTCTAATAGAGGTTTTGCATCAATCGGGCTTCGGGCCAAGGTGGAGAGCTTGGATATGTGGGATCCTTGCAACATCTACCACCATGGTCATGGTGAATGGCGATCCGGGTGACACGATTTGCAATTGCAAAGGGCTGCGGCAGGGAGACCCCATCTCCCCTATGCTTTTCATTCTCACTATGGAGCCCCTACAGAGGATGTTTGAGATGGTCGCGAGTAGACGCGTGCTGGCACCTCTGGCGCGTGAGGGCATGAGAAAGCATCTATCCATCTTTGCGGATGACGCCGTACTCTTTGTCAAGCCTAATCTAGTGGACCTTGAGGCTTGCAAGTGCATATTGGAGCTGTTTGGTGAGGCGGCTGGACTGAGAATCAACATGAGCAAATCCATAGCTCTACCTATCAGGTGTTCAGAGGAGGAGATAACTACGACATGCAACGCGCTTCAGTGCCCCTTGGGATCGTTCCCAATAAAATACCTTGGGCTGCCACTGTCATTAAGGAAGCAATCAACATCACAGCTACATTACTTGGTTGATCATATGGCCAATAGATTGCCAAGGTGGAAGGCAGCACTCACGCCGAAGAGTGGCCAACTAACCCTGGTGTAGTCAGTGCTATGCGCTTTGCCAATTCATCCAATGATGGTTGTGGATCTTCCTATGAAAACTAGCACGGCAATGGACAAGATTTGTCGAGGCTTCTTGTGGTGCAGAAGAGCAGGAGCGAATGGTGGTAACTGCGCGGTTGCATGGGACATGGTGTGTACGCCGAATTGGGCAGGTGGATTGGGGCTGCCAAATCTAAGATGGATGAATGTAGCCATGCAGGCTCGTTGGCAGTGGCTCAAAAGGACTGATGTGTCAAGACCTTGGAACGAGTTCAAAATCAAAGTCACCGAGGAAGCAAAAATGTTGTGTCAGGCGGCCATGAGGAGTACAACACATTCTGGTCTCACAACACTCTTTTGGGAGGACCGATGGTTAGATGGGCGAAGAGTTCAGGAGATTGCGCCGCGGGTATATGAGCTAGTTCCACCATGAACTCGAGGGATGAGGTCGGTCAGTGCAGCTATGGAGAACGGGTCTTGGGCAATGGATTTTTGCACCAACTTTGGGTCGGATACTTTGCAAGAATTTCTCTCACTATACTGCTTGGGAGGCCTCTGAGGATGCGCCGAATGAAATAGCCTGGTCGTGGGAGGCTAATGGGCAGTTCTCGGTGAGATCAGCGTATGCGGCTGGATTTTGGGGACGCGAGGCCATCCCTACGGCGGATCTGACATGGAAGTCGCGTGCCCCTTTACAGTGCAGATTCTTCACTTGGCTGGCCATGAAAGACCGATGCTGGACCTCGGATCGTCTTGCGTGAAGTGGTCTACCTCACCAGGTTGCATGCCCATTCTGTGACCAAGAGGAAGAAACGATAAACCACATATTGCTCATGTGTGTGTTTGCTAGGACAGCCTGGGTGGCCATTTGCGATGCGCTGGGTCCCCAGGACTCACTGGTCGAGTGGGCCGTCGACAAGAGAGGATCGAACAACATGAGTACAAAAGATCTATGCACCATCTTCCTGCTTACTTGGTGGGAGTTGTGGAAGCACAATAATACCATTGTCTTCGAGGGAGCACGGTCATTGATCGAGCAATTATTACAAAGAGTGAGATATGAGGGTTTGGTTTGGTCCTCCGCTGGATTACTGAAAGGGAATGTAAGCCCCTTCTTTAGTAGGGTAGAGAGATGGGTGAGTGGTGATGATTAGCATGTAATAATAACCTTGTAACATATGGTGAAGGCACTCTTTGCCTTTCTTCTTTAATATATGATATGCACACTCGTGCATATTCGAGATAGTTAGCAACAAGCTCTGCATGCATTTTCCTTGTACTGGGCACCGTATCATGCCTTCTTTCCTGATGCCATCTACATTCCAAGGTGTTGCGCAAGCCGTGCGTTACAACATCATAGGACTTAAGGTCATCTTCAAAGCGGACCATCAAACCGCTTGTATCCATCTGGACCATGGCATGGATGTTGGGGAACGTAGCAGAAATTCAAAATTTTCTACGCAACACCAAGATAAATCTATGGAGTAATCTAGCAACGAGGGAAGGAGAGTGCATCTACATACCCTTGTAGATCGCTAAGCGGAAGTGTTCAAGTGAACGGGGTTGATGGAGTCGTACTCGTCGTGATCCAAATCACCGATGATCCTAGTGCCGAACGGACGGCACCTCCGCGTTCAACACACATGCAGCCCGGTGATGTCTCCCACGCCTTGATACAGCAAGGGGAGAAGGAGAGGTTGGGGAAGACTCCGTCGGGCAGCAGCACGACGGCGTGGTGGTGGTGGAGGAGCATGGTACTCCAGCAGGGCTTCGCCAAGCACCACGAAAGACAAGGAGGGAGAGGGGTAGGGCTGCACCAGGGAGAGGTCAAAACTTATATGTTGGCAGCCCCAAAGACCTCAACTATATATAGGGGAGAGGGAGGGGGCTGCGCCCCCTCTAGGGTTCCCACCCCAAGGGGTGCGGCAGCCCCAAAACCCATCTAGGGCGGCGGCCAAGGGGGGAAGAGGGGGAAACTTGCCCCCCAAGAAAGGTGGAGGCGCCCCCTCCCCAAACCCTAGGCGCCTTGGGCCTTGGTGGGGGGGAGGGGGCGCACCAGCCCACCTAGGGCTGGTCCCCTCCCACACTTGGCCCATGCTGCCCTCTGGGGCCGGTGGCCCCACTTGGTGGACCCCGGGACCCTCCCGGTAGTCCCGGTACATTACCGACAGCAACCGAAACCTTTTCGGTGACCAAAACAGGACTTCCCATATATAAATCTTTACCTCCGGACCATTCCGGAACTCCTCGTGACGTCCGGGATCTCATCTGGGACTCCGAACAACATTCGGTAACCACGTATATCTATTCCCTATAACCCTAGCGTCACCGAACCTTAAGTGTGTAGACCCTACGGGTTCGGCAACCATGTAGACATGACCGAGACATCTCTCCGGCCAATAACCAACAGCGGGATCTGGATACCCATGTTGGCTCCCACATGTTCCACGATGATCTCATCGGCTGAACCACGATGTCGAGGATTCGATCAATCCCGTATTCAATTCCCTTTGTCCATCGGTACGATACTTGCCCGAGATTCGATCGTTGGTATCCCGATACCTTGTTGAATCTCGTTACCGGCAAGTCTCTTTACTCGTTCCGTAACACATCATCCCGTGATCAACTCCTTGGTCACATTATGCACATTATGATGATGTCCTATCGAGTGGGCCCAGAGATACCTCTCCGTTTACACGGAGTGACAAATCCCAGTCTCGATTTGTGCCAACCCAACAGACACCTTCGGAGATACCTGTACTGTACCTTTATAGCCACCCAGTTACGTTGTGACGTTTGGCACACCCAAAGCACTCCTACGGTATCCGGGAGTTGCACAATCTCATGGTCTAAGGAAATGATACTTGATATTAGAAAAGCTTTAGCATACGAACTACACGATTTTTGTGCTAGGCTTAGGATTGGGTCTTGTCCATCACATCATTCTCCTAATGATGTGATCCCATTATCAACGACATCCAATGTCCATGGTCAGGAAACCGTAACCATCTATTGATCAACGAGCTAGTCAACTAGAGGCTTACTAGGGACATGGTGTTGTCTATGTATCCACACATGTATCTGAGTTTCCTATCAATACAATTCTAGCATGGATAATAAACGATTATCATGAACAAGGAAATATAATAATAACCAATTTATTATTGCCTCTAGGGCATATTTCCAACAGTCTCCCACTTGCACTAGAGTCAATAATCTAGTTCACATCGCCATGTGATTAACACTCACAGGTCACATCGCCATGTGACCAACATCCAAGAGTCTACTAGACTCAATGATCTAGTTCACATCACTATGTGATAAACACTCAAAGAGTTCTGGGTTTGATCATGTTATGCTTGTGAGAGAGGTTGTAGTCAACGGGTCTTGCCATATTCAGATCCCTATGTATTTCGCAAAACTTTATATCATAGATGCTGCTACCACGTTCCACTTGGAGCTATTCCAAATTATTGCTCCATTATACATATCCGGTATCTCTACTCAGAGCTATCCAGATAGGTGTTAAGCTTGCATCGACGTAACTCTTTATGTCGAACTCTTTATCACCTCCATAACCGAGAAACATTTCCTTATTCCTCTAAGGATAATTTTGACCGCTGTCAGGTGATCTACTCCTAGATCAACTTTGTACCCTCTTGCAAGACATGTGGCAAGGCACACATCTGGTGCGGTACTCAGCATGGCATACCGTATAGAGCCTATGACAAAAGCATAAGTGTCGGAGTAAATAGCCATGGGTAGCCTAGCCGGCTTCCCCTGGCCCTTCTGAAAAAAATTACGAGCCCGTCCGGCTCTCGAGAATCCAAGACGTAGGGCCGCCTTCCCCTTGCTGGCTGTCACCCAGGCCGGCTTTCGGAAGGCGGCCCGACTTTAGCCCTCATGAAGAAAGCTTCGGAGAGGGCCGACTTCGAGAAGCCGGCCGCAAGAAGGCCGACTCCAAGAAGCCGGCTCCCATAAAGCGGTCGAGACCGTACCCTCAAAGTTTGCATCCACCTAGCGGCGATGAGATGGGGCGTGGCTACAGTGAAGCCTGCCACCCCCGAATCCCGGAGCACGCCTGGCACAGTGCGCCGTACGGAGTAGGCATGGCCCGTCCGGCGCGGCACTGTTGCCATGTTGACCTTGGTGTCACCCACGACGGGCCGCCAGCGTGGCCCACAGATGGTGGGGCCCTTCGGGCAGAGAGACGCCCGAAGGTGGCCACGCCTCCAACCAGTCGGCCCAAGACAGAGCCGGCTCCCCGCAGCCGGCTTGCCGCCTCCCTCGAAGGAGACGCCCCATTAAGGAGACAAGACGCGGTGAGGCTACAGCGATCGCCCGACGGGCGGCGGCACTGTAGCCGCGCCTACCACGACGAAGCCCACGTCACCAAGATGAATCCACAGTAACCCGCCGCCGACCAGGCCCTGGACAGTGGGGCCTGCCTGTCGACCAAGGGGTCGACAGCCGGCGGGACCCACCAGTCGGCGGGCCCCAGCAGCC
Source organism: Triticum dicoccoides (assembly GCF_002162155.2). Lineage (NCBI taxonomy): Eukaryota > Viridiplantae > Streptophyta > Magnoliopsida > Poales > Poaceae > Triticum > Triticum dicoccoides. Next base: position 13,332,742 of record NC_041388.1, read on the forward strand.
GGCGCAGGAGCCGGCGAGCGCAGTCACAGACGGCTGGGCCCCGCACCCAGTCGGATTACCATTGTACCCCCGGGGGGTGGGCCTATATAAACCCCCCGGGGCACCCATGCAAAGGGTTCGACCCCCTGCTAGTCCTAGACACCACACAAGGAGAAGAAGTAGGCTAGACGTGCCCTTCTTCCTCCTCCCACCAAACAGCTCAAGGATCATTGTGTAGCCACTTGTTCATCTAGTGATCATACGGAGATCCCGCAGAGCAGCAGTAGGGGTGTTATCTCCACGGAGAGCCCCGAAGCTGGGTAAGATCCGCCGGCGTGCATGTCTTCGCCTTATCCCGTTTCCAGGCACCGGCGATGTCTTACTGGCTTCCACAATGATAAGCCACCCGTTGGCATATGTCGCACCTACCACCCGACATTTGGCGCCCACCGTGGGGCCAGGTGCACCGTCGTCCGGAGACCTGTTCTGGACGGGAACCTTCTTCCTCCCCCGCGAGCGTAGCCAGCCCGGCACGCCCGATGGCGCTTGCCACGACGCGCTGCAAGGCATCACCAGCGTCTGCGCGGCGAGCAGCCTCGCCGATCTCCTCGACGAAACCCTCATCTCCAACGAGCTCGCCTCCGATGCGGGCACCGACCACCTCGCCAACCTTCTCGGCCAGCTCCATGTCTCCAGCGAGCCTGCTGTGGACCTGGAGTCGGTTGGCTCCACCGACCCGATGCCTGTCGACTCTGACACGGCCTCGTTCAACACCTTCGCCACCAATGTCACGATCTACAATGACCCGCTTCCCCGAGACGGTGGCGGCGACGCTGTCACCACCGAAGTGATGGTTGTCGGCCACGGCGGCCCGGCCGACGAGAGCGACCACGACGCCCCGCACGCGGCGGCCCACGACTTGTCCACCCCCCTCCCGGCTAATGCCGACGACGAAGCATTGGAGGCACGCCGCCTCGCCCTCCTCGCAGAGGGCCGGAGGCTGGCTTCCGTAAGACGCCTCACTAAGGCCTACCAGCGCGAAGCTGACCGCGCCGCCTTCGGCACGCCGGCCCCGGGCGGGCCAAGCCGGGCCGGCCTTGTCAAGCAACGCGGCGCCGTCATCGCCGACACGCTGGGAGTTGACCGCCCGGTCTATACCACTCCGCTCGAGAACTTGCGTGCCGCCCAGGCGGCCGTAGACGAGTTGGATGGCTTGGAGGCCGAAGACCTCCCCCACATGACCCGGCGCATCCAGCAACTGATTGATGCAGCCGCACAGCGACATGAAGCCGACGCCCGCGCGGAAAGCCCTCCCCTGCGCCGAGATCACGGCGCGACGTCCCGGACACCGACTACGAGCAACACCCGCACGCGGCGCGAGAAAGAGCCGGCTGCCAGCCGCAGCCGGACCCGAATCTCCATCGAGCGAGACACGGACGGCCATCCCCGAGCCATGGAATGGCGGGGCAACCCGCCTCTGCCTCCACCCCGTGGAGAGAGATATCCTGCCCCGCCGCCAGTGGCGCACCCGACTCTCAGCGGCCGGCTAGGTCGCCGCGAAGGAGTCGGCGAGAACGACGCCCGCCATCGGATCGACCGCCTGGCGCGATCCCTGGCGTTGGAAGAAGAAGACGATGTCGGCCCGCCTTGTTTCGGCCCCCGCATCCGCGACGAGCCCTTCCCCAAAGGGTTCTCGCTCCCAAGAGACACGCCCAAGTACAACGGCTCCGTGAAGCCGGAAGATTGGTTGATCGACTACTCCACGGCGGTTAGCATAGCCAACGGCAACCGGCGCGTTGCCGTGAAGTACGTGCCCCTCATGCTGCAAGGCACGGCGCGGACCTGGCTCAACAGCCTCAAGCCGCGCAGCATCAACAGCTGGCTGGACTTCACAGAAGCCTTCATCCGCAACTTCACCAGCACCTACAAGCGGGCTCCCAAGCCCAGACAGCTCTCCTTGTGCATACAAGGCCCCATCGAGTCCACTCGCGACTACCTCACGCGTTGGGACGAGCTCCGCAACTCTTGCGAAGGGGTGCACGAGGTGCAAGCCATAGAATACTTCACAACCGGATGCCGAGAAGGCACCCTCCTCAAGCACAAGCTCCTCTGCGACGAGCCGACTACCCTCGACGAGCTCCTGGACATAGCGGACAAGTACGCCACCGCCGACTCCTCGATGAAGACCGAGCTTCGGGTAGACGCGTCCGGGAAAGTACTTAACCCGGCGCCCAAGACGCCGGCTGGGGATTCTGGCCGACGCCCACACTCGAACGACCACAAGCGCAAGGGCCCTGCGCCGCCTCCCGCCAGCCGGCAGGTGGCCACAGTTGAAGACGCGCCACCTGAAGGGCGACCCGCGCCCAAGAAGCCCAAGGGCGGCAGGCCGGCTTGGCAGCCGGCCTTCTCCTACAAGCAAACTCTCGACACCCCGTGCAAGTTCCACAGCGGCGCGAAGCCGTCCAACCACACAACCCGGAAGTGCCATTGGCTCACCCGAATCTCTAAAGGCGAGGGGCTCGTGCCGCCTCCGCCTGCCGGCCCACCGCCTCCGGCCCCGCCGCCTCCGGCCGCTCGGCCCGTAGTCGGAGCTGTGCACGACGAATTCCCCGACAAGCAAGCGACCTACATCGTCTTTACAAGCCAGCCCGAAGACCGGCGCAGTAGACGCCGAGAGCACCAGGAAGTCAGCGTGGTCGCCACCAACCCCGCTGGACACATGCATTGGTCAGAAAAGCCCATTAGCTGGAGCCGGGCCGACCATCCAGAGGTGATGCCATCTCCCGGCTCTTATGCGTTGGTCCTGGAAGCTACCCTCGCGACGGACAGACGCGCTGCCCGCTTCTCCCGTGTGTTGATAGACGGCGGGAGCAGCATCAACATCCTGTACCGTGACACCCTGGAGAAGCTAAACGTCAAGACAAAGCAGCTCATGCCCACTCGGACAGTGTTTCATGGCATCGTACCCGGCCTGTCCTGCGCCCCCATTGGCAAGATCAAGATTGACGTACTTTTTGGGGACAAGGAGCATTTCCGCCGGGAAGCGATCTGGTTTGAAGTGGTGGACCTGGAGAGCCCTTACCATGCATTGCTTGGCCGACCTGCCTTGGCCAAATTCATGGCAGTTCCCCACTATGCATACCTCAAGATGAAAATACCAAGCACCAAAGGCGTCATCACCGTAGCCGGCGATTACAAGAAGTCCTCTGAGTGCGCAGCAGCCAGCAGCCGGCTGGCCGAGTCCCTTGTGATTGCCGAAGAAAAGAAGATGCTGGACCGAGTCGTGGCCATAGCCGGCAAGCAGTCGGCCGTGTCCCCCGACCCCAAGGAGCATGATGCTCAAGGATCTTTCCAGCCGGCCAAGGAGACGAAGAAGATACCTCTTGACCCCGAGCATCCAGAGAGGTTTGCCGTCATCGGGGCAAACCTGAACAGCTAATAGGAAGGCGAGCTCGCCGATTTCCTCCGTGAGAATTGGGACATCTTTGCATGGTCCCCCAAGGACATGCCGGGTGTTCCGAGGAAATTCGCCGAGCACAAACTACACGTTCAGAAGACGCAAAGCCGGTCAAACAACCCCTTCGCCGACTGTCGGAGGAGAAACGCAGGATTGTGGGAGAGGAGATAGCCCGGCTTTTGGCGGCCGGCTTCATTATGGAAGTTTTCTTTCCAAAGTGGCTCGCCAACCCGGTCCTCGTGCTGAAGAAGAACAACAAGTGGCGCATGTGCATAGACTACACAAGCCTCAACAAGGCTTGCCCCAAAGATCCCTTTGCCTTGCCAAGGATCGACCAAGTGATAGACTCCACAGCCGGATGCGAGCTGTTGAGTTTCTTGGATGCTTACTCAGGATATCACCAGATAAAGCTGGATCCGGACGACCGCCTGAAGACCGCCTTCATCACGCCATTTGGAGCCTTCTGTTACCTGACTATGACATTCGGCTTGAGAAATGCCGGTGCCACTTTTCAGCGTTGCATGCAGAAGTGCCTCCTCAAGCAACTCGGCAGAAACGCTCACGTTTACATGGACGACATCGTGGTGAAGACAGAGAAGCGCGGCACCTTGCTGGGAGACCTCAAGGAAACGTTTGAGAACTTACGCCGGTTCCAAATCAAGCTCAACCCCAAGAAATGCGTGTTCGGAGTGCCAACCGGCCAGCTCCTAGGCTTCCTGGTCTCCGAACGCGGCATCGAATGCAACCCGGTGAAGATCAAGGCCATCGAGAGAATGGCGATCCCCACCAAGCTTCGAGACATTCAAAAGTTCACCGGGTGCTTGGCCTCCTTGAACCGCTTCATCAGCCGACTCGGAGAGAAAGCTCTCCCCCTCTACCGCCTCATGAAGAAGAGCACTCACTTCGAGTGGAACGACCAGGCCGACCAAGCTTTTCACGAGTTTAAGAAGATGCTGGCCACGCCGCCCGTTCTGGCGGCGCCGACTGAGAAAGAGCCCATGCTCCTCTACATCGCCGCAACCAGCCGGGTGGTCAGCACCGTCATCGTAGTCCAACGCCCAGAAGAAGGCCGAGCCCAGCCGGTCCAGAGGCCGGTGTATTATTTGAGCGAGGTGCTGTCCGCCTCAAAGCAGAACTACCCGCACTACCAGAAGATGTGTTACGGCGTGTACTTCACCGCCAAGAAGCTGAAGCCCTACTTTCAAGAGCATCCCGTCACGGTTGTATGCACCGCCCCGCTGGCCGAGATCATAGGCAACCGGGACGCATCCGGCCGGGTGGAGAAATGGGCCATCAAGCTGGCCCCCTACACGATCTTCTACCAGCCCCGCACCGCCATCAAGTCCCAAGCACTGGCCGACTTCCTCGTCGACTGGGCCGAGACCCAGTACCTGCCGCCGGCTCCCGACTCCACCCATTGGCGCATGCACTTTGACGGGTCCAAGATGCGCACCGGCTTGGGAGACGGCGTCGTCCTTACCTCTCCCAAAGGCGACAAGCTCAGATACACGCTACAGATCCACTTTGCCGCCTCCAACAACGTGGCCGAGTACGAGGCGCTCATACACGGGCTCCGGCTTGCCAAAGAACTTGGCATTCGCCGGATCCTATGTTATGGCGACTCGGACCTGGTGGTCCAGCAATCATCCGGTGACTGGAACGCCAAGGACGCAAATATGGCGAGCTACCGCTTCCTGGTCCAACAACTCAGCGGATACTTTGAAGGATGCGAGTTCCTCCATGTATCGCGAGCCGACAACGAGCCGGCCGATGCCCTGGCTCGAATAGGCTCCACTCGGCAAGCAATTCCAACCGGCGTCGCTCTACAACGCCTCCTCAAGCCGTCCATCAAGCCGTCTCCAGAGTCCGATTCCATCTTCGTGCCGCCTGACCCCGATGCGGCCGGGTCCGGCTCGAAGAACCAAGCAGGCGACCCCAAGACTCCCGTAGCCGGCCCGGGGACTTCGGCAACCGGCTCGGGGATTGCAGTAGCCGGCTCGGGGACTGCAGTAGCCGGCCCAGGGACTGCACCAACACAACAGCCGGCGGCCGACTCCAGCATTTCACCACCCAGCCCGCCCACCCTGGTGGCAGTAGCCACATTGGCAGTAGGAGAAGTCGCGGCTCCATCATGGGCTCAGTCCATCCTCAACTTCCTAGTAAACCAAGATCTGCCGGCTGACGAAACAGAAGCAAGACAAGTCCAACGTCAAGCCGGAGCATACACAATCGTCAACAGAGAACTAGTCAAGCGCAGTGTCACTGGAATCCTCCAACGGTGCGTCGAGCAAGAGAAGGGCATTGCAATCCTCAGAGACATTCACCAAGGAGAATGCGGCCACCATGCGGCCTCGAGATCACTTGTCGCCAAAGCCTTCCGCCATGGTTTCTTCTGGCCGACTGCTTTGGATGACGCCAAAGAATTAGTTAAAAATTGCAAGGGGTGCCAACTCTTCAGCTCCAAGCAACACATGCCGGCTTCGGCACTCAAGACCATTCCCCTCACTTGGCCCTTCGCCGTTTGGGGACTGGACATGGTGGGCCCATTCAAGACAGCGCGCGGCGGCATGACGCATCTGCTCGTCGCCGTGGACAAATTCACCAAGTGGATTGAAGCAAAGCCGATCAAGAAGCTGAATGGGCCGACTGCCGTTACATTCATCGCAGACATAACAGCTCGGTACGGCGTGCCACACAGCATCATCACCGACAATGGCACGAATTTTGCCAAAGGAGCCTTGGCACGTTTCTGCGCAGCCCAAGGTATCCGGCTGGACTTAGCGCCCGTCGCCCACCCGCAGTCAAACGGCCAGGTTGAGTGAGCCAACAGCCTCATCCTCTCCGACATCAAGCCCCGACTGGTCATACCTCTGGAGCGTTCAGCCGGCTGTTGGCTCGACGAGCTGCCGGCTGTCCTCTGGAGTCTGCGCACTACTCCAAACAAGTCAACCGGCTTCACCCCTTTCTTCCTTGTGTATGGTGCCGAGGCGGTCATCCCAACTGACATCGAGTTCGACTCGCCTCGAGTAACCATGTACACAGAAGTGGAGGCCAAGGAAGCACGAGAAGACGGCGTCGACCTGCTGGAAGAAAGCCGGCTGTTAGCCCTCAGCCGGTCTGCCATCTACTAGCAGGGTTTGCGCCACTACCACAGCCGGAAGGTCAAGCCAAGATCTTTCCAAGAGGGCGATCTTGTGCTCCGGCTGATCCAGCGAACAGCTGGCCAGCACAAACTCTCGGCCCCTTGGGAAGGCCCCTTCGTCATCAGCAGAGCTCTAGGCAACGACTCCTACTACCTGATCGACGCACAGAAGTCGAAGGCATGCAAGAGAGACGACTCCGGCAAGGAGTCGAAACGACCATGGAACGCCAACCTCCTTCGAAGATTTTACAGTTGAAATGCAGTATGTATCACGCTAACTTTTGTATTAAGTACGAGATAATAGGCCCCCCGAGGAGGGCTCGGGGACTGCCATCCCTTATTTATGAATGAAAAGTATCATGCTTATGACCTTGTCATTTCATTTACTTGTTCCGTCCGGCACCGGGTTCGACTAGTCGGCTCGGGGACTGGCCGACTGGAGTTATATTAGAAGTCCTACCTGCAGTCAGACAAGTAGTGTGCCGGCTCCCAAGCCTTCTCTTGCCAAAAGTCGCAGTTCGAAGAACCGGCTGTCCGGCTAGCAAGAGTTAAAGGCAGGAACGGGCGCCCACACGAAAAACGGCTAGGGACTAATGGACTAATATAACAAAAGCCGGTTTTTCCCCACCGCCGACTAGCTACCAGAGTAGCCGGCCGGCAGGTTTCCATTCACTTCACTTCAATCCAAGAAAGCTCAAGTACTTGCCTCCCCAAAGAGGGAAGGCGGCAAAGGAAAAGGCCTAAGGATAAAAAGCATACGCGAATGGAAACCAAACATGCACATAACAATATTTACATAAAAGACCTCCGAGAGGCCAGCATTCAACATAGTTTGGATACACCCCCAGTGGGTGGAACTGTGAAAACTTAATGAAGATTGTTCAAAAGACAACAAGCAGGAAAGATAAAGACGGCAGGTCAAGCTGGCGGAGCGACCGACGAGCCGGACTGGTTGGCGGAGACGGTCGTGCCGGCTGAAGGAGCGGCCGACTGGCGAACTTCGGCTTGGTCACCGCCTCCCGCAGAGGGCGCGCTTCCATGCGCCTCGTTGCTGGAGGCATGGTCGGCCTGAGGACGGCCGGTTGTTCCGCCAGCCGGCTCGACATCTTCGCCGTCCTCCTCTTCGTCATCCTCGCCCTCGTCGCTGGAGGCAATCTCCTCCGCCGAGTCCTCGCCCACCGCCGGGTTCAGCCCGAACCACTCCTCCGGCTGAGCAACACCGTCATCATCGATTTTGGGTGCAAAAATGCTGATGTCGGTGCACTCGGTGATCATCGAAGCCCGCTGGGCGATAGCCGGCCTCACCTCCTCCAGCTCCGCGTCAGCCTCCATCCGCCAAGTGCGCAACTGGTCCAGGCTCAACCCTGGGTACCAAGCCCGAATGAACTCCAACGCCCGCCCGGCTCCGAGGCGGGCCGCCGACGCCTTCCAAGCCTCAAAGCGACCGATTGCGACCTCTAGCCAGTCGGCAGTCCGGCTTGGGGTGCGGGGGATCGTCTCGTCGGGCCAGAGGGCGGCCAACACTTGCACCCCGGCACGTTGGAGCCGGCGAAGCATCCGATGAGCCGGCTGCAACCGCGCCTGGACAGCCAAGAGCTGCTCCTCAAGCGTCCGGTTCGCATCCGGCGCGATGTTGGCCCCCGCCTGACGGCGTGCCTCGCGATGGGCCTCAATGCTTTGGGCGGCGAAGGCGGAGTAGCCGGGGAAGTAGTCTACAAAAAACAACAAGCAGCAGCTCAAGTTAAGCCAAAAACCCAGGCGGCAAGGGGCAGGAGAGGGGCGAAGAAGGCGGCTTACCGTCGATCAAGTCCTTGATCCGGTCGAAGCCTTCATCCAGGGCTCGCCGGGTCTCAGCCCAGCTCGCCGCCTCGGTCTCATACTCTGCCTTCAGGGCGGCTTCGCTATCCTGCGCCGCCTGCAGGGCCGCCTTGTGGCTCTTCTCCTGGTCGGCCAGCTTCTTGGCCACGCGATCACGCTCCTAGACCAAGGCAGCGTACTCGGCATCCTTGGTATGAAGGGCGGCCTTCGCTTCGCCGAGCTCCTTCCTCAAGTCGGCGTTGGCCCCTGAAGACAAAGAAAAAGAAAAACCAATATGGAAAGAGTCGTCAAGAAAGATCCGACCCGACTGCTCAGCAGTCGGCCCGAATCTCGGGGACTACACCCAGTGGGTGCGCTGACGCGCCCCCACAGGAGACAGACAAGATCGAGTACTTACTTCGGCTGTCGGCCAGGTCGTCGGTCCTCCGGCTCAACTCCCGAGCCTGGGAGTTGAAGGCGGCAGCACGGGAGTTGTGATATTCCTGGAAGTTCAGACAAGAGGCAAAAATAAGGTAGCCGTCAAGAAAGATCTGACCCGACTGCGCAGCAGTCGGCCCGAATCTCGGGGACTACACCCAGTGGGTGCGCTGACGCGCCCCCACGGAAGAAATCAAGAAATCAAAAGCGGCCAAGAACGAAGGACTCACCTGGATGGCGGTTCGCGTCGACAGGAACTCCTGGGTGAACTGTTGCAGCAGGGCGGCCTGAGCTTGCAGCCGGCTCCGGACCCCTTGAGCCGCCACATTCAGCTCGCCAGTCCCTCCGCTGGGAGTCCACTCGGACGTGGCAGTGCTGGCCGCCTCCAGATCTTCCCCCGACTGGCCTGCGCCCGCGACTCGGCGCAACTCCGGCGGAGCTGCGCCTCCCCCTGCGCGCCGGCCCGTCACCGGCTGCATCTCAAGGCCGGCTCTGTCCTCTGGCTCACCCCCGGTCGGCCCCTCCGGCGCCGCTGACGATTGGCCGCCTTGGCCCGCTCCGGTTGGCGCTGCTGGCGGCGCTCTCCGCGCAAAGGCCATGGGGTTCTCCCCCCTCTCCATCAGCGGCGGGTCTTGGACGATCTCCTCCGCCAAGGGCAAAGGGGTGTCGGGGGCCATGGCTCGGAGGGGAATGGCGAGCAGCGGAGGCTGGTTGCGCGAACCCTCCACCTCCGGCTTCGCGGTCGCCGCCTCCGTATGGGCCTTGGCTGCCGCGTCGGCCTGCTCCCTCGCCGCCTGGGCGGCCGCTTTCTCCGCCGCCTCGCGCTCCTCCCGCGCTTCACGGGCGTTCCGCTCTGTGGCCTCCCTGAGGTCGGCGCGGGGGTCCACGCGGCGGGAGCTTGAAGAACCTCCAGTCGGCCCAACTACGGAGCCGCTCGGACCTCGCTTAAGGGAAAGCGGCGCCCTGTCCAGCAAACGGAAGAAATTAAGAAGAATGTTCGAACAAGAAGAGAATGATGAAGATCATGCGACAAGGCAATTGACGACTTACGCTGAGACCGCCTGGGGCTGCTTCACCGCCTTACGGAAGCGGGCCGCTTTCGCAGCCGCCTCGTCTCGCTTGGTCGCCGCGGTGGAGGCTTTGGACTTCTTTGGCCGACTGCCGAAGAGGCCTGAAGCGGCCCGACGCTTCTGTTCGCCATCACCGGCAGCCGGCGCGATGGACGAGTCCGCGCCCTGATGGTCGGCCGCCGGCTGGCGACGCGGGGCGACTTCGGCTTCAGCATCATCCGGCCAGTCCCCGAAGCTCGCGGTGAGCCTTGAGCCCCCGGGCTCGGCGTCGTCCCCCACGACGGCGTCTTCCATGGCGGCCGCCCCCAAGTCCGTGTCGTCGACGTCGTCTGCTGTGCGGTCGGGGGCATACTGGCGTTCTATCCCCGCTACCCCGGTCGTCGGCGGGAGAAGGGGGTTCTGCTAAGAAGAACCGGCTGATCAGAAGCCGGCCCTCATGAAGCCAGCTACCAACAACAAGGAAGAAAGGAAAGCTTACCACGGGCGGAGGGTTGGCGCGAGAATACGGCGCCTTGCCGTATCGCCAGTCCTCGGCGAGCTTGCAGTTGGAGATATAGTTTACCATATACGATACCTCCACATGAGGCATCTCCCTGGTGCTCAGCCGGCTTGGGTCGAAGCGGTCGCTCATCTGGCACATCATGTGGGGCCGGCTTTGGAGAGGAGATATCCGGCGCTCCACGAAGGCGGCCACCAAGTCGGCACCGTTTAGGCCTTCCGACTGGATCATCACCCGAAGCCGGGAGACGGCGGCGTTCCTGGCCTGAGATAGTGACCGGGACCGGAAACTCCACGAGGGCTGCCTCCCAGCCGGCGGGCCGGCTACGTAAGCTGGCAGGCTGACGTGGTCTCCTTGTTCGGCGACGTTCTTCACATAGAAGTATGATTTCTGCCAGACCTTCACCGACTGGATCAGGGGGATGGGCGGGAATGGGTTGTTCTCGCTCGCCCTCCTCATGGTGATGAAGGCCCCGCAGGGGGCGGGCACGCCTACGACGACGGTGCCGAGTTTGCTCTAGAAGAACTCCCCCCAGAGCTCCAGCGTGGGGAGCAGCCCCAAGAAACCTTCGCAGAGGGAGACGAAGGCCGACAGTAGCATTACCGCATTGGGCGTGAGGTGATGCGGCTGAAGGTTGTAGAACTCGAGGAAGGAGCGCAGAAATCCGCTCGCCGGAAGGCCGAAGCCGCGCAGGAAGTGCGAGCGGAAGACGACCCGCTCGCCCTCCTCCGGCGCCGGCGAAATCTCCGTCTTCGGCGCCAGGCGGACCCGCACGAGGTTGGCGTCGGGCAGGCGCCGAGTCTGGCGGAGGAATTCCACGTGGTCCTCATGGACGTTGGAGCCGTCCCACGAGCTTGACAGCGCCATGGAAGCGAGACGATGTGGAGGCGCGGCGGCGCTGAGACGGGAGGCTGCGGCGGCAACGAGAGGAAGAAGCGAGGACGAGAAGGGGCGGAGCGAGAGAGAGCGTGCGAACCTCTGTCGCTCCCCCTCCTCCCCCCACTTATAGGCTCGCGTGGCGGAGCCGAGGAGGCGCGGCGTGGGGAAACATGGGGATCGATTGTGCCCACTCCCCCACGTCCCGCGCTTGCTGCGCCCTAATGGTGAAACAAAATTGCCACGGGAAGGCAAGCGGTCCACCTGGGCCGCAGAAGATCAGCGTTCGGGCCGGGGCCTAGGAGTGGCGGGCCCAGGCCTGCGGCGGCGTCCCGTCGCGCGCGTGCGACGGCAGGGTCTCGCTGCCACATGGCCCGCAAGAGGGCCCGCGGTCAGCATGCGGGTCGACCACTTTCCCGCCTGCAAGACGCAAGGCTCCCCGAAGTCGGCATACATCAGCAAAGCCGGCTCTTCAGGATAGGAAGCTGACCAAGCTTCTCGTTCCTTTGTCCGCCTCGAAGCTCGATCAGCTTCGGGGACTACTGTCGGAGTAAATAGTCATGGGTAGCCTAGCCGGCTTCCCCTGGCCCTTCTGAAAAAATTACGAGCCCGTTTGGCTCTCGAGAATCCAAGACGTAGGGCCGCCTTCCCCTTGCTGGCTGTCACCCAGGCCGGCTTTCGGAAGGCGGCCCGACTTTAGCCCTCATGAAGAAAGCTCTGGAGAGGGCCGACTTCAAGAAGCCAGCCGCAAGAAGGCCGACTCCAAGAAGCCGGCTCCCATAAAGCGGTCGAGACTGTACCCTCAAAGTTTGCATCCACCTAGCGGCGATGAGATGGGGCGTGGCTACAGTGAAGCCTGCCACCCCCGAATCCCGGAGCACGCCTGGCACAATGCGCCGTACGGAGTAGGCATGGCCCATCCGGCGCGACACTGTTGCCATGTTGACCTTGGTGTCACCCACGACGGGCCGCCAGCGTGGCCCAAAGATGGTGAGCCCCTTCGGGCAGAGAGACGCCCAAAGGCGGCCACGCCTCCAACCAGTCGGCCCAAGACAGAGCCGGCTCCCCGTAGCCGGCTTGCCGCCTTCCTCAAAGGAGACGCCCCATTAAGGAGACAAGATGCGGTGAGGCTACAGCGATCGCCCGATGGGCGGCGGCACTGTAGCCGCGCCTACCACGACGAAGCCCACGTCACCAAGATGGAGCCACAGTAACCCGCCGCCGACCAGGCCCTGGACAGTGGGGCCTGCCTGTCGACCAAGGGGCCGACAGCCGGCGGGACCCACCAATCGGCGGGCCCCAGCAGCCGGCGCAGGAGCCGGCGAGCGCAGTCACAGACGGCTGGGCCCCGCGCCCAGTCGGATTACCATTGTACCCCCGGGGTGTGGGCCTATATAAACCCCTCGGGGCACCCATGCAAAGGGTTCGACCCCCTGCTAGTCCTAGACACCACACAAGGAGAAGAAGCAGGCTAGCCGTGCCCTTCTTCCTCCTCCCACCAAACAGCTCAAGGAGCATTGTGTAGCCACTTGTTCATCTAGTGATCATGCGGAGATCCCGCAGAGCAGCAGTAGGGTGTTATCTCCACGGAGAGCCCCGAAGCTGGGTAAGATCCGCCGGCGTGCATGTCTTCGCCTTATCCCGTTTCCAGGCACCGGCGATGTCTTAGTGGCTCCCACAATGATAAGCCACCCATTGGCATATGTCGCACCTACCACCCGACAATAGGGGACGACCTTCGTCCTTCCTCTTTCTTCTGCCGTGGTCAATCTTCGAGTCTTACTCAACTTCACACCTTACAATTCAGGTAAGAACCCCTTCTTTGACTGATCTATTTTGAACTCCTTCAAAAACATGTCAAGGTGTGCGTTCTTTGAAAGTATCATCACGCGTCTTGATCTATTTCGATAGATCTTGATGCCCAATATGTAAGCAGCTTTATCCAGGTCTTCCTTTGAAAAACACTCTTCAAACAATCATTTATGCTTTCCAGAAATTATACATTATTTCGGATCAACAATATGTCATCCACATATACTTATCAGAAATGTTGTAGTGCTCCCACTCACTTTCCTGTAAATACAAGTTTCTAGCAAACATTGTATAAACCTAAAAGCTTTGATCACTCCATCAAAGTATATATTCCGACTCCGAGATGCTTGCTCTAGTCCATAGAAGGATTGCTGGAGCCAGCATACCTTTTTAGCATCCTTAGGATCGACAAAACTTTGATTGTATCACATACAACTTTTCTTACGAAAACTGGTAAGAAAACTTGTTTTGACATCCATCTGTAAGATTTCATAATCGAAAAATACAGCTAATGCTAACATGATTTCGATGGACTTAAGCATCGCTACGGGTGAGAAATTCTCATCGTAGTCAACTCCTTGAACTTGTGAAAAGCCTCTTTCCCACAAGTCGAGCTTCATAGACGGTAACATTACCGCCCACGTCCGTCTTCTTCTTAAAGATCCATTTATCTCAGTGGCTTGCCGATCATCGGGCAAGTCCACCAAAGTCCATACTTTGTTCTGATACATGGATCCTATCTCGGATTCCATAGCTCGTAGGTTCGTTGTTGTCTAACAACATGATATATAAGACAAGATTATCGTACCACTCAGGAGTAGTACATATCCTTGTCGACCTACAATGTTCGATAGCAACTTGATCCGAAGCTTCATGATCACTATCATTAACTTCCTATTCAACAGACGTAGGCGCCACAAAAACATCTTTCTGTGTTGCATCCCTCTCTGGTTGAAGTAAAGGTTCGACAACCTCATCAAGTTCTATATTCCTCCCACTCAATTCTTTCGAGAGAACCTCCTTCTCGAGAAAGGACCCGTTCTTAGCGACAAACAATTTGCCCTTGGATCTGAGATAGAAGGTATACCCAACTGTCACCCTTGGGTATCCTATGAAGATGTGTTTGTCCGCTTTGGGTTCGAGCTTCTCCGGCTGAAGCCCTAAGCATCGCATCCCCAAACATTAAGAATCGACAACTTTGGTTTCTTGCCAAACCAATGTTCATATGATGTCATCTCAATGGACTTAGATGGTGTCCTATCTAAAGTGAATGTAGCTGTCTCTAATGCATAACCTCAAAATGAAAAACGGTAGATCGGTAAGAGACATCATAGATCGCACCATATCTCATAAGGTTCGATTATGACGTCTGGACACACCATTACAACTGTGGTGTTCCAGGTGGCTTCAACTGTGAAACAATTCCACAATGTCTTAAGTGATTTGCCAAACTCATAACTCATAAAATCCCCTTTTGATCAGATCGTAGAAACATGATCTTATTGTTATGATGATTCTTAACTTCACTCTGAAATCGCTTGAACTTTTCAAACGTTTCAGACTTGTGATTCATTAAGTAGATATACCTATATCTACCCAAATTGTCATTGAAGATGAGAAAATAGTGATATCCACCGCACGCTTCAATTCTCATTGGATCACACGCATCATCATGCATGATTTCCAACAAGTCACTTGCCTGTTTCATTGTACCTGAAAACGAGGTCTTAGTCATCCTACCCATGAGCATGGCTCGCATGTGTCAAGTGATTCAAAATCAAGTGACTCCAAACATCCATCGACATGGAGTTTCTTCATGCATCTTACGCCAATATGACCTAAGCGGCAGTGCCACGAGAAAGTGGTACTATCATTATTAACTCTACATCTTTTGGCGTGAACATGTGTATTACCATGACCGAGATTCAATGAACCATTCACATAGGGTGCATGACCATGAAAGGTATCATTCATGTAAACAGAATAACCATTATTCTCTAATTTAAATGAATAACCGTATGGCAATGAACATGATCTAATCATATTCATGCTCAACGTAGACACCTGATAACATTTATCTAGGTTCAATACTAATCCCGAAGGCAGATGGAGCGTGCGATGGTGATCTCATCAACTTTGGAAACACTTCCAACACACATCGTCACCTCGCCCTCAGCCAGTCTCCGTTTAGTCCGTAGTTTTTGCTTAAGTCACCAATGATAGCAACTGAACCGGTATCCAATACCCAGGTGCTACCAGGAGTACTAGTGAGGTACACATTAATAACACGTATATACTTTGTTGAAGTTTCCAGCCTTCTTATCTACCATGCATTTGGGGTAATTTCGCTACTAGTGACCGTTTCCCTTACAATAGAAGCACTTAGTCTCGGGTTTGGGTTCAACCTTGGGTTCCTTCATTGGAGCGGCAACTGGTTTGCCATCCATGAAGTTTCCCTTCTAGCCCTTGCCCTTCTTGAAACCAGTGGTCTTGTTAAACCATCAACACTTGATGATCCTTCTTGATTTCTACCTTTTGCGGTCTTAAGCACCGCGAACAGCTCCGGGATCAACTCCATCCCTTGCATGTCATAGTTCATCACGAAGATCTAGTAGCTTAGTGATAGTGTCTAGAGAACTATGTCAATCACTATCTTATCTGGAAGTTTAACTCCCACTTGATTTAAGTGATTGTAGCACCCAGACATTCTGAGCACATGCTCACTAGCTGACCTATTCTCCTCCATCTTGTTGGCAAAAGAACTTGTTAGAGGTCTCACACCTCTCAACACGGGCATGAGCCTGAAATCCCAATTTCAGCTCTTGGAACATCTCATATGTTCTATGGCGTTCAAAACGTCATTGGAATCCCGATTCTAAGCTGTAAAGTATGGTGCACTAAACTATCAAGTAGTCATCAGGATGTGTAAAGTATGGTTCACAACATCCACAGACGACGTTGTAGGGGTTTGCACATCGAGCGGTGCATCAAGGACGTAAGCCTTCTGTGTAGCAGTGAGGACACTTCTCGGACTACGGACCTAGTCCTCATCATTGCTTACAATATCTTTCAACTTGGTCTTCTCTAGGAATGTATCTAAAACAGTAGAACTAAAGCGTAAGCTATGACATAATTTGCAAAGTCCTTTTGACTATGTTCATGATAATTGAGTTCATCTGATTATTTCATGAACTCCCACTCAGATAGACATCCCTCTAGTCATCTAAGTGATACATGATCCGAATCGACTAGGCCGTGTCCGATCATCACGTGAGACGGACTAGTCATCATCGGTGAACATCTCATGTTGATCGCATCTTCTATACGACTCATGTTCGACCTTTCGGTCCTTCGTGTTCCGAGGCCATGTCTGTACATGCTAGGCTCATCAAGTTAACCTAAGTGTTTCTCATGTGTTCCGAGGCCATGTCTGTACATGCTAGGCTCGTCAACACCCGTTGTATTCGAACGTAAGAATCTATCACACCCGATCATCACGTGGTGCTTCGAAACGACGAACCTTTGCAACGATGCATAGTTAGGGAGAACACTTTTCTTGAAATTTTAGTGAGGGATCATCTTATTTAAGCTACCGTCATTCTAAGCAAATAAGATGTAAAACATGATAAGCATCACATGCAATCAAATAGTGACATGATATGGCCATCATCACTTTGCTCCTTTTGATCTCCATCTTCGGGGCTCCATGATCATCATCATCACCGGCATGACACCATGATCTCCATCATCATGACCTCCATCATCGTGTCTTCATGAAGTTGTCTCGCCAACTATTACTTCTACTACTATAGCTAACGGTTAGCAATAAAGTAAAGTAATTACATGACGTTTATGTTGACACATAGGTCATAAATAAATTAAGACAACTCCTATGGCTCCTGCCGGTTGTCATACTCATCGACATGCAAGTCGTGATTCCTATTACAAGAACATGATCATCTCATACATCACATATATCATGCATCACATCCTTTGGCCACATCACATCACAAAACACTTGCTGCAAAAACAAGTTAGACGTCCTCTAATTGTTGTTGCAAGTTTTTACGTGGCTGCTATAGGTTGCTAGAAAGAACGTTTCTTACCTACGCCAAAACCACAACGTGAATTGCCAATTTCTATTTACCCTTCATAAGGACCCTGTTCACCGAATCCGATCCGACTAAAGTGGGAGAGACAGACACCCGCCAGCCACCTTATGCAACTAGTGCATGTCAGTCGGTGGAACCGGTCTCACGTAAGCGTACGTGTAAGGTTGGTCCGGGCCGCTTCATCCCACAATGCCGCCGAATCAAGATAAGACTAGTAACGACAAGTAAATTGACAAAATCGACGCCCACAACTACTTCGTGTTCTACTCGTGCATAGAAACTACGCATAGACCTAGCTCATGATGCCACTGTTGGGGAAAGTAGCAGAAATTCAAAATTTTCTATGCAACACCAAGATCAATCTATGGAGTAATCTAGCAACGAGGGAAGGAGAGTGCATCTACATACCCTTGTAGATCGCTAAGAGGAAGCGTTCAAGTGAATGGGGTTGATGGAGTCGTACTCATCGTGATCCAAATCACCGATGATCCTAGTGTCGAACGGACGGCACCTCCGCGTTCAACACACATGCAGCCCGGTGACGTCTCCCACGCCTTGATCCAGCAAGGGGAGAAGGAGAGGTTGGGGAAGACTCCGTCCGGCAGCAGCACGACGACGTGGTGGTGGTGGAGGAGCGTGGTACTCCAGGAGGGCTTCGCCAAGCACCGCAAGAGACGATGAGGGAGAGGGGTAGGGCTGCGCCAGGGAGAGGTCAAAACTTATATGTTGGCAGCCCCAAAGACCTCAACTATATATAGGGGAGAGGGAGGGGGCTGCGCCCCCTCTAGGGTTCCCACCCCAAGGGGTGCGGCAGCCCTAAAACCCATCTAGGGCGGCGGCCAAGGGGGGAAGGGGGGAAACTTGCCCCCCAAGAAAGGTGGAGGCGCCCCCTCCCCAAACCCTAGGCGCCTTGGGCCTTGGTGGGGGGCGCACCAGCCCACCTGGGGCTGGTCCCCTCCCACACTTGGCCCATGCTGCCCTCTGGGGCCGGTGGCCCCACTTGGTGGACCCCGGGACCCTCCCGGTGGTCCCGGCACATTACCGATAGCAACCGAAACCTTTCCGATGACCAAAACAGGACTTCCCATATATAAATCTTTACCTCCGGACCATTCCAGAACTCCTCGTGACGTCCGGGATCTCATCTGGGACTCCGAACAACATTCGGTAATCACGTATATCTATTCCCTATAACCCTAGCGTCACCGAACCTTAAGTGTGTAGACCCTACGGGTTCGGGAACCATGTAGACATGACCGAGACATCTCTCCGGCCAATAACCAATAGTGGGATCTGGATACCCATGTTGGCTCCCACATGTTCCACGATGATCTCATCGGCTGAACCACGATGTCGAGGATTCGATCAATCCTGTATTCAATTCCTTGTCCATCGGTACGATACTTGCCCGAGATTCGATCGTGGTATCCCGATACCTTGTTCAATCTCATTACCGGCAAGTCTCTTTACTCGTTCCGTAACACATCATCCCGTGATCAACTCCTTGGTCACATTGTGCACATTATGATGATGTCCTACCGAGTGGGCCCAGAGATACCTCTCCGTTTACATGGAGTGACAAATCCCAGTCTCGATTCGTGCCAACCCAACAGACACCTTTGGAGATACCTGTAGTGTACCTTTATAGCCACCCAGTTATGTTGTGACGTTTGGCACACCCAAAGCACTCCTACGGTATCCGGGAGTTGCACAATCTCATGGTCTAAGGAAATGATACTTGACATTAGAAAAGCTTTAGCATACGAACTACACGATCTTTGTGCTAGGCTTAGGATTGGGTCTTGTCCATCACATCATTCTCCTAATGATGTCCAATGTCCATGGTCAGGAAACCGTAACCATCTATTGATCAATGAGCTAGTCAACTAGAGGCTTACTAGGGACATGGTGTTGTCTATGTGTCCACACATGTATCTGAGTTTCCTATCAATACAATTCTAGCATGGATAATAAACGATTATCATGAACAAGGAAATATAATAATAACCAATTTATTATTGCCTCTAGGGCATATTTCCAACAATGGATGTATTTTGCCATTGAAAGGGGATTATATCGGTCCGCCGACCGATCCAGATGCACGTTTTCATGCAAATTGAAAGCAAATTGGGGGGAGGGGGCTTTGTGGGAGTCCGGACAGCAGCCACATAGGACTCCGACACCCGCGTCCCACTTAAAACCCCACATCGGTCCCATTCTCTTCCCACTCCGCCCCTGCCCCCCTTACTTTGCATTCGCGCCCTCCTCCTCCAACACCACTGTTGTACCTCTCCGACCGCCATCTAGGAATTGTCGAACACCCGCAACCACCACCCACACGCCCGCCCGCCTTGTACTACAGCATCCGTCCACCCAGGATCCATCCACAACAAGGTACCCCCTGCCCCCTGTCGGATGGTGGGGTACTCGAACCTGGAGGATGAGTTGTTGTGCGATGCGTGGTCGGTTGTATCCACGAAATTTGTAGGCGGGAGCAGAAAGGGGCTTTCTGCCAGAGCGTGCATAGTTTGTTTCACGTGCGGAAGCAGATTGTGCCCTACGAACATGCACATCATTCATGAACACAATGTGTAGTCGTTAGCGTATCTATGTTATATCATCTAGACCACGGTCGCCAAGTTTTGTGGCTAGGTTGATCGGCTGGAGGCAAGGTGGCCATTTGCGAGCGGCAACCGTGGATATTGTAAGTTTTGTTTTTTCTTGCTCAACTTGTTAATTGATTTATTCATTCACTCAATGTTGCTCTACACATTGTGTAGCTACTACGCGTTGCCATGATGTACCACATGATAGAGGGACGACCATTTACACACATACACTGTTGCATGAAGCTCAAGGGTGTGTGGGATGATATGATCCGTTCATGAAAAACTTGTTGAACATCTGGTTAATCTCGTTGAATTTGAACTATTTCTAATTGAATTTGAACTATTGTTGTATTAGACTTATTTGGATGCCATGTATGGATGGTTTATACTATTTTCTATCTGAACTTTGATGAATTTCATCGTGTTTTATGCATTTTATCTGGTTAGTTGAAATGCAGTTTGAGATGTATGCGGATAGCGGATGGCCGGCTCCCGCATCCGTATCCATGCACTGTCCTCCCTGTCCACGGATGGATGCGGTGTCCGGTTTGTGGATCAGCATTGAAGATGCCCTAATTTCCCAAACCTGTCACATTTGCATTTAGGTTTGCAGAAACCATTGTATGGATTTTAATTCCCTGGACGTGTCACAGTTTGACACTGTCTCCATCCTAAGGCGAGCAGAGATAGTGGTCTCCCCTCCGGCAATGTGTGAGGAGAGATAGTGATCTCTCCTCCGTCCTCGACTTAGCTGTCCTAACATAGAGACAATGTTCCTCTCATCCTCTATCTGATGCGTCCCTACGGCCTCTGCACGCACTGATCCTCTTCGGCATGGTGTTCATCTTCGGCCCGATCTTGTTGTTTTCTTTGGTGGCAGTTGTGTTTGGGCTTCTCTAGTTAGCATCTCGATAGTCGTTGCCCTGCATTTATTGCATGTATTAAGTTTGTATCTTTGTAGTCAACACCATTGTATCTCCTAGCCGGGTGATGGCTCCATTAATTTAAAGTTTTTGGACTATATGCCTTTTCTCTAAAAAACTCATTCGAAGTTCCTATCTGAACTTGCCCTTTCATTTGCCTTGATGACCATTTTCACTTGCTTTCATCCTCGCATGGGCTAACTTGAAGCCTTTCTTTCGATGCAGACCGATGAGAATTATATAACCAATATAGATATAGAAAACATGTAGTACGTGTTAATTCACAAAATGATTCATAATTTCTTACCATACCACTCAAGCCCATGCGGTACATAACTTGCACTTGTGAGTTGACCTCTAGTTCAATATTTCATCTTTATCTTTACTTCACAATCAAAGTTGATGTCTTGAAGGTTATTTAGATTTGCATATAACTCATCACTGTTTCTAGTCGATCTTGGGTGGTTCTCTACGTGAGAACCTCTGGCATGTTGTTAAAACACGCGCAACAAATTTTGCATCGTCGGACAATCCGGCCAAGTGCATCGTCGGCTCAGAAACCTTCCATGAGGCCAGACAGTTTGGTCATTTTGAACCAGATAGTCCGAGTGCACCAAAAAAAATGCCCAATAGGCAGATTTGGGTATGAAATTTCCCATTTCTCTTGCTCTTTGTTGATCTTAATATATTCATCATTACAACTCAATGATATTGACATATATCTTGATCTTGATGGCATTCATTCCAAAACATCCAATTTTCTTATTGCATCACACATGAAACATGTCGTCATACATAGGGGACGACATATAATTGGAGAAAGAAGAAAACTAGTATCATCTTGAACGCATTTTTTTACTGATTATTCCGTGTCCAACTTTTTTTTTCATTATACTGGTCATTGTTTTCCTTGATAATTATCATATCTAAAGTGTCCGTGTGTTTCCTCAAAAAACAAAATGTTGCTTCACACGTCACTGCAAATACCTTAATCTCCAAAAAAGACAATTATTTTTGGCCTTTTCTCTAGACCCGAGTAATGTCGTTTTGGGCTCGCACTTCCCCTTAGACCCGGGCATGGACAGCCCGACCCGAAAGCCAGACATCTGGGCGTAGTTCGGGTTCAGCTTTTCTACCCGAAGCCCGGCCTAAAAGCTCGAAAAGGGCATTAATCACTATTTTATTACAAATATAGGTATAATATATATCATTTAAATATCCCAAAATTAATCATTTCAATTCAAAAAGGTCACTGTTCATGTGTTTCAGGCCGGGCCGGGCCAGGCTAGGGCTTGAGATTTTGAGATCGGTCTTCGATAACGTCCGGCCCGACAAATGCCCAGGTTTACTTTCCCTCATGGCAAAGCAAAAGGGACACGTATTTTCCCAAATCCGCCTTCCTACGAGTGCCGCCGCGAGTCGCACTAACAACCACGCCCTCACTCACTGGCCACCTGAAACAGAAACAGAAACAGAAAGATTCTCTCTCAAGTCCGGCCGGCGGCTAAACCCAAACCCCGCGGAGCCCGATGTCGCCGGCGGCGACGCGCATCCTGCTCGCGGGCGCCCGGCTCCGCGGCCGCGGCCTCTCCACGTCGGCCGAGCCCTCTCCCTCCCCCTCGCTGTCCCCCTCGCAGCTCCCGAGGGGCAAGCGCTGGGACGCGGTGGTGATCGGCGGCGGCCACAACGGGCTCGCGGCCGCCGCCTACCTCGCGCGCGCCGGCCGCTCCGTCGCCGTGCTGGAGCGGCGGGGCGTCCTCGGCGGCGCCGCCGTGTCCGAGTCGGACCTCGTCCCGGGCTTCCGCTTCTCCCGCTGCAGCTACCTCCTCAGCCTCCTCCGCCCCGCCCTCATCCGGTAACGCGTCTCCCGATCCCCTCCTCTTTCTGCGATCGATCTCAGCCTCCATTTCCATCGGATTTACTTACAAACCGGGCCCCTGTTCCGTACCTGCATTCTGAAATTCTGTGAGGACGTATGTACTGAAGAACTGATGCTTATGCCACTGCCACTGCTACTGATGATGGATGATTCAGGGAGTTGGAGCTGGAGAGGCACGGCCTGAAGCTCCTGCCGCGGAGCCCGTCGTCGTTCACGCCGTGCCTCGACGGCCGGTACCTGCTCCTCGGCCCGGACGCAGAGCTGAACCGCTCTGAGATTGGCAAGTTCTCCAAAAAAGATGCAGAGGCATACCCGAGGTGACAGACAGACACACCGAGAATTCACTGTGGTTTCCTCTGTGCGTTTCAGCTTGGATTTGTCTTTTACACTAGCAATGGGTTTGATGTGTGAATGTAGGTACGAGGAGCAGCTAGAGAAGTTCTGCAAGCTCATGGACTTCGTCATAGACTCGCCTCCGCCGGAGCTGAGGCAGCTGTACCATGCTTCCATGGTCGACAGGATGAAGGATAAGGTCGACAAGTCAGTGTTCTGGAGCAAGCTTCTTGGCATCGTGATGCAACAGGGGCAAAAGGACATGGTGTGAGTACTAAATACATCACCTCTCTTAGTGATGTTACTGTTGCAGCCATTTGCGAACAATGCAGTATGTAAAGTTAAATCTTTTTACACTGGCAGGAACTTCTTCGACCTTCTTCTGTCGCCAGCGTCGAAGGTCTTGAATAACTGGTTTGAGGTTGAAAGCTTGCTTCCCTCTTCTCTGAAACACTTCTCTTCTGTCTTCACAATGAACATATGGAGAAAACTGTATTGCATTTGACCATCTACACATGTCGGATGAGAATAACTTCTTGAGTTCTTGTGTAACTTCTTGAGTTCTTGTGCTGACCGCTCTGGTACTACAGGGTGATGTATTGAAGGCGACCCTGGCGACTGATGCTGTGATTGGTACTATGGTAAGGGTGCATTACTTAATCCACTTTTTTGTGTGCCTGCTGGATTAGTGTTTGACAATTGCGTCTCCCCTGTATAGGCTGGTGTGAACACTCCAGGATCAGGATATGTTCTCCTGCACCACATCATGGGAGAAACTGGTGGTCAACGTGGTGTTTGGGCGTATGCTTCTGACCATATCCATGTTATTCTGTTCCACCATAAAAATATGTAGTTAGCAAAAAGCCAAAAACCTATAGGATAATGTAGCCTTCATTGTTCTACATACACTTGAAACTGAATAAAGGATTGCTGGTGCTCATCTCCATTGGCTAGGAAAACAAGTATTCAGTTGCCTTAGAGTCAGTTTCAAGGGTTGATGTCACAGGAAATGTCATCACACTCTACCCAAATTTGTTGGTGTTGCCACTTTTAGTTCTTTATTTAGTTGGTGTCTTCGTTTACCTTTTTTTTTTTCTCTTTTTCAGAAAACCTTTCATTCATTTTTTTATACACTTGCAGGTATGTCGAAGGTGGTATGGGCTCAGTCTCATCAGCTATAAGCAAAGCAGCTCTGGAAGCAGGCGTGCAAATTGTAACAAATGCTGAGGTGCATTTTCTCTTCTTGTGCAAGCCCTCTTTGTTGCATGTCGATCATGTTTGGCTGAACAAATAATTAAAATCAAAGCAGACCAGAAAGAAAACTGGATTTTACATCGAAGAAGTCATTAACTATGTAGTGGCATAAATTTAATTGTGAGAGCAATTTTTTATTTGTCGTTTCTTGCCTCACTTGCCCAAGTGTTTTTGCATAGGTTTCACAAGTAATGGTCGATGAAACTACTGGAAAGGTGCAAGGGGTAAGTCTTGGACTAATCAGCAAGTGTATGCGCACTGTGTAGTTCATTTCTTTCCACCTATTGAAGGATTGCGAATCTGTAGGTTGCTTTGGCTGATGGAACCGAGTTGCACTCATCAGTTGTGTTATCAAATGCCACACCGTATAAAACATTTGTGGTAAGAATCACTCTGAATATGTATTGGTGTGAAGATTTATTAGCTCTACCTTTGCAGGCATAATTAGAAAATATCCTCTAAATTGACACCTGGTTTTGTTTGCAGGACCTTGTGCCTGCCAATACTCTTCCAGAGGAGTTCCTCTGTGCCATCAAGACAGCGGATTATAGCTCTGTAAGTACTTAGTTACTAGCTTATTTAAATAAAGGAACTACATTGGTGGTGTGCGTTCTTACAAATATCTGTCTACGCAATATACGATGATAACCTTGTTCATTTACTTGTATAGTCTATCTATTATCCTTGCATTTCATTAGTATGGATGCCAAAGTTTTCTCAAGTAAAAAGAACTCGTGATTGTGGGAAAGCTATTTGTGGTCCACATTGACTTTCAGTAACCAACTTGTAATATTGTTGCTAACTATGCTCTGGAGAACAGGCAACAACGAAGATCAACGTTGCTGTTGATGCGCTGCCACAGTTTCGCTGTTGCAAAAACATCAACCGTAAAGGTGGCCCGGAGCACATGGGCACCATACACATTGGATCTGAAAGGTACTTAAGTTAGGGAATAGTTCCTACTTTGGCACATATTTATCAACTGTGTCTATTGTTCTTCTGCATATCTGTGGACAAGCAACAATCTATGAGACACTGTTTGTTATCTTTGTCCTGTTCATGTATAGCAGGGCAAGGAAAATAATCTCTTAATTCAACATTGTCACTCTTCAATAGAAAATTCTGCTGTTTACATTTATGTTCCTTGCTTGTCATGTCAACCTGATGCACCAACTTGGTAGCCTACATCTATGTATTGAAGTACATGTTATTGCTAGTACCTCAGGATAATAAAGAGCATAGTCTGGCCAGGCTAAGTAGTCATAAGATGTCCGAGTTGTGGATTAGCATTTTCATTCTTCTAAGAAAAAGCTAGATGATCTGGCCAATCAATTCTTTTGTGTGAGACGATTTTTGTATAGTTCAGCAGTCACTTTTTCAGACTTAAGTCGTGTTACATTTCAATATGGAACTTTTACTTGCTCTTCAGCATGGAGGAAATCGATATAGCATACAAGGAAGCCGCAGGCGGCTTCTCATCCACAAGGCCTGTAATAGAAATGACAATTCCTTCAGTCTTAGATAAGACCATCTCTCCACCAGGTATGCCATTTTCTTTTGCTTCCCCATAATTGCATCTGAGTAAATTTACCATTCTGGCAATATTTAATTGTAAGGAACCTTTTCTGTGTACACTAAATTTACATTTTAAAGTTAACGTGTTCAAGGTCATTTTGGATGTTTATAATGTTGTGATCTCCCATATTGTGTATATACTTCACATGGAGTTATGGACTGACTCATATTCCATCTTTCACTTTATCCTTTGGATAGGTCAGCATGTTATTAATCTTTTTGTTCAGTACACGCCCTACAAACTGTCAGAAGGCAGTTGGCAGGATCCGGCTGTTAGAGTAAGTTGATCCTTCTTACATTTTGATTTCATGACGCACTGTATGTTTAATCTTTG
>NC_041388.1:13359225-13395095 GCF_002162155.2 Triticum dicoccoides
TTATTTTTTACCCAAACACAAATGGGATAAATGATAAAATTGATAACCTTGCCCTTGGGCATTGTGATCCATCACTGTGTGGAGAGAACAATTTTTCTGAATTCAGGTCCAGCTACTGACCATTGACCATTTTGATCGACACCAATTTTCAGAAATCATTTGCTGAGAGATGCTTTTCCTTGATCGATGAGTATGCACCGCACTTTAGCTCATCAGTGATAGGCTATGACATGCTGACTCCACCTGATCTTGAAAGGGAGTTTGGCCTAACAGGTAACATCCCTTGGTTCCATGTATTGTCTTTTGTAAGCTGTGCGCGGGCAGACCGGATGCCGTTTTGTATTGTTCCTTCTTTTTACCAGTTAAAAAAACTTAGCTAAGCAGAGATGATTCACATTTCTCAGGTGGCAACATCTTTCACGGAGCGATGGGCTTGGATTCCCTCTTCCTGATGAGGCCTGCCAAGGGATGGTATGTTTGAGTCACATGCATATTAAGTTGTGCTCTGGTCCCTTCTACTCCACAACCTTTGACCCTTCCAAGGTTCAAAACCTGTTCCGCTTTGTGATAATGGCTAACCAGTTTCGCTTTGCACCATACAGGTCAGATTACAGAACCCCTGTGAAGGGGCTGTACCTCTGCGGCAGCGGTGCGCACCCAGGCGGCGGGGTGATGGGTGCCCCGGGCCGCAATGCTGCTGCTGTGGTTTTGGATGATCTCAAGGCAAGATAGATGCAATTCATGGAAGATGGAAATGGCAGCTGACAATAGGGTAGCATTTTCAAGCGCAAGGCTGCAAAACCGGCACGTGTGTAGTCTAGTATCAAAATGCGAACCTTGTCATTAGGCCATCTGGTAGAGATAATTTTGTCATGCGTACTTGCATGATTGAAAGGATGAGACACGAGAAGCATTTTCTGAATGAATTGCTGGCATCTATTCTCATTTTGGCTCCTCTTATCGGAGGGCTAAAAGGGATTAATTCTCAGTTATGCACTTCCATCTATTTTCTTCTCTATGAAGTAGGTAGTTTTTGGGTGAGGTCTCTCGAATCTTCAATTTGGTTAGATGTGAAGAGAAGTAGAGTTTGCAAAGTATAGTTAGATATAAACTTGTGAGTGCTATGCTCATCTGTACTTTTGAACTGCCATCCAGTAATTTGTGTCGCTTAGCTTGTCTGCAGACTTGAATTTCAACGTAGGTAGCTTGTATAGAGTAAAGGAATTCCAGTGTCACTGCTTTCCCATCTTTTGGTTTTCCTCCAATATCCCAGGTTGTCCGGTATACTGATTTCACATTTGTGAATCTCAAGTCTTAGTAAGGACTAAATGGGGGTATTTATATGTCAGGAACCTGACAAGGATCGAACGAACTAAACACTCAACTATGCGAATTCAGAGGTGAATTTAGGAGAATTTGCGCTAGGGTTTGTATTGCAGCAAAGGGGAAAGTAGCAAGCACGCCACAGGCGGCTAGGGTTTATACCCAGTTAGAATAATTCATGCCCAAAACTGAGAGCGAGGGGTGGCTATATAGCCAATACAGAGAGAAAAGCAGAACAGAAAGCAAAGACAGAGCACATGGTGTGTCGGGCGATGAACAGCGACACTCGGGGCGATGATAGCCGTTGGATGAAGAATCTACGACTGATGACAAGCCAGTGGCGAACCGTTATCTTCATTGGAGAGCCACTGGATGGCAGATCGACGACTGACCTTGCTTCCAACACGCAGAAACAGGGGATTTTTTCAGAGATGCAGTAACTGGCCTGACAATTCCCCTCTGTTGAGACACAGCTTGTCCTCAAGCTTGAAAGGAAGGAAAAACCTTCTGTATGAAGGCCGAGTCCTCCCAAGTGGCTGCTTCTTCAGGCATATTGACCCACTTGATCAACCATCGGACGACTGGAATGCTGATGTTGCCCTGAGGTCTGGGAATTAGTTTTCTGTCCAAGATTGCTTCCGGTTCCATTTTTATAACTCCATCATCATCTATCAGGGGCAAGTCCTTGGAAGGAACCACTTTTGGGCCAATGTGCCTTTTGAGCTGACTGACATGGAAGGTATTGTGTAGGAGACAGCCTTCAGGTAGCAGTAGTTGGTAAGCAACTCTGCCCACTCATTGCATAATTCTGAATGGACCATAGAACTTGGGGTGTAACTTGAGGTGTCTATGCAGACTCAATGATGTGTGCCTGTATGGCTGTAGTTTCAAGTAAACCACATCCCCTGCCTCAAAGGATCTTTCCTGCCTGTTTCTGTCAGCATAATGTTTCATTCTTTGTTGTGCCTTGGATAGATTTTGCTTAATCACTTCCAGTGCGAGTTCCCTATTCTGCAGTAAATTATCACTGTCCTCAGAAATGGAGTCAGGTAATGCAGATTCAGCTACCATGGGTGGAGGAAATCCATACAAAGTTTGAAAGAGGGTCATTTGAAATGAAGTATGGAAACTTGTATTGTACCACCATTCAGCTAGGGCTAGCCAGCCATGCCACTTCCTTGGCTGTTGGAAACACATGCACCTCAAGTAGTTCTCCAAACATTGGTTCACCCTTTCTGTTCGGCCATCAGTTTGTGGATGGTAGCTAGTGCTCATGTGCAGTTTGATGTTGAGGGATTTAAACAGTTGCTGCCATAATTTGCTGGTGAAAATCTTGTCCCTGTCAGTGACTATGACCAATGGCATTCCATGTAGTTTGAACACTGTATCAAAAAATGCTCTGGCTACAGTTTGGGCAGTGATGGGGTGTTTCATAGCAATGAAGTGGGAGTATTTTGTGAACCTGTCAACTACAACCAGAATAAGGTCCTTGTTCTCAGAAGTTGGCAATCCTTCCACAAAATCCATGCTAATGTGGGCCCAAGCAAAATCAGGGACTGGCAGGGGCTCTAGCAGGCCAGGGTAAGGAGTGTGCCCAGCTTTGTTTAGTTAGCACACAGGACACTGTTTGATGAAGTTAATAACATCCTGTTTAAGTCCATGCTAGTGGAATACCAAGTGTACTCTATGATATGTTGCTCTTTCTCCTGAGTGGCCCCCTAATTCAGAGTCATGGAATGTTTTCAGTATGTCCCGTCTCAGGGAAGTTGCAGTTCCAATGATAATTTTGTTTTTGTATCTCAAGATCCCAGTCCTGTAGGTGTATCTAGTGGAGTTATCTTTGCTGGTGGTACACTCAGCTATGAGATCTTTGACTTTTTGATCTGCAGCATAGCTTTTGAGGACTTCAAATATCCATTTTGGGGTAGTTACACTAGTGGAGAGGAGGGAGATCATGTGCTTCACTCTTGACAGGGCATCAGCAGCTCTATTTTCTTTGCCCTTTTTGTACTCCACTGTAAAATTGTAACCCAACAACTTTAGAAAAAGCTTATGTTGTATTCCCTCAGTTAGCTTTTGCTCTTGGATGTATTTCAGGCTCTCCTGGTCAGTTCTGATAATCAGAGAAGTTGCTAGGAAATAGTGTTTCCACTTTTTACAGCCTCAATAATTGCTAGTGCTTCTTTGTCATAGGTGGACCATGCTGCTGCTTTGGGTCCTATGGACTTACTGAAATAAGACAGGGCCTTCCCTCTTGCATCAGTACAGCTCCTAGACCATATCCACTTGCATCAGCCTCTAGGATAAAAGGGTTTGGAGAAGTCAGGCAGGGCCAAAACAGGAGCTTGTGTTAGCTTTTCTTTAATAGCTGAAAATGCTGCTTGTTGCTCTTGCTGCCAAGAAAAGGAGCCTTTCTTCAGACAGTCAAAAAGGGGCCTGCAAATTATGCCATATCCCTGAATAAATCGCATGTAGTAACCACTCAGGCCCAAAAAGCTTCTGAGTTCAGTGACTGTTGTAGGAGCTGGCCACTCCTTGATAGTAGCAATTTTAGTGGGGTCTGTTGCTACACCTTCCTTGTTAATAACATGACCCAGATATTCTATCTCAGACTGTCCAAAAGAACATTTGTCCAGTTTGGCATATAAGTGATTCTCTTGCAACACTTGGAATACTTTCTTTAGGTGTAGTTTGTGCTCTGCCATGGTCATGCTGAACACTAGAATGTCATCAAAGAACACTACTACAAATTCAAAAGAGCCAAACAAAAAGTTCATAAGGGCCTGGAATGAAGGAGGTCCATTTGTTAACCCAAAAGACATTACTAGAAATTCAAAGTGCCCTTGCAGTGTAGAGAATGCTGTCTTGTGGATGTCTTCTTCAGCCATTCTTATCTGATGATATCCACTTCTAAGATCTATCTTAGAGAAAACTGTTGCTCCTTTTAATTGATATAGAAGATCTTCTATTATGGGAATGGGATATTTGTTTTTGATGGTGATGGCATTCAGTTTTCTGTAATCAATACAAAGTCTCCAAGTTCCATCCTTCTTTTTGACCAGGAGCACATGAGAAGAGAAGGGGCTAGTGCTAGGCCTAATCAGACCAGCTTTGAGGAGCTCATCAATGATTTTCTCTAGAGCTTCTTTCTGGTGATGAGGTACTCTGTAAGGTCTGTGATTCACAACTTTTGCTCCTTCTATTAGTGGAATTCTGTGGTCACAAGCTCTACTTGGAGGCAATCCAGTAGGTGCACTGAATAATTTATCATACTGCTGAATAAGTTCTTGGAGCTCCACAGGGATGGGGTGATCAGCAGCATGTGTCACAGTGTGACAAGTGGACAGGAGGAAAAATCCACAGACAGCTTGATCCATCAATTTTTCTGCATCATCTGTGATCTCCACGGGGGAAGATGAGGGCACAGTTTCATCCACAAAGGTGGCTTGAGTAGTTGGTGTTGCATTAATTCTCATCTCCATCTTAATGAAGTCCATCAGCACAGGGCTGTATTTTCTTAACCAATCCACTCCCAGTATGATATCATATCCCTTCAGTTTTAAAACTCTGAAGGTGTCCTGTAGCTGTATGCCCTGTATTTCATAGGGGCAGTTGTGAGAAGTGAACTCACTCCATAGTACTCCTCCACTAGCTACTAGCACTTTAATCTTTGGGTTTGGAACAGGTGCAATAGGTAGTTTTGCAGCTATGTCAGGAGATACAAATGTGGAAGTGCTACCACTGTCCACAAGTGTAGTAGCTATTGTTTGGCCCACCTTAACAGTTAAGATAAAGGTGTTCTTAACCACACCAATGCCCATGGCAGCATGCATAGAGACTTGTAGCACAGAACTATCAGGAGGTGGTGCAACTTGGTCTAGCTCAGGATCTTCTAAATCTGTGACATAGATGATTTCTGCATTTTCTTCTTCCTGTGCTTGTAATGCTTGTACTTGTGCTTTTTGGCTCATTCTACACACTTGTCTGTGGCCAGGCACCCAAGGTTCTCTGCATTTGTAGCGGACTTGGTTTTGTTTTGCTTGCTGTATGACTGTGTTTCTGTTTTGTATTGGAGCAACTAGGGGTGGTTTTGCTTGGTCAAATATCACTTGTCTTCTAGGCTGAGGAATATAAGACTTGGGTTGAGCAGGGGCACCAGCTTTTTCCATTCTCCTCGCATACCATACTGCTGTTTGCATATATGTTGGTTTAAAACACTCCACATGACTTCTGATATAAGGCTACAGCCTAGAAAGGAAACTGGTTACATAATAGTCATTGGGTATAGCAGGGTTTTCTCTTCTCATGCAATTCACCAGCTACTCAAACTGCTCCACATACACAGCTACAGTTGATGTTTGGGAGATAGCATGGAAGGAATTGACAATGTCACAGGCAGAGTCTATAGAAAACCTATCTGCAATATAAGAGCAGAATCTATGCCATGGCACATTGTGGGGTGAAAACCCAGTTCCTCTCCACCATTGTATAGCAGGGCCTTGCAAATACGAGACTGCTAACTCAGTTCTGTGCTCCAATGGAGTTCTTATAGCAGCAAAGTACTGCTCTAAGTTCTGAATCCATGACTCTGGGTCAGTACCACTGAATTCAGAAATGTTCAGTTTGGTAGGCTTCACTATGAGCACATTCCTTTTATCTTCGAATGGGGAGTGAGGTCTTCTATTTCTGTCTCCTCCATCTGGCCACTCCTCCTGTTCATGATCGTCCACTTGAACTGGTTGTTTCTGGGGAGGTGGGACTTGAGGTGCTACAACTTTGGTGTTGGCAAAATTGGGATGACGATACGGCACTTTCAGTGTACCATCCAAATTGAGCTCTTTGCCTGCATGATCTCTCAATGTTGCTGTCCCTATGATGGGAGGGGCCTCCTTTTCCACCATTACTACTGAGGTTGGTGTGTTCGCAAGCAGCTGTTTGGGCCTGCCCGACGCGTTGACTGGAGAATGAAGCTGCGGATGCTTGGGCTGTACGCTCCCCTGTGCCGACTGCTCATCAGGGATTGCGACTGGTTCAGGAAGAAGCAACAAGCGCTTGAAGTTGTCTTGGATCTTGTCGAAATTTTGCTGCATTTGACGAAGTTCTTGTTGACCATGGACTGGAATTCTTGGAATTCTTTCTTGTCCTCCTCACGATAGCGCTGTAGGGTCTTGATATCAAGCTCCAACGACTGGAGCTGCAGAACACCTGTGTCGCTGGACTCGTCCGGCTGGGACATGATTTCCTCCCTAATTCCAAAAAGGGGTGGGAAGGGAGGGATTTAGCCAACGCTTATGTTCTACCGCCGCCAACTCCGACTCCTGCGCCCGCCACCAAGAAGCACCGTCCGATTTCACCTGCTGGGATTTTACCGCAGGAGACTTGCTCTCGGCAACCAGAACTGACTTCAGATGCCTCCGAACTGTGCCACTCCGGCCACCTCCAATGCCGCCGCCTGATCAACGACTTGCAGAGGGATTTTAGGGCCGATGCGCCAACCTCTACATGCCAGATCCAACTCCTCCGAGAACCGATTGGGCCTCTGATACCAATTGTCAGGAACCTGACAAGGATCGAACGAACTAAACACTCAACTATGCGAATTCAGAGGTGAATTTAGGAGAATTTGCGCTAGGGTTTGTATTGCACCAAAGGGGAAAGTAGCAAGCATGCCACAGGCGGCTAGGGTGTATACCCAGTTACAATAATTCATGCCCAAAACTGAGAGCGAGGGGTGGCTATATAGCCAATACAGAGAGAAAAGCAGAACAGAAAGCAAAGACAGAGCACATGGCGTGTCGGGCGATGAACAACGACACTCGGGGCGATGATATCCGTTGGATGAAGAATCTACGACTCTGATGACAAGCCAGTGGCGAACCGTTATCTTCACTGGAGAGCCACCGGATGGCAGATCGACGGCTGACCTTGCTTCCAACATGCAGAAACAGGGGATTTCTTCAGAGATGCAGCAACTGGCCTGACATCTATGAACTTCTCACCCTTCTTCATGCAATTGTCA
The DNA here is from genome assembly GCF_002162155.2 of Triticum dicoccoides. Classification (NCBI taxonomy): domain Eukaryota; kingdom Viridiplantae; phylum Streptophyta; class Magnoliopsida; order Poales; family Poaceae; genus Triticum; species Triticum dicoccoides. The sequence goes on from NC_041388.1 coordinate 13,366,568, forward strand.
TCATTTTCTTCTTCTCTTCCGGCAAGAGGAAATAAAATATGGAAATAGAATGAACTCATGATTTTGCAGCGCTTATTGCATGATGGAATAGACTGTAAATGAAATCTGGCTCTTGAATGATTTGCTCAACACTCATCGCAAGGAATTTCACTGTTCCTCATGTGATTGACATAAAATTAAACAACTCATTGCACGAAGTCTTCAATATTTTTGCCTCTGTTCTTGAAGAGGCAATGAAACATAGAAATATAATGATCACATGATTTTGCAGTGTATACTCGCATGATAAAAGAGGGGCAATAAAACACTTCTTGAATGACTTGATCGACACACTTTTTGCGTGCTCTTGCTAACAATATTGCATCATTAGTGCCCTACATATATCCAGCTGCCTTAGAATTTGGGTGTCAAAGGTCCAATGTTGTATGGTAGTATGTTTCCTTCTGTTTTAATTTCCGGTCTATGGGATACTCTGAAATGAAATATTGTAGGAAAACAAAATATAATGGCATTTCCTCACACACTCCTACATTACCAAAAACCCTAGATTCATCAACCCCAACCCGATCGGAGCCAACAAGCACTTCACTGTCGCAGCGGCAACCGTTCCGTTGTATTCAGCAGCACCATCTGGCAGCTCCGCCGCACTCCAGCCTTCCTCCCACTAAAGCGCCACACAATCTAGGCAGTACAGGCTGCACCACATTGGAAGAATCTCGCCTCTGCCCTGACCAATGAGCACATTCTCACCAATCGTTCGCCGGAGAGGCACGACACCCGGAGGAGCATCTAGGACACACCACTATGGGTCGGGCCTTCCTGGTGGGAGGCAGGGAGATGACAACATCGGTGACATCTTATGCGAGCTCGTTCAGATGTCTGTCCTGACTTTTTGTGGCTAAATGCCCATCGTGAAGGCTGGCCAACTCAAAAAGCCATGCCGGACTATCAGACTAGTTCGAGCTTAGCGACGGAGCAAACCTGCCGAGCTACCGAGCATATAACATCAAGGGGGATCCACTTCCCTATGATCTGGTTGTACACATATCCGCAATGACACTCAACCTTCTCCAAGCATTCACGAGGGCATTTAGTGTAGTAGGGCAAGGAAAATGATCTTTTAGTTCAATGGTGTCACTCTTCAATAGCAAATTATAGTGCTTACATTTAGTTTTCCTTGCTTGTCATGTCAACTTGATGCAGCGATTTGTTAACTTACATCTATGTGTTGAAGTAGTTAATGTTTTTGCTAGTACCTTAGGATAATAAAGAGCATAGTCTGTCCATGCTTAGTTATAACATGTCCAAGTAGTAGATCAGCCTTTTCATTCTTCCTAGGAAAAAGCTACATCATGATCTGGACACTTATTCTATTGCGTGAGATGATTTTTGTATAGTTTGCAGTAACTTCTTCAGACCTAATCCTTGTCACATTTCATATAAGCAAGCTACAGGTGGTGTCTCATCCACAAGGCCTGTAATAGAAATGACAATTCCTTCAGTCTTAGATAAGACCATCTCAGTTATCAAAAAAATAAAATAAAATAAGACCATCTCTCCACCAGGTATGTCATTTTTCTTTTGCTTCCCCATATTTGAAATTTTGTAAATTCACTACCATGTCATATTTAATTTCACTACCCCGATGAAGCAAGAAATGTACATGGAACCTGTCCTATGTAAACTACATTTACATTTTAGAGGTCACTTTTGCATGTTTTGATTTCTCGTATTGTCTATATACTTAAGATGCAGTTATGGACCGACTCAAATTCCATCTTCCACTTTATCCTGTGAGCAGGTCAACATGTTATTAATCTCTTTGTTCAGTACGCACCTTACACACTGTCAGAAGGCAGTTGGCAGGATCCGGATTCTAGAGTAAGTTGATCCGCCTTACGTTTTAGTCTAATGATGCACTGTGTGTTTAATCTTTGCACTTCACCACAGCCCACACTTCTTCCTGTGTATACTACAAATAATTTCTACTCATACCTTAAAAGAGTAGACGATGATGCCCTTGCCCTAAGGCACTGTGATCCGTCACTGTGCGAAGAGAACTATTTCTCTGAATTTGGGTCCACCTATACCAATCACTGACCATTTTGATCGACACCAATTTTCAGAAATCATTTGCTAAAAGATGATTTTCCTTGATCGATGAGTATGCACCGCACTTTAGCTCATCAGTGATAGGCTATGATATGCTGAGTTGCTGACCCACCTGATCTTGAAAGGGATTTTTGCCTAACAGGTAATCTGTCTTCGTACTATGCGTACATTTGTCTTTTGTAAGCCACAAACACACACACAGACCGGATACCATTCTGTATGATTCCTTCCTTTACCAGTTGGAATTTTTTTAGTTAAAGGAGAGACGATTCACATTTCCCAGGTGGCAACATCTTTCACGGTGCGATGGGCTTGGATTCCCTCTTCCTGATGAGGCCTGCCAAGGGATGGTATGTTCGGGTCACATGCATATTAAGCTGTGCTCTGGTCCCTTCGGCCTCACAACCTTTGATCCTTCTAAGGTTCAAAACTCATGCCGTTGTGATCATGGCTAACCTGTTTTCCCTTTGCACCATGCAGGTCAGATTACGGAACCCCTGTGAAGGGGCTGTACCTCTGCGGCAGCGGTGCGCACCCAGGCGGCGGCGTGATGGGTGCCCCGGGCCGCAATGCTTCTGCCGTGGTTTTGGATGATCTCAAGGCAAGATAGATGTATTTCATGGGAGATGGAAAATGTCAGCCGACAGTAGAGTAGCCTTTTCAAGCACAAGGCTGCAAAAGCAGTAAGAGAGTGCAAAAGCAGACGGAGTATCTGTGTTGTTTGTTGCAATTTCTTGTACTGAAATGCGAGCCTTGTTGTTAAGCACCCTGTCCACTGTAGAGATATTTTTGTCATGCATACTTACATGATAAAAATTATGAGACATTAGAAGAATTTTCTGAATGAATCGCTGCAGATATTCTCATTTTGGCTCTCTTATCGGAGGGCTAGAAGGGATTATTCTCAGTTACACGCTTACATTTATGTTCTTCTTTATCAGTACAGTATCTCGAACATTCAATTTGATCAAATGTGAGAATGAGTAGAGTTCACAAAGTATAGTTAGATATAAACCACGAGCTGAACGCTGAACTGTCATCCAACAGTCATCCAGTAGCCTGTGCCGCAAGATTTGTGTGCAGACTTTGAACTGCAACATAGGCAGCCTTGACAGAGTAAAAGGAATTTCACTGTCACTACTTGACAGACTAGCTGTTAGATATACTGATTTCACATTTATGAATCTCAAGTCTTGAATAAGGCCTGAATGGAAGTATTTATAGAATGGGCATCCATGAACTTCTCACACTTCTTCATGCAATTGACATTGAACATCCCATTTCATGAAGTTGTCACTAGTATTATTTTCTTCTCTTCCTGCAAGAGGAAACAAACACATGCAAATAGAGTGATCACATGATTTTGCAGAGACAATAGAACGCTTCTTGAATGACTTGCCAACACACTTGCCACATGCATAGCTAAGAAAAACTACGTATAGCCCTATATATACCCACCCGCCTTATGAATTAGTATATTTCAAAGGTCCGACGTTTATCGTTAGTATTTTTTTCTATTTTAGAGTCTAGTTTATGGTACACCCTGAATGAAATATTGGGGGAAAACAAAATATAATGGTATTTCCCCAGTCAGCGCCATGGTGCACGCCACTAGCCATGCCGCCCATGCAGCGCTGACTATTGTATCTGGCATTGCAGTCTTGCTGCCCGGTCGTGCCCCGTGCTTCCTCTGGCTCCAGCACCTACACAATCTGTGACGTCCATTCTATGCAGCAGTCGGAGTCTGCTGCCGCTGCCTCGCGGCAGCAAAGACCTTGTGGGCGCCGGATATGCCAGCAATCTCGCCACTGAAACTGGTGCCGTGTGTAGTGCTGGAAAGGAGGACCATGGAGAGGTGGAGGGCGACTAAGGCGCTTTAGCTGCCAGAGTACCAAACGGCCAGGAGCTAGTGTCGACGGTGTTCAACGGAGTGGCTTGACACCTGGTGGAGCGTCCAATGGACGCCGAAGCCGGGACTTCCTTGTTCTTTGGGGTGATTGCATTTAGATGTTGGTGGTCCTCACCTTTCACGGGCAAAATGACCGTCATCAAGTCGGGAGAACGCTGGACAATTTGCAAAGCCGAGTTTGGACCTCTTCGAGGTTAGGGACGGTGTCAATTTGTTGAGCTACTGAGCAGACATGGAGGGTATGCTGCCATGTAGCGTGTCGCGCAGTGGAACATCAATTTCAGCTAACATATATTGGACCACCTGGTTATGTGAGTACTGAATTCTCGACCCCCTCCTAATAAGAATGGGAATGATACGTGACCTTTAGGACTAGGACATGTTTCGATCTTTGGGCTAAGTTGAAATAGTGCAAAAGAAAAGAAATCTATAATCTATAATACCTAAATAGTGCATTCCCACTACCTTATTTCTCTTAACATGCAAGCTATCCACATCATCCTACATGGCCCACACATTTCACATAAAAAAAAACTCCAACAAATCATGCTACACTTGACGTGCAAGCTATCCACATCATCCCACATGCCCCACACATTCCACCTTAGAAAAAAAAAACTAACTGATCATGCGATACAACTTTTATTTACTCCTCGATCGTTTGCTCTTATACACCACTTTTATTTAGCAGAAAGGATCAGCCACCCCTCTATCCTTTTTTTCACAGCACCTCGATCCTTCTATTTAGCACAAATGATCAGCCATCCCTCGATCGGTTGCTCTTCCATCTTCTATTGTAAGTGAGGTAGTCAAAGAGGTCAGGTGCATCTAACACGCTGCTTGATCTACACATCTCATCCTGGCCCGTCCGTTCCTCTTCCCCTACATGTGTATCTTCCTCCGTCCAGTTAGGATCTAGCACTACCGGACTCGCGGACTATGCCTACGGCCCAGGGCGTAGATCACGTCAGCGTAGTCTTGTCAGACCGTCGGCGTAGTATAGCCGTCGGCATTGGGGCCTACACCGACGGCTTGGCGTCAGCCGTCGGCATAGTATAGCCGTCGGCATTGTTTTTCGTCTGACGGCAATGGACGACGCGACGAATCGTGGAATGCCACGTGGCAGAGGTACGCCGACGGCTTGGCCGTCGGCATATTTGTGCCATGTGGCATCCCGTGGTGCCTCCTGGTGGCAGGTCTATGCCTACGGCAAAGCCGTAGGCATAGACGGAATCTATGCCGACGGCTTTGCCGTAGGCATAGTTCTGCCACGTGTCGGCCCCTGGGTTCTCCTGGCGGCAGAGATATGCCTACGGCAAAGCCGTCGGCATAGACCGAAAACTATGCCGACGGCAGCCATCGGCATATCTGTGCCACATGGCGCGTCCTGGTATCTCCTGGGCTTATATATGCCGACGGCTTTACCGTAGGCATAGTTTTTTTATTTTTATTTTCTCTGTTTTCTCTTTTTCAATTCATTTGACAACATTTCAAAGCAGAATAATATAGAATTATGCAGAAATATGATAGTTCATCATCTAAACATACTCAAGTTCATCATCATCTAAACATACTCAAGTTCATCATCATCATCTAAAGATCATCACCGGCGAAAGTTCTTGAACATAAAACTAGTGCAAGACATGGAACATAATAAAAGTAGGAACATGAAAGGCATGGCACGACGGCCAAATGCACGGAATCATCATCGACATCAAACAAGACCACCTCTGCCAAAACCACCAAGACCACCTCCGCCAAAACGACCACCACCAAGACCACCTCCGCCAAAAGCACCACCGCTAAGACCACCTCCGCCAAAACCGCCACCGCGACCACCATCACTCTGGAAGATCGGAGTGACTGGGGTCGACGGAGCAGGAGTCGAGCCACCAGTCCCCTACATGTTTGAGAGAAGATTCTAACGGTAAGTATGATATGATAGTGTTGAATGAACGAGAACTAATTTGTCAGTAGTTAGGCAAATGTACTAACCGGACTATCACTGCCTAGTGCTACCCATTCATCGAACGTGGGCACGTGTGGTGGTTCTCCCGCAGGTGGTTGTGGGGTCCCATTTGTGGTGGATCCATGCGGTTACTCCAAGACGCCAACATAGCCTGGATGTTAGTTAAACAAGCAAACTAGAAGGTCAGAAGGAATGAAAGTGCAAAAAATTAGCTTGGTTTTAAGAGGGCAAAACTAACCGCCATCATCTGACGGTTGTAATCATCGTTTGCCTTCACTCGTTGCAAGTACTCTCGTACCTCGAGATTCCTATGCTCGACAAAGGCCTTATATGCCTACATAATTTAGGTTGTTTCTAAGTGAGCAATGCTGAAAATAAACTGAGAATGCTAGAGAGAAAAAGATAAAGGGGAAGTACTTACAACATGCTGGTGGGCTAAGGGAGTCTGTGAACGCCCCGTACTCTCTAACTGGCTCGGGTTGGTAGACCGAAGCCGTGTGTACGAGATCGAAGGAGTGATCAAGCCATCGAAACACGGATACCGTCCATGTGACTTCCCCTGGATGGCCACCACCGTTGTGTCGTCGATCTGAGACTGGGCGACCTCAGGAACAGGAACAGGAACATCCGGATGCAACTTCTGATAGTGCTGAGTGTAATACTCCAGGTGCTCCTCGGTCTTGCCGTAGTACTGGCTCTCGCCCTCCTTGGGATGACTCTGCTTGCGGGCTAGCTTCCACGACTCAATGTCTGACAACGACCTCTTCAACTTGTCCTCCTGCAATGTCAAACAGAAGTTAGCCATACATAAGAACATGACGGTAAAGAAGAACAAAAATGCATCATGCATATAGATATACCTTCATGGCCTTGAAGCCCCAGCGGTTCCTGTTTCCTTGGCCGTGTGCCCCGTCTTTTCCACGGTTAGCCCGGGCCTTGATGCTCTTGGCAGCAAACTCTGCATCGTCGCCGAGCCACCTATCCACCAAACTCGCCCATCCGTCATGCCTTCCATAGCACCAACAAGGAACAACCTATGCAAATTTTGGAAGCATGACATGTGAGCACGAAACATATAGTTGACTGCTTGAAACAATGAAAAGTTAGTAATAGTTACCATCATGAACTGCTCCTTGTTCAAGGTAAGCCGTTGCTTCTGCGCTTGAGTTTTGGTCATCTTTTGTTGCAGGTAGATGTGTTGGGGATCGTAGCAAAAATTTAAAATTTTCTACGCACCACCAAGATCAATCTATGGAGTAATCTAGCAACGAGGGGAAGGAGAGTGCATCTACATACCCTTGTAGATCGCTAAGCGGAAGCGTTCAAGTGAACGGGGTTGATGGAGTCGTACTCGTCGTGATCCAAATCATCGATGATCCTAGCGCCAAACGGACGACACCTCCGCATTCAACACACGTACAGAACGGAGACGTCTCCCACGCCTTGATCCAGCAAGGAGGAGGGAGAGGTTGAGGAAGAGGACTCCAACAGCAGCACGACGGCGTGGTGGTGGTGAAGCTGCAGTACTCCGGCAGGGCTTCGCCAAGCTCTTACGGAAGATGAGAGGTGTTGGGGAGGGGAGGGGTTGTCCCTTGGATGTCATCTGTAGCCCTCCCCTTGCCCCTCTATTTATAGGGGAAGGAGGAAGGGGGCCGACCCCCTCTAGATGAGATCTAGAAGGGGGGCGGCGGCCAAGGGGAGGGGCTTGCCCCCCAAGCAAGGGGGGCGCCCCCTTTAGGGTTCCCCCCAACCCTAGGCGCATGGGCCCAAGGGGGGGAATGCGGCCAGCCCATGTAGGGCTGGTTCCCTTTCCTCTACAGCCCATTAGGCCCTCCGAGAGAGGTGGCCCCTCCCGGTGGACCCCCGGAAACCCTCCGGTGGCCCCGGTATAATACCGATATGCCCCCGAACCTTTCCGGTGACCGTATGACAACTTCCTACATATAAATCTTCACCTCTGGACCATTCCGGAACTCCTCGTGACGTCCGGGATCTCATCCGGGACTCCGAACAACATTCGATAATCACATACAAGTCTTCCTAACAACCCTACCGTCACCGAACCTTAAGTGTGTAGACCCTACGGGTTCGGGAGACGTGCAGACATGACCGAGACGACTCTCTGGTCAATAACCAACAGCGGGATCTGGATACCCATGTTGGCTCCCACATGTTCCATGATGATCTCATCAGATGAACCACGATCTCGAGGATTCAATCAATCCCGTATTCAATTCCCTTTGTCCAGTGGTATTGTACTTGCCCGAGATTCGATCGTCGGTATCCCGATACCTTGTTCAATATCATTACCAGCAAGTCTCTTTACTCGTTCCGTAACACATCATCCCGTGATCAACTCCTTGGTCACATTGTGCACATTATGATGATGTCCTACCGAGTGGGCCCAGAGATACCTCTCCGTTTACACGGAGTGACAAATCCCAGTCTCGATTCGTGCTAACCCAACAGACACTTTCGAAGATACCTGTAGTGTACCTTTATAGCAATCCAGTTACGTTGTGACGTTTGGTACACCCAAAGCACTCTTACGGTATCCGGGAGTTGCACAATCTCATGGTCTAAGGAAATGATACTTGACATTAGAAAAGCTTTAGCATACGAACTACACGATCTTTGTGCTAGGCTTAGGATTGGGTCTTGTCCATCACATCATTCTCCTAATGATGTGATCCCGTTATCAACGACATCCAATTTCCATGGTCAGGAAACCGTAACCATCTATTGATCAACGAGCTAGTCAACTAGAGGCTTACTAGGGACATGGTGTTGTCTATGTATCCACACATGTATCTGAGTTTCCTATCAATACAATTCTAGCATGGATAATAAACGATTATCATGAACAATGAAATATAAAAATAATAACTTAATTTATTATTGCCTCTAGGGCATATTTCCAACAGTCTCTCAGTTGCACTAGAGTCAATAATCTAGTTCACATCGCCATGTGATTAACACTCACAGGTCACATCGCCATGTGACCAACATCCAAAGAGTTTACTAGACTCAATAATCTAGTTCACATCACTATGTGATTAACACTCAATGAGTTCTGAGTTTGATCATGTTATGCTTGTGAGAGAGGTTGTAGTCAACGGGTCTTGCCATATTCAGATCCCTATGTATTTCGCAAAACCTTATGTCATATCGTAGATGTTGCTACCACGTTCCACTTGGAGCTATTCCAAATTGTTGCTCCATTATACGTATCCGGTATCTCTACTCAGAGCTATCCGGATAGGTGTTAAGCTTGCATCGACGTAACTCTTTACGTCGAACTCTTTATCACCTCCATAACCGAGAAGCATTTCCTTATTCCACTAAGGATAATTTTGACCACTATCTGGTGATCCACTCCTAGATCACCTTTGTACCCTCTTGCCAGACATGTGGCAAGACACACATTAGGTGCGGTACTTCAGCATGGCATACCGTATAGAGCCTATGACAAGAGCATAGGGGACGACCTTCGTCCTTCTTCTTTCTTCTGCCGTGGTCAAGCTTTGAGTCTCACTCAACTTCACACCTTACAACTAAGGTAAGAACCCCTTCTTTGACTGATCTATTTTGAACTCATTCAAAAACATGTCAAGGTGTGCGTTCTTTGAAAGTGTCATCAGGCGTCTTGATCTATCTCTATAGATCTTGATGCCCAATATGTAAGCAGCTTTATCCAGGTCTTCCTTTGAAAAACACTCTTCAAACAATCGTTTATGCTTTCCAAAAATTCTACATTATTTTGGATCTACAATATGTCATCCACATAAACTTATCAGAAATGTTGTAGTGCTCCCACTCACTTTCTTGTAAATACAAGTTTCTAGCAAACACTATATAAACCTAAAAGCTTTGATCACTCCATCAAAACATATATTCCGATTCCGAGATGCTTGCTCTAGTCCATAGAAGGATTGCTGGATCCAGCATACCTTTTAGCATCCTTAGGATCGACAAAACCTTTTATTGTATCACATACAACTTTTCTTACGAAAACTGGTAAGAAAACTTGTTTTGACATCCATCTGTCAAATTTCATAATCAAAAAATACAGCAAATGCTAACATGATTCCGACGGACTTAAGCATCGCTACGGGTGAGAAATTCTCATCGTATACAACTCCTTGAACTTGTGAAAAGACTCTTTCCCACAAGTCGAGCTTCATAGACGGTAACATTACCGCCCACGTCCGTCTTCTTCTTAAAGATCCATTTATCTCAATGGCTTGCCGATCAACGGGAAAGTCCACCAAAGTCCATACTTTGTTCTGATACATGGATCCTATCTCGGATTTCATGGCTTCTAACCATTTGTCAAAATACGGGCCCACCATCGCTTCTCCATAGCTCGTAGGTTCATTGTTGTCCAACAACATGATATCTAAGACTGGATTACCGTACCACTCAGGAGTAGTACATATCCTTGTCGACCTACGAGGTTTGATAGCAACTTGATCCGAAGCTTCATGATCACTATCATCAACTTCCTCTTCAACAGACGTAGGCGCCACAGAAAACATCTTTCTGTGTTGCATCACTCTCTGGTTGAAGTAAAGGTTCGAGAACCTTATCAAGTTCTATCTTCCTCCCACTCAATTCTTTCGAGAGAAACTCCTTCTCGAGAAAGGACCCGTTCTTAGCGACAAACAATGTGCCCTCGGATCTGAGATAGAAGGTATACCCAACTGTCACCCTTGGGTATCCTATGAAGATGTGTTTGTCCGGTTTGGGTTCGAGCTTCTCCGGCTGAAGCCCTAAGCATCGCATCCCCAAACATTAAGAAACGACAACTTTGGTTTCTTGCCAAACCAATGTTCATATGACATCGTCTCAATGGCCTTAGATGGTGTCCTATCTAAAGTGAATGCAGCTGTCTCTAACGCATAACCTCAAAATGAAAACGGTAGATCGGTAAGAGACATCATAGATCGCACCATATCTCATAAGGTTCGATTACGACGTCCGGACACACCATAACCCAGTGGTGTTACAGGTGGCTTCAACTGTGAAACAATTCCACAATGTCTTAAGTGTTTGCCAAACTCATAACTCAGATATTCTCACTGATTAGATCGTAGGAATTTGATCTTCTTGTTATGATGATTCTTAACTTCACTCTGAAATCGCTTGAACTTTTCAAACGTTTTAGACTTGTGCTTAATTAAGTAAATATACCTATATCTACTCAAATCGTCAGTGAAGATGAGAAAATAGCGATATCCACCGCACGCTTCAATTCTCATTGGATCACATGCATCAGCATGTATGATTTCCAACAAGTCACTTGCCCGTTTCATTGTACCTGAAAACGGGGTCTTAGTCATCCTGCCCATGAGGCATGGCTCGCATGTGTCAAGCGATTCAAAATCAAGTGACTCCAAACATCCATCGATATGGAGTTTCTTCATGCATCTTACGCCAATATGACCTAAGCGGCAGTGCCACGAGAAAGTGGTACTATCATTATTAACTCTACATCTTTTGGCGTGAACATGTGTATTACCACGACCGAGATTCTATGAACCATTCACATAGGGTGCATGACCATGAAAGGTATCATCCATGTAAACAGAATAACCATTATTCTCTAACTTAAATGAATGACCGTATTGCAATGAACATGATCTAATCATATTCATGCTCAACGTAGACACCTGATAACATTTATATAGGTTCAATGCTAATACCGAAGGCAGATGGAGTGTGCGATGGTGATCTCATCAACTTTGGAAACACTTCCAACACACATCGTCACCTCGCCCTTAGCTAGTCTCCGTTTAGTCCGTAGCTTTTGCTTCAAGTCACCAATAATAGTAACTGAACCGGTATCCAATACCCAGGTGCTACCAGGAGTACTAGCGAGGTACACATTAATAACACGTATATACTTTGTTGAAGTTGCCAGCCTTCTTATCTACCATGCATTTGTGGTAATTCCGCCACTAGTGACCGTTCCCCTTACAATAGAAGCACTCAGTCTCGGGTTTGGGTTCCACCTTGGGTTCCTTCATTGGAGCGGCAACTGGTTTGCCATCCATGAAGTTTCCCTTCTAGCCCTTGCCCTTCTTGAAACCAGTGGTCTTGTTAAACCATCAACACTTGATGCTCCTTCTTGATTTCTACCTTTTGCAGTCTTAAGCACCGCGAACAGCTCAGGGATCAACTCCATCCCTTGCATGTCATAGTTCATCACGAAGATCTAGTAGCTTAGTGATAGTGGCTAGAGAACTCTATCAATCATTATCTTATCTGGAAGTTTAACTCCCACTAGCACCCAGACATTCTGAGCACATGCTCATTAGATGAGCTATTCTCCTCCATCTTGTTGGCAAAAGAACTTGTCAGAGGTCTCACACCTCTCAACACGGGCATGAGCCTGAAATCCCAATTTCAGCTCTTGGAACATCTCATATGTTCTATGGCGTTCAAAACATCATTGGATGCACTAAACTATCAAGTAGTCATCAGGACGTGTCTGTCAGGTGTTCACAACATCCACAGACGACGTTGTAGGGGTTTGCACATCGAGCGGTGCATCAAAGACGTAAGCCTTCTGTGTAGCAGTGAGGACACTCCTCGGACTACGGACCTACTCCACATCATTTCTTACAATATCTTTCAACTTAATCTTTCTCTAGGAACGTATTGAAACAGGGAGCTACAACATGAGCTATTTATCTAGAACATATTTGCAAAGACAATTTAGACTATGTGCATGATAATTAAGTTCATCTAATCAAATTATTTAATGAACTCCCACTCAGATAGACATCCCACTAGTCATCTAAGTGAAACATGATCCGAATCGACTAGGCCGTGTCCGATCATCACGTGAGACAGACTAGTCATCAACGGTGAACATCTCATGTTGATCGTATCTTCTATACGACTCATGTTCGACCTTTCGGTCTTCCGTGTTCCGAGGCCATGTCTGTACATGCTAGGCTCGTCAAGTCAACCTAAGTGTATTGCGTGTGTAAATCTGGCTTACACCCGTTGTATTCGAACGTTAGAATCTATCACACCCGATCATCACGTGGTGCTTCGAAACGACAAACCTTCGTAATGGTGCACTACTAGGGGGAACACCTTTCTTGAAATTTTAGTGAGGGATCATCTTATTTAAGCTACCGTCGTTCTAAGCAAATAAGATGTAAAACATGATAAACATCACATGCAATCAAATAGTGACATGATATGGCCAATATCATTTTGCTCCTTTTGATCTCCATCTTCGGGGCTCCATGATCATCGTTGTCACCGGCATGACACCATGATCTCCATCATCATGATCTCCATCATCGTGTCTTCTTGAAGTTGTCTCGTCATCTATTACTTCTACTACTATGGCTAACACTTTAGCAATAAAGTAAAGTAATTACATGACGTTTATGTTGACACGCAGGTCATAAATAAATTAAGACAACTCCTATGGCTCCTGCCGGTTGTCATACTCATCGACATGCAAGTCGTGATTCCTATTACAAGAACATGATCAATCTCATACATCACATATATCATTCATCACATCCTTTTGGCCATATCACATCACAAGGCATATGCTGCAAAAACAAGTTAGACGTCCTCTAATTGTTGTTGCAAGTTTTTACATGGCTGCTATAGGTTTCTAGCAAGAACGTTTCTTACCTACGCGAAAACTACAACGTGATATGCCAATTTCTATTTACCCTTCATAAGGACCCTTTTCATCGAATCCAATCCGACTAAAGTGGGAGAGACAGACACCCGCTAGCCACCTTATGCAACTAGTGCATGTCAGTCGGTGGAACCAGTCTCACGTAAGAGTACGTGTAAGGTCGGTCCGGGCCGCTTCATCCCACGATTCCGCCGAATCAAGATAAGACTAGTAACGACAAGTAAATTGACAAAATCGACGCCCAAAACTACTTTATGTTCTACTCGTGCATAGAAACTACGCATAGACCTAGCTCATGATGCCACTGTTGGGGATCGTAGTAGAAATTTAAAATTTTCTATGCATCACCAAGATCAATCTATGGAGTAATCTAGCAACGAGGGGAAGGAGAGTGCATCTACATACCCTTGTAGATCGCTAAGCGGAAGCGTTCAAGTGAACGGGGTTGATGGAGTCATACTCGTCGTGATCCAAATCACTGATGATCCTAGCGCCGAACGGACGACACCTCCGCGTTCAACACACGTACAAAACAGAGACGTCTCCCACGCCTTGATCCAGCAAGGAGGAGGGAGAGGTTGAGGAAGAGGGCTCCAACAGCAGCACGACGGCGTGGTGGTCGTGAAGCTGTAGTACTCCGGCAGGGCTTCGCCAAGCCCTTACGGAAGAGGAGAGGTGGTGGGAGGGGAGGGGCTGCGCCTTGGATGTCATCTGCAGCCCTCCCCTTGCCCCTCTATTTATAGGGGAAGGAGGAAGGGGGCCGGCCCCCTCTAGATGAAGCGGACGGTTCCCTTTCCTCTACAGCCCATTAGGCCCTCCGAGAGAGGTGGCCCCTCCTGGTGGACCCCCGGAAACCCTCCGGTGGCCCCGGTACAATACCGATATGCCCCCAAACCTTTCCGGTGACCGTATGACAACTTTCTACATATAAATCTTCACCTCCGGACCATTCCGGAACTCCTCGTGATGTCCGGGATCTCATCCGGGACTCCGAACAACATTCGGTAATCACATACAAGTCTTCCTAACAACCCTACCGTCACCGAACCTTAAGTGTGTAGACCCTACGGGTTCGGGAGACATGCAGACATGACCGAGACGACTCTCTGGTCAATAACCGACAGCAGGATCTGGATACCCATGTTGGCTCCCACATGTTCCATGATGATCTCATCAGATGAACCACGATGTCGAGGATTCAATCAATCCCGTATTCAATTCCCTTTGTCCAGTGGTATTGTACTTGCCCGAGATTCGATCATCGGTATCCCGATACCTTGTTCAATATCATTACCGGCAAGTCTCTTTACTCGTTCCGTAACACATCATCCCGTGATCAACTCCTTGGTCACATTGTGCA
Source organism: Triticum dicoccoides (assembly GCF_002162155.2). Classification (NCBI taxonomy): domain Eukaryota; kingdom Viridiplantae; phylum Streptophyta; class Magnoliopsida; order Poales; family Poaceae; genus Triticum; species Triticum dicoccoides. The sequence continues at coordinate 13,381,593 of NC_041388.1, forward strand.
CATTATGATGATGTCCTACCGAGTGGGCCCAGAGATACCTCTCCGTTTACACGGAGTGACAAATCCCAGTCTCGATTCGTGCCAACCCAACAGACACTTTCGGAGATACCTGTAGTGTACCTTTATAGCCACCCAGTTATGTTGTCACGTTTGGTACACCCAAAGCACTCTTATGGTATCCGGGAGTTGCAGAATCTCATGGTCTAAGGAAATGATACTTGAATTAGGAAAGCTTTAGCATACGAACTACACGATCTTTGTGCTAGGCTTAGGATTGGGTCTTGTCCATCACATCATTCTCCTAATGATGTGATCCCGTTATCAACGACATCCAATGTCCATGGTCAGGAAACCGTAACCATCTATTGATCAACGAGCTAGTCAACTAGAGGCTTACTAGGGACATGGTGTTGTCTATGTATCCACACATGTATCTGAGTTTCCTATCAATACAATTCTAGCATGGATAATAAACGATTATCATGAACAATGAAATATAAAAATAATAACTTAATTTATTATTGCCTCTAGGGCATATTTCCAACAGTCTCTCACTTGCACTAGAGTCAATAATCTAGTTCACATCGCCATGTGATTAACACTCATAGGTCACATCGCCATGTGACCAACATCCAAAGAGTTTACTAGACTCAATAATCTAGTTCACATCACTATGTGATTAACACTCAATGAGTTCTGGGTTTGATCATGTTATGCTTGTGAGAGAGGTTGTAGTCAACGGGTCTTGCCATATTCAGATCCCTATGTATTTCGCAAAACTTTATGTCATATCATAGATGTTGCTACCACGTTCCACTTGGAGCTATTCCAAATTGTTGCTCCATTATACGTATCCGGTATCTCTACTCAGAGCTATCCAGATAGGTGTTAAGCTTGCATCGACGTAACTCTTTACGTCGAACTCTTTATCACCTCCATAACCGAGAAACATTTCCTTATTCCACTAAGGATAATTTTGACCACTATCTGGTGATCCACTCCTAGATCACCTTTGTACCCTCTTGCCAGACATGTGGCAAGACACACATTAGGTGCGGTACTTCAGCATGGCATACCGTATAGAGCCTATGACAAGAGCATAGGGGACGACCTTCGTCCTTCTTCTTTCTTCTGCCGTGGTCAAGCTTTGAGTCTCACTCAACTTCACACCTTACAACTAAGGTAAGAACCCCTTCTTTGACTGATCTATTTTGAACTCATTCAAAAACATGTCAAGGTGTGCGTTCTTTGAAAGTGTCATCAGGCGTCTTGATCTATCTCTATAGATCTTGATGCCCAATATGTAAGCAGCTTTATCCAGGTCTTCCTTTGAAAAACACTCTTTAAACAATCGTTTATGCTTTCCAGAAATTCTACATTATTTTGGATCTACAATATGTCATCCACATAAACTTATCAGAAATGTTGTAGTGCTCCCACTCACTTTCTTGTAAATACAAGTTTCTAGCAAACACTATATAAACCTAAAAGCTTTTATCACTCCATCAAAACATATATTCCGATTCCGAGATGCTTGCTCTAGTCCATAGAAGGATTGCTGGAGCCAGCATACCTTTTAGCATCCTTAGGATCGACAAAACCTTTTATTTTATCACATACAACTTTTCTTACGAAAACTGGTAAGAAAACTTGTTTTGACATCCATCTGTCAAATTTCATAATCAAAAAATACAGCAAATGCTAACATGATTCCGACGGACTTAAGCATCGCTACGGGTGAGAAATTCTCATCGTAGTCAACCCCTTGAACTTGTGAAAAGACTCTTTCCCACAAGTCGAGCTTCATAGACGGTAACATTACCGCCCACGTCCGTCTTCTTCTTAAAGATCCATTTATCTCAATGGCTTGCCGATCAACGGGAAAGTCCACCAAAGTCCATACTTTGTTCTGATACATGGATCCTATCTCGGATTTCATGGCTTCTAACCATTTGTCAGAATACGGGCCCACCATCGCTTCTCCATAGCTCGTAGGTTCATTGTTGTCCAACAACATGATATCTAAGACAGGATTACCGTACCACTCAGGAGTAGTACATATCCTTGTCGACCTACGAGGTTTGATAGCAACTTGATCCGAAGCTTCATGATCACTATCATCAACTTCCTCTTCAACAGACGTAGGCGCCACAGAAAACATCTTTCTGTGTTGCATCACTCTCTGGTTGAAGTAAAGGTTCGAGAACCTTATCAAGTTCTATCTTCCTCCCACTTAATTCTTTCGAGAGAAACTCCTTCTCGAGAAAGGACCCGTTCTTAGCGACAAACAATGTGCCCTCGGATCTGAGATAGAAGGTATACCCAACTGTCACCCTTGGGTATCCTATGAAGATGTGTTTGTCCGGTTTGGGTTCGAGCTTCTCCGGCTGAAGCCCTAAGCATCGCATCCCCAAACATTAAGAAACGACAACTTTGGTTTCTTGCCAAACCAATGTTCATATGACGTCGTCTCAACGGACTTAGATGGTGTCCTATCTAAAGTGAATGCAGCTGTCTCTAACGCATAACCTCAAAATGAAAATGGTAGATCGGTAAGAGACATCATAGATCGCACCATATCTCATAAGATTCGATTACGACGTCCGGACACACCATAACCCAGTGGTGTTCCAGGTGGCTTCAACTGTGAAACAATTCCACAATGTCTTAAGTGTTTGCCAAACTCATAACTCAGATATTCTCATTGATTAGATCGTAGGAATTTGATCTTCTTGTTATGATGATTCTTAACTTCACTCTGAAATCGCTTGAACTTTTCAAATGTTTCAGACTTGTGCTTCATTAAGTAAATATACCTATATCTACTCAAATCGTCAGTGAATATGAGAAAATAGCGATATCCACCGCACGCTTCAATTCTCATTGGATCACACGCATCAGCATGTATGATTTCCAACAAGTCACTTGCCCGTTTCATTGTACCTGAAAACGGGGTCTTAGTCATCCTGCCCATGAGGCATGGCTCGCATGTGTCAAGCGATTCAAAATCAAGTGACTCCAAACATCCATTGATATGGAGTTTCTTCATGCATCTTACACCAATATGACCTAAGCGGCAGTGCCACGAGAAAGTGGTACTATCATTATTAACTCTACATCTTTTGGCGTGAACATGTGTATTACCACGACCGAGATTCTATGAACCATTCACATAGGGTGCATGACCATGAAAGGTATCATCCATGTAAACAGAATAACCATTATTCTCTAACTTAAATAATGACCGTATTGCAATGAACATGATCTAATCATATTCATGCTCAACGTAGACACCTGATAACATTTATATAGGTTCAATGCTAATCCGGAAGGCAGATGGAGTGTGCGATGGTGATCTCATCAACTTTGGAAACACTTCCAACACACATCGTCACCTCGCCCTTAGCTAGTCTCCGTTTAGTCTGTAGCTTTTGCTTCAAGTCACCAATAATAGTAACTGAACCGGTATCCAATACCCAGGTGCTACCAGGAGTACTAGTGAGGTACACATTAATAACACGTATATACTTTGTTGAAGTTGCCAGCCTTCTTATCTACCATGCATTTGTGGTAATTCCGCCACCAGTGACCGTTCCCATTACAATAGATGCACTCAGTCTCGGGTTTGGGTTCGACCTTGGGTTCCTTCACTGGAGCGGCAACTGGATTGCCATCCATGAAGTTTCCCTTCTAGCCCTTGCCCTTCTTGAAACCAGTGGTCTTGTTAAACCATCAACACTTGACGCTCCTTCTTGATTTCTACCTTTTGCGGTCTTAAGCACCGCGAACAGCTCCGGGATCAACTCCATCCCTTGCATGTCATAGTTCATCATGAAGATCTAGTAGCTTAGTGATAGTGGCTAGAGAACTCTATCAATCACTATCTTATCTGGAAGTTTAACTCCCACTTGATTTAAGTGATTGTAGCACCCAGACATTCTGAGCACATGCTCATTAGCTGAGCTATTCTCCTCCATCTTGTTGGCAAAAGAACTTGTCAGAGGTCTCACACCTCTCAACACGGGCATGAGCCTGAAATCCCAATTTCAGCTCTTGGAACATCTCATATGTTCTATGGCGTTCAAAACATCATTGGATGCACTAAACTATCAAGTAGTCATCAGGACGTGTCTGTCAGGTGTTCACAACATCCACAGACGACGTTGTAGGGGTTTGCACATCGAGCGGTGCATCAAAGACATAAGCCTTCTGTGTAGCAGTGAGGACACTCCTCGGACTACGGACCTACTCCGCATCATTTCTTACAATATCTTTCAACTTAATCTTTCTCTAGGAACGTATTGAAACAGGGAGCTACAACATGAGCTATTTATCTAGAACATATTTGCAAAGACAATTTAGACTATGTGCATGATAATTAAGTTCATCTAATCAAATTATTTAATGAACTCCCACTCAGATAGACATCCCTCTAGTCATCTAAGTGAAACATGATCCGAATCGACTAGGCCGTGTCCGATCATCACGTGAGATAGACTAGTCATCAACGGTGAACATCTCATGTTGATCGCATCTTCTATACGACTCATGTTCGACCTTTCGGTCTTCCGTGTTCCAAGGCCATGTCTGTACATGCTAGGCTTGTCAAGTCAACCTAAGTGTATTGCGTGTGTAAATCTGGCTTACACCCGTTGTATTCGAACGTTAGAATCTATCACACCCGATCATCACGTGGTGCTTCGAAACGACGAACCTTCGCAATGGTGCACTATTAGGGGGAACACCTTTCTTGAAATTTTAGTGAGGGATCATCTTATTTAAGCTACCGTCGTTCTAAGCAAATAAGATGTAAAACATGATAAACATCACATGCAATCAAATAGTGACATGATATGGCCAATATCATTTTGCTCCTTTCGATCTCCATCTTCGGGGCTCCATGATCATCGTTGTCACCGGCATGACACCATGATCTCCATCATCATGATCTCCATCATCGTGTCTTCTTGAAGTTGTCTCGTCATCTATTACTTCTACTACTATGGCTAACGCTTTAGCAATAAAGTAAAGTAATTACATGACGTTTGTGTTGACACGCAGGTCATAAATAAATTAAGACAACTCCTATGGCTCCTGCCGGTTGTCATACTCATCGACATGCAAGTCATGATTCCTATTACAAGAACATGATCAATCTCATACATCACATATATCATTCATCACATCCTTTTGGCCATATCACATCACAAGGCGTATGCTGCAAAAACAAGTTAGACGTCCTCTAATTGTTGTTGCAAGTTTTTACGTGGCTGCTATAGGTTTCTAGCAAGAACGTTTCTTACCTACGCGAAAACCACAACATGATATGCCAATTTCTATTTACCCTTCATAAGGACCCTTTTCATCGAATCCGATCCGACTAAAGTGGGAGAGACAGACACCCGCTAGCCACCTTATGCAACTAGTGCATGTCAGTCGGTGGAACCAGTCTCACGTAAGAGTACGTGTAAGGTCGGTCCGGGCCGCTTCATCCCACGATGCCGCCGAATCAAGATAAGACTAGTAACGGCAAGTAAATTGACAAAATCGACGCCCACAACTACTTTGTGTTCTACTCGTGCATAGAAGCTACGCATAGACCTAGCTCATGATGCCACTGTTGGGGATCGTAGCAGAAATTTAAAATTTTCTATGCATCACCAAGATCAATCTATGTAGTAATCTAGTAACGAGGGGAAGGAAAATGCATCTACATACCCTTGTAGATCGCTAAGCGGAAGCGTTCAAGTGAACGGGGTTGATGGAGTCGTACTCGTCGTGATCCAAATCACCGATGATCCTAGCGCCGAACGGACGGCACCTCCGCGCTCAACACACGTACAAAACGGAGACGTCTCCCACGCCTTGATCCAGCAAGGAGGAGGGAGAGGTTGAGGAAGAGGGCTCCGACAGCAGCACGGCGGCGTGGTGGTGGTGAAGCTGTAGTACTCCGGCAGGGCTTCGCCAAGCTCTTACGGAAGAGGAGAGGTGTTGGGGAGGGGAGGGGCTGCGCCTTGGATGTCATCTGCAGCCCTCCCCTTGCCCCTCTATTTATAGGGGAAGGAGGAAGGGGGCCGGCCCCCTCTAGATGAGATCTAGAAGGGGGGCGGCGGCCAAGGGGAGGGGGCTTGCCCCCCAAGCAAGGGGGGCGCCCCCTTTAGGGTTTCCCCCATAACCCTAGGCGCATGGGCCCAAGGGGGGGAATGCGGCCAGCCCATGTAGGGCTGGTTGCCTTTCCTCTACAGCCCATTAGGCCCTCCGAGAGAGGTGGCCCCTCCTGGTGGACCCCCGGAAACCCTCTGGTGGCCCCGGTACAATACTGATATGCCCCCGAACCTTTTCGGTGACCGTATGACAACTTCCTACATATAAATCTTCACCTCCGGACCATTCCGGAACTCCTCGTGACATCCGGGATCTCATCCGGGACTCTGAACAGCATTCAGTAATCACATACAAGTCTTCCTAACAACCCTACCGTCACCGAACCTTAAGTGTGTAGACCCTACGGGTTCGGGAGACATGCAGACATGACCGAGACGACTCTCCGGTCCATAACCAACAACGGGATCTGGATGCCCATGTTGGCTCCCACATGTTCCACGATGATCTCATTGATGAACCACGATGTCGAGGATTCAATCAATCCCGTATTCAATTCCCTTTGTCCAGTGGTATTGTACTTGCCCGAGATTCGATCGTCGGTATCCCGATACCTTGTTCAATCTTGTTACCGGCAAGTCTCTTTATGCGTTCCGTAACACATCAACCCGTGATCAACTCCTTGGTCACATTGTGCACATTATGATGATGTCCTACCGAGTGGGCCCAAAGATACCTCTCCGTTTACACGGAGTGACAAATCCCAGTCTCGATTCGTGCCAACCCAACAGACACTTTCGGAGATACCTGTAGTGTACCTTTATAGCCACCCAGTTACGTTGTGATGTTTGGTACACCCAAAGCACTCTTACGGTATCCGGGAGTTGCATAATCTCATGGTCTAAGGAAATGATACTTGACATTAGAAAAGCTTTAGCATACAAACTACACGATCTTTGTGCTAGGCTTATGATTGGGTCTTGTCCATCACATCATTCTCCTAATGATGTGATCCCGTTATCAACGACATCCAATGTCCATGGTCAGGAAACCGTAACCATTTATTGATCAACGAGCTAGTCAACTAGAGGCTTACTAGGGACATGGTGTTGTCTATGTATCCACACATGTATCTGAGTTTCCTATCAATACAATTCTAGCATGGATAATAAACGATTATCATGAACAATGAAATATAATAATAACTTAATTTATTATTGCCTCTAGGGCATATTTCCAACAAGATGTGGTAGTACTGCGAGACGGCAACCCAGCGCACCTTGTACTGCAACTGACGAGCTTTCTTCTTCGCAGCCGGAAGCAAGACTACATAGGCTCTGGCCTTGTGCTCGTCAAGAACTCTATAGAGTTGCTGCAATCATGCATAAACCAGAAGCAAACAAGGCATGAATTGAGTGATTCAATGATAAACTATGAACGAAACTGAAGACAAGTGATTTAGAAGAGAACTTACCCAAAATTTGGTGATCACGGCCTTAGCGGCCGTCCCATACTCCGCGTTGCTGCAAGCCTCATAGTGGGCCCATCTCGTGGCCAAAACCCTCAGCTGCGGGTCCCTGTCTGTCCTCGGGCAGAATAGGCCAGGCCAAAAATCCTTCAACAGGACAATGATAAGGCCGTTCGGTTTACGGCCCTTTCCGCGAAGGATCCAGTTTCTGCAAAAGAATCAAAGGATTGCCATGTGTACAATAAGAAAATGTTGTCATGTGTTGAAAATATGATCGAGAGGCACTTACTCTGTCCCCGCAGGTTTAGTGAGCCACTTGTGCGCCTCGATAGAAGGTGGTGTAGGTAGTCCGGCATTACCACGCAGCCACCCCTGCGGAGCACCAGGTGGAAAGTCACCCCACAACTCGGGATCAACCTCCCCTCCACCACCCTCCTCACCCTCCTCCTCGACCTCCTCCTCCTCGGCCTCCTCCTCCTCGCCCTCCTCCTCCTCACCATCAGGAACATACTCCTCCTCCTCAGACTCAGAAGGTGCCTCTGTATAGGAGGGCATCGAAGAAGACCCTCCTATTTCGGACACGGCCCGGCGTTTTTTGCCCCGGCTGCCTCTCCCCCACCGCCTCCTCCTCTAGGGGCTCCCCCCCACCGCCTCCTCCTCTAGGGTCTCCTCCCCCGACCCCTCCACCTCCCTGTGAGGTGTCATCCTCACGTAGTCGGGAGGGAACCTTGTGGGCTCGTCCACTCCGAGTAAGTCCTTTGAATTTACTAAGGAAATTGGCGCCGCTGGACTTGCCCATGATTAGCAAACCTGCATTGAGAAGAGAATAAACAATTAGTAAGGATATCAAATAAACAAGCATACAGGAAAAACATTAATAACAGAAGAGCACATTAAGCATACTATTGTAATGATCATTAAAAGAACTTACATTTTCTAGAACCCATATGAATCATCACTATTGTAATCTATTTGTGGACCGGTCTCATCATCACTATCACACATATCTTCTTCGTTGTCTGACGGAGGTGGAGGGTCTTCCTCATCGTCAGCGTCTTCATTTAACTTTTCAAGCATAATTATGTCTCTTTGATCCACAACTGCCTCACCATCAATCCGTGCGTCGTCGTCGTTTGGGTCCAGGTCAACATAACCCAAGTCATCATCCTCGTTGTTTTCGACCACGTCATCATGTTCCTCTTGATAGAACACTCCCTCGTATGTCATGGGGTTTATGTTGTAGTAATCATCATCGTTCGGGTCCGGTAGCTTACCATGTGGAGACACCTTGAACACAACTTCCCAACCCTTTAGTTACTCTTTCTGGCATGGGTAAGGCAGATAATATACTTGTGTGGCCTGGGTAGCGGCGATAAAGAGATCAACTCCGACATAGATGGTTGATGGTTTAACTTCAACTAAACCAACAGAAGGCGTATGTCTCAAACCCTTTTTGGGGTCGAACCATCGGCATTTGAACACAGTGAGACTTAGGTGTTCGCGGCCACGTTTGAATGTAAGCTCGTATATTTTTCCTACCCTTCCGTAGTAATCTACTTTATTATCTCCTTCAGTGAAGACTCCGATATTTATGGTTTTGGGATCAGGCCGACTGTTCTGGTGCTCCTCTGTATGGAAGCGATACCCATTCACATCATACTTTTGGCATGTCATGACGGCAGGGTCAAAACCCATGGAAACCCATCTCAATTCTTCATCCATTGATTCTGTCGAATCATTTCCCTACAAGTTTAATTGAAATTATAGGGTGCATGATTTTAATTGAAATTATAGGGTACATGAGTTTAATTTAAATAGGTAATAGTGAAGTGTGAAAAATTACTTTCTCCAGGAACCACGCAATGAAATTTTTCCTTCCATCAGCACCCTTTCGGAGAAGAGCAAGTGCCTCCACTTCAGTCGGAGGCAGCATTCCCGTCCACTCTTCTTCAACGAATCGACTACAATAAGAAAAGCAGTATAAGAACTAGGCAAAGTGAACACAACGAATTGACTAAAAGAATGGTGCAAAGGTATCACCTCATCCACTCATCCTCAACTTCCTTGATGTTGTGCAAGATATAGAACATGACATCCTCCCACTCATCTCGTGGCATGAGATAAGGTGTCGAGCATCCAACCCTGCCACCTTGCCCGATGAATAGAGGCAACTTGGGTTTATACTTGGGTTCTTCTGTATTGTATCGAGACACCTTATTGTGCAACGTGGGAACATGGTCCGGATAGTAGGCTGTCCTGAGGTCTGCCACCTCCTCTAGGATAACTGCCTCAGCTATGGAAGCTTCAATCTTAGCTTTGTTTCCACATTTCTATCTCAGATGCTTGTTCTGTCTCTCAGGGCCGTACTGCCAATGATTCTGCACAGGCCCCCCCAACAATACCTCGTTGGCGAGGTGCAAAATGAGATGTGTCATCGGAGTAAAGAAGCCTGGTGGGAAGATCTTCTCTAGCTTGCATATCAACTTCGGCGCATTCTTATGCATTTCTTTTATCTTCTCAGGACATACTTCTTTAGCACAAAGCGTGCGGAAGAAATGGCTTAACTCCGCAAGCACACGCCCGACACGCTCGGGAACATAGCCCCGAACCATCACCGACATTATCCGCTCAATCCATACATGATAGTCATGACTCTTGAGCCCGGTCACTCTGCCCATTGAAAGATTGACCCCCTTACTTATATTCGACGCATAACCATCAGTGAACTTCACGACGTGTTTCAGCCACTTGAATGCCTCCATCTTATGATCCTTTTTAAGTACGAAGTCAGCATCTGGCTTGAACCAAGATTTTTGACTGCCTGTGGGAGGCTGCATGTGTAGACGTGGTCTATCACAAATATTCTGTTGATCGACTCTAGCATTAAAATTATCCTTTGTCTTATCAGGAATGTTGAGGATCGTGTGAAAAAGGGACTCTGCGACATTCTTTTCGGTGTGCATCACGTCGATGTTGTATGGAAGTTTGAGGTCCTTAAAATAGGGAAGCTGCGTGAAGGGGGTAATGTGAGTCCAGTTGTGCGTCTCACCATATCCTTCAAAACATTTTTCCCTTTATCTTTTCCTTTGCCCTCGCCCTCGTCTTCGCCTGTGGCTTTGCCTTTGCCTTTGCCTTTGCCTTTCCCTTCACCGACAGGCTTAAGAGCTTTCAGCTGAGCAAGCACATCCGCACCAGAAAAGGTTGGAATCTCGTTTACTTCATGGACAACTTTGCCTTTTGTGAAGTTCTTCTTGTCTTCCCTATCAAGATGGTCTGGAGGGAGGAACTGTCGATGCAGTTCAAAGGCAACATACTTGCCACCCTTCTTCAGCCAAATGAAAATCAAGGCCTGCATGCACACTAGGCAAGGCATCTTTCCACTTGTACACCATCCGCAGAACAGGGCATAGCCGGGAAAGTCATGCATGCAATATTGTAGCCAAACTTTCATCAAGAAATTTTTCTGCAGATGCCGGTCGTATGTCAACCTCGGGAAGTACCAAGAATGGTGCAAATCATCCACCAACAGCTGCATAAACACACTCAAATTCTTCCCCGGAAATTCAGGCCCCGGAATTATAAGCGACAGGAACATGGTCTTGCGTTGCATTATGGCGCCGGGAGGGAGATTGAGTGGAATAACAAATATGGGCCAGCAACTATATGGATTAGACGACATACCATATGGATTGAACCCATCACCTGTTATAGCAATTCTGACACTCCCAGCCTCGGCTGCTTCCTCTGGGTACTCTATATCGAATGACTTCCATGCTTCACCTTTTGATGGATGTACAATTTTTTTTGGATTGTACCTTTTCCCTTCCTTGTGCCACTTCATCATTTTGGCAGACTCCTCGATGAAGAAAAGGTGCTACAGTCTTTTTATAAAATCAAGATACCGAAGAACCTTCACAGGGATTTTTAGCTGCTGCTTCTAACCATGCTTATCGACCACCTCAATATACCGAGAGGAACCGCACTTCCTACAGTACTTGTCATCCGCATACTCATGCGTAAACAAAAGGCAATTCTTTGGACAAACATGTATTTTCTCATAGTCCATGAAGAGCGCCTTCATGATTTTCTTCGTAGCGTACATGGTTTTCGGCAGTTCATGACCCTCAGGCAGGCTGTCAGCCCATACTCCCAGAAATGCTTCGAAGCAACCTCGGCTACAGCCGTACTCAGCCTTGACTGCCATCAGTTGCGAGATGGCATCCAACACAGACAGCTTGGCACCCTCATAGAGAGGTTTCTTTGACGAGGCCAAGATTTCTAGGAAGGCCTTTGCAGTTTCCTCCGGCTCCTCCGGTTCATTGGCTGAATGTGACGGAGGTGTCGGCTGTGCAGCAAAGACATCATCTAGCATGTCTCTAACCCCATCGTCCTCATAATCAGCGACGCGTTGTCATATCACATCCTCTCTACCACGGTCCCGCTGGGCAAAGTTTATCGGCATATTAAAGTTGGGCATAAATCCATGCGTGTGAAGGTGCTTAGTCATCTCACTCTTATCTCTGCGGATACGTCTCTTACATTTGGCACACGGGCATTCTGGCACCATCCTCATTGGACTACGGAATATCTCTTTCAAAAACACATCAGTTTTCTCGACCCACTCTGTCGTTACTTGATTCCGACGGAAAAACCCACTATACATCCACTGATTATCTGCCATCTCTGCTTTATTGGAAGCCACACAACAAAATTAAGGATTCATTTAAATTACTCACATCAATATTTTATTTTTACAAGGTTGACGAGAAACGACATTTAATCCACTTACATCTCTAATAGGTAAAGATGGGTCCTAATCCCACCCGAGAATGTATAGATTGAGTACGTTGTCCATGCTCTACCCCATTCCGAGACAAAATTTCGGCAGCACCTCCCCGCTGTTCTCCAAATACACGTCTCGGCAAAATGCCGAGATGCATCCGGAGAACAACAGGGAGCCGCCGCCGAAATCCTGTCTCGGAACGGGGTAGAGCATGAACAACGTACCCAATCTACACATCCTCGGGCTGTCCGTGGAAAGCACTGGACAATCCGAAAGAGCTGCGGTGATAAATATGCAATTGAATGCATATTTATCGATGCAACCCTTTCGGATGGGAGACCTAGGTTACGCGACTTGATGTGAAAATTTAATCTAGTGACATGGAAAAAAAGTGGACGAGGTCATGGAATTGTTGCTCACCCTCCGATGTAGTCGATCAAAGGAGAGGGGCGATCGTGGACCAACACCTCCAACATCGACGATCACTCCACGAAGATGGAACACCACAAATCCTGTTAATTACACCGAGTGAAAAAATTAGGCCATCACCTCACATTAAGCATTGACACAACATTATGAATGAACATGAAACAACATGTCAAATTGTAAAAAAAAAGCTTCATTAAGTATTTTAGAAACCAAGTGCCTCGGATTGCTTCCATCTAACACTAACTTGACCAAACACAAAACTTACTAATATCCATCAATTCATCCATATTTTAAACTAAGTGTTTACAAAATGCAAAACTTGACCAATATCCATCAATCTATACATGCACATATTCAAAAACTTGACCAATATCATCTATCCATATTTTAAACTAAGTGTCCAAATTGACAAACTTGACCAATATCCATCAATGCATCCATCTATCACAACTTCACCATCAATCTGTACATGCATATATCCATTCATCACATATATATCCATCTATGCAAAAAAACAGTAACAAAATGCAAAAAATTGAAAAAAAGCTCACCTTGGCCGCCGGTGCAGCGGGAAGCAGGGAGGCCGGGGGGGGGGCAACCGCTGGGGAAGGGTGGACGGGGCCGGCCGGGGAGCAGTAGGGCATCGGCGGAGGGGCGCTTCCTAGCTCCGGCACCCCCTAGCACGGGGTCGGGGCAGGATACAGGGAGGGCGCAGGGTCGG
>NC_041388.1:13396062-13396634 GCF_002162155.2 Triticum dicoccoides
GGGGGGGGGTGGGGGGTGGGGGTGGGGGCGGCGGTGGATCCAAGTCCGTCGGAGTGAGATGCTTCGCACGGGGACACCTGGGAGGAATATCCGGGCAAAACCACAGCTACATCCCCTCCGTGTAGACCCGATGTGTCCGTTTCCCCCCTCCACATGCCGGCGGCGGGTGGGCTTTGACTTTGCACGGACGGACTTTGACCAATGGACCTCTCCACCCGGTTGTGTTAGGTCAGCCCATAGGAACACTTTGGAGCAACATCCGGGCCAGACCCACAGCAAGATCCCCTCCGTGTAGACCCGACGCGTCCGTTTCCCCCCTCCAGGTGCCGGCGGTGGCGCCGTCCGTGAGGGGGGCCAAATCCCGGAGGCGCGTGCCGCCTTTTCGGACAAGCCACCACACCACCCCGCATGTATGAGGGGCCAGTGCGATGCTCCGGTGGCATTGCTACCCTCCCAGGGCCCCCGTCCTGCCTAACCCTGGAGCGGTTGACCACGAGATCTAGCCCTTTGACTTTCCACGGACGGGCTTTGAACAGTGGACCTCTCCACCCGGTCGTGTCAGGTCAGCTCAG
>NC_041388.1:13397027-13443157 GCF_002162155.2 Triticum dicoccoides
GTGCTGGCGGCGGCGCCGTCCGTTAGGGGGGCCATGTCCGGGAGACGCGTGCCGCCTGTTCGAACATGCCACCACACCACCCCGCATGTATGAGGGGCCGGTGCGACACTCCGGTGGCATTGCTACCCCCAGGGCCCCCGTCTAGCCTAACCCTGGAACGGTTGACCACGAGATCTAGCCCTTTGAATTTCCACGGACGGGCTTTGAACAGTGGACCTCTCCACCCGGTTGTGTCAGGTCAGCTCAGAGGGACACTTGGAATCAACATCTGGGCCAAACGACAACTACACCCCTTCCGTGTAGACCCGACGCGTCCGTTTCCCCCCTCCATGTGCCGGCGGCGGGCGGGCTTTGACTTTGCACGGACGGGCTTTCACCAGTGGTGTAGGATCGAAAGTATGTCTAGAGGGGGGTGATTAGACTACTTGACCAAATAAAAACTTAACCTTTTCCCAATTTTAGTTCTTGGCAGATTTTAGCTATTTTAGGACAAGTCAAGCAATCATCACATAATTCAAGCAAGCATGCAAAGAGTATATTGGCAGCGGAAAGTAAAGCATGCAACTTGCAAGAATGTAAAGGGAAGGGTTTGGAGAATTCAAACGCAATTGGAGACACAGATGTTTTTCCCGTGGTTCGGATAGGTGGTGCTATCCTACATCCACGTTGATGGAGACTTCAACCCACAAAGGGTAACGGTTGTCCACACAGGGCTCCACCCACAAAGGGTAACAGTTGCGCGAGTCCACACAGGGCTCCACCCACAAAGGGTCCACGAAGAAGAAACCACCCACAAAGGGTCCACAAAGAAGCAACCTTGTCTATCCCACCATGGCCATCGCCCACACAGGACTTGCCTCACTAGCGGTAGATCTTCACGAAGTAGGCGATCTCCTTGCCCTTACAAACTCCTTGGTTCAACTCCACAATCTTGTCGGAGGCTCCCAAGTGACACCTAGCCAATCTAGGAGACACCACTCTCCAAGAAGTAACAAATGGTGTGTAGGTAATGAACTCCTTGCTCTTATGCTTCAAATGATAGTCTCCCCAACACTCAACTCTCTCTCATAGGATTTGGATTTGGTGGAAAGAAGATTTGAGTGGAAAGCAACTTGGGAAGGCTAGAGATCAAGATTCATATGGTAGGAATGGAATATCTTGGTCTCAACACATGAGTAGGTGGTTCTCTCTCAGAACATATGAGTTAGAATGGTGTATGTGTTCTGATGGCTCTCTCTTCGAATGAAGAGGAGGTGGAGGGGTATATATAGCCTCCACACAAAATCCAACCATTACATAGTTTTCCAATCTCGGTGGGATCGAATCAACAAACTCGGTCGAACCGAAAATGTAAACCTAGTGACCGTTAGAGATTTTCGATGGGACTGACATGCAACTCGGTAGGACCGATATGGTTAGGGTTTGGGCATAACGTAATCTCGGTGAGACCAATTACACAAACTCGGTGAGACCGAATTTGGTAATTAGCTAAGCAGAGAGTTGGTCAGGCAAACTCGGTGGGACCGATTTGCTCTTTCGGTGATACCGAGTGGAACTCGGTGAGACCGAAAAGTTACAAAGGGGAAACACTGAATTTACATTATAATCTCGGTGGGACCGATTCGCTCTTTCGGTGAGACCGAAAAGTTACGAAAGGGAAACCGAGAGTTTGCAATCCCATCTCGGTGAGACCGAGATCCCTATCGGTAGAACCGAATTGCTAGGGTTTGGCAGTGGCTAATGACAAGTGAAACTCGGTGGCGCCGGATAGGAAGAAT
Source organism: Triticum dicoccoides (assembly GCF_002162155.2). Taxonomy (NCBI): domain Eukaryota; kingdom Viridiplantae; phylum Streptophyta; class Magnoliopsida; order Poales; family Poaceae; genus Triticum; species Triticum dicoccoides. The sequence goes on from NC_041388.1 coordinate 13,398,806, forward strand.
CGGTAGGACCGAGTTTGGCTTAGGGTTTAGGTCATATGTGGATATGGGAAAGTAGTTGAGGGTTTTTGGAGCATATCACTAAGCACATGAAGCAAGAGGCTCATTAAGCAACACCTCATCCCTCCTTGATAGTATTGGCTTTTCCTAAAGACTCAATGTGATCTTGGATCACTAAAATATAAAATGAAGAGTCTTGAGCTTTTGAGCTTGAGCCAATCCTTTTTCCTTAGCATTTTGAGGGTTCCACTTTCACATCCATGCCATGCCAATCATTGAGCTTTCCTGAAATAATCATCTTGGAATAGCATTAGCTCAAAGAACTATATGTTGTTATGAATTACCAAAACCACCTAGGGATAGTTGCACTTTCAATCTCCCCCTTTTTGGTAATTGATGACAACATATAGGTCAAAGCTTCGACAAATGATAATAAGCATGAAATATATCGTTGCTTTGAGAAGTATGTGATAAGTAAGAGCTCCCCCTAAATTTGTGCATATTTAAAATTTGCTTTGGACTGCAAATGCACAAAGAGTTAGAGTCATGGGTTACTCTTCCATGTCACATACATCTTGGTGGAGCGCTTAAAATGGTAAGAGTAAAATACATGCATTCATCACCAAGAATAGTGAAAGATCACATAAGATAGATAAGATAATAGCATTAAGCAAACATTAAGTGTAGCTTATGATCAAACACATGATCATCAATGTCTCACAAATGACGTAGTATCTCAAGCACTCAAAAGCAAACAAAGTTGAAAAACCACCAAATAAAGCAAGAGAGAAAAAAAAGCAACACACTCTCTCTCGAAGCCTATGATCTATACATCTTCTCCCCCTTTGGCAACAAGTTGCCAAAAACTTCCTAGAAAATGCATAGTACTAGATCGACGCTCAGGCTTGATCTTCAGGTGTTGGTGGAGTCCGGATCACTCCAAGGACGAAGGCTTCAGTAGATGCTGAAGTAGACGCTGGAGTTGGAGCTAAAGTAGATGCTGGAGCTGGTGGAACTGAGGCTGTGGCTGGTGCTGAAGTGGTGGCTCTGGTGTCAGCAACTGGCACGGCAGACGACCTCGGACCTCGTGGCACTCTGGCAAAGGCATGAGTGGTAGTCCTGCCTCTCCTCTCCTGCATATCATCTTGGAGCTGCTCCACTGCAGTCTGAATCTCTGTCACCTTGACATCCAAGTCATATAACTTTTGTTCCATGATCCTCTCTAAGCTTGCCTGGTTTTGAGTTAGGGTGGCTAGTCCTTGCTCAATCCGTAGGGTGGATGCAATCAGGTAACCAAGCTGCTCTTGTTTGGTCTTCAAGAAATACTCAGATGCCTCCTCTTGAGTTGGCATCTTGGCAGCTTTCTCCTTCCTCGCCTTCTCCTTCTTTACGTAAGCTTGTGCAGACGATGGCTCATTCTCAGTCATCACAACTTCATTGTCCTCAAAATCTGGACGGATGGGCAAATGTTCCTTGTCCAATAAAATATATGCCCGTGCCCATCTTGGAGTTGATGAGCTCCTGGATCTGAGGGGCATATCCGCAACTCCTCTTCTGATCTGCTGCAGTCCTTTTGATGGTTTCCACTATGAGGCTCATCACCTTGAACTTCTGAGGCACATCAAACACATGTAGCAAGTTGATCGCATGGCCTCTGATCATCTTGTGATCTCCAGACTTGGGCAATAAGGTGTGCCTCAAGATCCAATTGATAGTGGGCAGCCCTGACAGAAGGTAATGTACTGAGCCAAACTTGAAAGTATCAAGTGCTTCATTTGGGATCTCCTTGTACATATTGGACATTGAGTTGTGGTCCATCTTCTTCTTGGCATAAATGTCCAAGTCATCTGCTTGCTCCTCTAGGGCATTGATCAACTTTGCCCATTCCTCAACAGTGGATTGGTACCTCGTACCCTCAGACATCCATGTGATCCTCCCATCTGAATAAAAATGTGCTGTGGAGTAGAACTGCATTATAAGCTCCTCATTCCACTTTGTGAGCTTCTGCCCAACAAAGTCAGCTATTCCACAAGCTACGAAGCTGTCTTGCACTCCAGGATAGTGCTCCTCATTGTCCTTGATATACTGCCAGTCAACCCATCTCATATCACATACAATTGGCTTCTTGTCCAACAAAACAATCTCATAGAAGTCCTGCTGTTCCTTAGTGTGGAACCTGTAGTCAACAGCAGTCCTCCTCCTTGAAGCATACGGGTCTGCTTCTCTCCACTTCCTCAGCCCTGAATCTCTCCTGAGCTTCATGTCCTCAGCCACAGGATGAGCATCATTGTGGTCTGGGATCTTGGGCTTGAGCTTTCTCAGAACTTGCTCCTCATCCTCTTCTTCAGCAACAGTCTCAGGCACTGGGGCCTTGTTCTTCTCAGCTGCAGGAATGCTCCTTGTATTACTCTTTGGTTTTGGCTTGGAGGCAGCTTTGGGTTTAGATGCTGTAGCCCCTGATCTTATGGCATCACCCATCAGCTTGGGTGCCTTGGGTGCTGGTGCAGCTACCTCTTCTTCCTCTTCCTCTTCCATGATGGAAGCCTCTCCTAGCACTCTGGCCACGGTCTTCTTGACCCTTTCCTTTCTTTTCTTTCCCTAAGCAGCAACAGGCTCTTTGGGTGCAGGCTTTTCAGTTGAGGCTCTTGCCTTTGACATGGGCTGCCTGCCTGCTGGCCTTTTGATTTTCAGCCCTGGCTTAGTCCCTTGAGCTGGCTCAACTCTCTTGGAAGTGGCCTCTTCCTCTGCCACATAATCTTCATCTTCAGAGTCTGAAGTTCTCTTCTTCCTCTGTCTCGTGGCAGCTTTTGGCAAGTTGCTAGGGGTGCTCCTGCTGCCCTCATCTGAAGAGTTGGAGGGACTAGTGCCCTCACTCATCACCACTTGCTGCTCTGACATGTTTTGGCTATCACTTTGATCAGACATGCTGCAAACTGACTGCTGACCTTGTGAACAGATTATAGATGAGCATCACAAAATGCAGAGATTTTTGCAAAAGAATGATCCAAAAACTTAGTTTTAGTTTCCCACCGAAATCATCTCGGATCTACCGATTTTCAAACTCGGTGATACCGAAGCAGTTTTGGAACCTAAACTAGTGAACTCGGTAGGACCGAGTCACAGTTCGGTGGCACCGAGACTGCTAGGGTTTCACAGAGTTCCAAAATCGGTCACACCGATAAGTAATTCTCGGTCAGACCGAGTCTCACTTGTGCAATGGCATAAGCCAAATCGGTGGGACCAAGTTTTTCAACTCGGTGGGTCCGAGATGGTTTCGCCGGAAACCTAACCCTAAAATTTTCAAATCAAAGCTAATCTACGGGCGTATTGACTGGATAGGAGTGTTTCAATCGTGGCAAGAATCATGATGATCACAATGTGCTGAGAATTGGATTGGAGAACAGCACAAAGATCGAGTCCATACCCTAGTTCGGCGGGGACTTGCTACGGCGGCAATGGCGGGGCAGAATTCCCGTTGACGGCGACGGAGACCAGCGACTGGAGGCGGCTGGCGGCGAGAAGACGATCCGGAGACCATGTTGGCAGAGCAGGCTATCGCGCGGGCGAAGGGGTTTGGAGAAATTTCCAAATTTTGCCCGTGACTATATATAGCCCGACCCTGTCGGTGTGACCGAGTGGAACAACTCGGTGGCACTGAGATTCATAACTGCAGGAAGTTACTGAAACTCGATGTGACCGAAATGTTCAAATCGGTTGCACCGAGATCGAAAACCTAGATCAACTTAATGATCTCGGTAGGACCGAAAGTGGGGTATCGGTCAGACCGAGAATCACAAAGAGGTTTTGGAAGTTTAAGTCTATGACGAATTGGGGACTCCGAGCGCTCCTCACACAGAGTGGTTCGAATCTGACTTGATCAAATTTTGTGATGCAGCATGAATAGAGTTTGAGACGAGAAAAGCATAGATAGCTTGAGGAGGTTCTTAGGCATTCTTGTCCATCCACTTGGCAAAAAGAAATAAAACCGATCAATCAAAACAACAAGTGGATGTCCTCGAATGATTAAAATATGCAATCAACATGGTCACACAATAAGATGGCAAATGAAATATGTGACAAGGCATGCACAACCAATTCTAGCATCTATCAAGCAATTTGCGATGACTAGGTCATCTATATATGAGTATATTGACTTAGGAGTCAAGTGAGAACACTTGATCATAGGTCATACTGATCGTTTAAGCTCAAGTGGGGTTACCACTTTACATAAAGCATTGTTGTGTTCACATCTTTAGAGTTGCTTTAGCTCAAGTCTTAGAGTAAAGCTCCCCCTAGATGTGATATCCCCCCTAAGAGGGATGAACTAACCTTGGGTTTTGTCGATGATGACTTCATGTAGATGTTGAAGATGTGGATGCTCAATGTTGATGTAGATCACTTGGAGCTATCCATTTGAGTGAATTGCACTTTCAATACCTACATGGGTTAGTCCCACAAGGAGTAAACAAGGATATCCATAGACATAGAGTGATGCACACAAAAGATGATGTCCATGAAAACTTTTAGGTTACCTTGTCCCTTGTCTTACCAACAAGAGGGTTTGTGACTCCTTGAACTAGTGCAAGATGTGGAAGTTGATTGCACTTGTTCTTGCCAAAATGATAAGAGTGAAGTATGTTGGCGGAGTCACCCTCAAGAACTCTCTAGTTCTTCTTCTTTTGGATTGACATCATCTTGATGGGAATCCTCGGAGTTGTAGTCGTACTTGATGAAGTGGAACTTGAAGTAGTCTTGGGAATCCACTTGACTAAGGTCTTAGGAGCTTCTTCAAATGCGTCAATTTCCTCTTGAAGCTTGTCCTTCCCTTTTTGCTTGTAGTCTTGTGGTGGAAGATCATCTTGAGCTTGTGTCCCCTTGAAAGAAGTATCATACTTCTCTTGTTGAGGAACAAACTTTGTCTTGGGGTATTGATCTTCTTCCCATTCAACTCCATTGGCATTGAACTTTCGTTCAAAACCAACACCTTGATTCTTCTGGTGCATTCCTTGCTTGCGCACAATTTCCTCGAATTGCTTACTCCCGGCAAGGCTTTTGTACACTCCTTTCTCTATAATTCCCTTCAATAAACTATTTTCTTGCTCAAGTGTAACTTGGCTAAGAGAATCATTAGTGGAATCAAGAGAATTACTAGAAGCAACAATATTGGATTTAGCATGATCATTGTTACTGCTAGAGGAAGAATCTTTCTTGTTCTTGTTACTAGACTTGACTTGAGGCATGTAAGTGGATAAGAGTAAACGCTTGGCAATGTAAGAAGAACTTTTCTTGCGGAGATCATCATTGATTGCTTTTAAGAACTCATGCTCTTGCTCAAGATTGAGCTTTTCAAAGCATAATTTCTCATGAGCTCTTAAAAGTTCTCGATGATCTTCGAAGATAGTTTCTTGAGCTAACTTAAGAGTGTTTAGTTCTTTAGCTAGAGCCTCAATCTTCTTCTTATCATTGTCATTCGTTTTATCTTGATTAGCATGTTTAATTGACGTTTCATGATAGTATTCATCACTAGAGTTGTCAACAAGCAAATCATCACCTAACAAGTCATCTTCATCACTATTGAAATCAACATACTCGGGGTGTGTTACCTTAGGACCTTTGGCCATGAAGCATCTTCGAATTCCTTCATTTGGTGAGTCAAATATGTCGTAGGAGTTGGTTGACACAAGTGCTAGACCGGCAACACCTTCATCTTGAGTATCTTCGGAGTCGGAGTGATAACTTCTCTCGGAGTAGCTGTCGGAGTCGGAGCCGGATACCCATTCACCAACGTGAGCTTGATGTCTTCGTCTTGTGTAGCTCGTTGATGATTTTTCCTTACTTTCCGAATCCTTGCTTCTCTGTGAGTATATTCGTTCATAACGATCATCTCTACTCCTTCTCTTTCTTGGTGGTGATTCTTTGCTTCTTCTTTTTGGATAATCTTCTCTTCTCTTGTAGGGAGCCGTACACTCATTGGAATAGTGTCCGGGTCTTCCACAATTGTAGCAGTTTCGCTCTCGACTAGAAGATCTTTTGTCATTGTAGGACCTTGACTTGAAGCTTCTATCTTTGCTTCTACTCTTGTAGAACTTGTTGAAGTTCTTCACCATTAAGCTCAATTCTTCATTGAAGTCTTGTTTCTCACTTGATGATGTAGGGGCTTCACATGAGGCTTTATAGGCACCACTCGATTTGTTGTGAAGTTCCTCTTTATTCTTAAGTGACATCTCATGAGCAACAATTCTTCCAATCACCTCCGTTGGCTTGAGATCTTTGTAATTGGGCATCATTTGGATCAATGTGCACACGGTATCATATTTTCCATCCAAGGCTCTTAGAATCTTCTTGATGATGAATCTATCGGTCATCTCTTCACTTCCTAAGCCGGCAATCTTATTTGTGATGAGAGCAAGCCTAGAGTACATTTCAGCGACACCTTCACCATCCTTCATCTTGAACTTGTCAAGTTGGCTTTGAAGCACATCCAACTTGGATTCCTTGACGGAGTCGGTACCTTCGTGCATATCAATCAAAGTGTCCCAAATTTCCTTTGCATTCTCAAGACGGCTGATTTTGTTGAATTCTTCGGGGCACAATCCGTTGAAGAGAATATCACAAGCTTGAGCATTGTATTGCAACATCTTCAACTCATCCACGGTAGCTTCACGGTTTGGTTCTCTCCCATCAAAGAAGTCACCTTGCAAACCAACACACACAATAGCCCAAACGGCGGGGTTATGTCCAAGAATATGCATTTTCATTTTATGCTTCCAACTAGCAAAATTAGTACCATCAAAGTAAGGACCTCTACGGTGATAATTTCCCTCGCTAGACGCCATACTCTCCTAGGTTGTGAAACCAAGGCTATGATCACCAAAAGCTATGGAGATCAAAGCAAATGGAGACCAAAGCTCTGATACCACTTGTAGGATCGAAAGTATGTCTAGAGGGGGGTGATTAGACTACTTGACCAAATAAAAACTTAACCTTTTCCCAATTTTAGTTCTTGGCAGATTTTAGCTATTTTAGGACAAGTCAAGCAATCATCACATAATTCAAGCAAGCATGCAAAGAGTATATTGGCAGCGGAAAGTAAAGCATGCAACTTGCAAGAATGTAAAGGGAAGGGTTTGGAGAATTCAAACGCAACTGGAGACACGGATGTTTTTCCCGTGGTTCGGATAGGTGGTGCTATCCTACATCCACGTTGATGGAGACTTCAACCCACAAAGGGTAACGGTTGTGAGAGTCCACACAGGGCTCCACCCACAAAGGGTAACGGTTGCGTGAGTCCACACAGGGCTGCACCCACAAAGGGTCCACGAAGAAGCAACCACCCACAAAGGGTCCACGAAGAAGCAACCTTGTCTATCCCACCATGGCCATCGCCCACACAGGACTTGCCTCACTAGCGGTAGATCTTCACGAAGTAGGCGATCTCCTTGCCCTTACAAACTCCTTGGTTCAACTCCACAATCTTGTCGGAGGCTCCCAAGTGACACCTAGCCAATCTAGGAGACACCACTCTCCAAGAAGTAACAAATGGTGTGTAGGTAATGAACTCCTTGCTCTTGTGCTTCAAATGATAGTCTCCCCAACACTCAACTCTCTCTCATAGGATTTGGATTTGGTGGAAAGAAGATTTGAGTGGAAAGCAACTTGGGAAGGCTAGAGATCAAGATTCATATGGTAGGAATGGAATATCTTGGTCTCAACACATGAGTAGGTGGTTCTCTCTCAGAACATATGAGTTGGAATGGTGTATGTGTTCTGATGGCTCTCTCTTCGAATGAAGAGGAGGTGGAGGGGTATATATAGCCTCCACACAAAATCCAACCGTTACACAGTTTTCCAATCCCGGTGGGACCGAATCAACAAACTCGGTCGAACCGAAAATGTAAACCTAGTGACCGTTAGAGATTTTTGATGGGACTGACATGCAACTTGGTAGGACCGATATGGTTAGGGTTTGGGCATAACGTAATCTCGGTGAGACCGATTACACAAACTCGGTGAGACCGAATTTGGTAATTAGCTAAGCAGAGAGTTGGTCAGGCAAACTCGGTGGGACCGATTTGCTCTTTCGGTGAGACCGAGTGGAACTCGGTGAGACCGAAAAGTTACAAAGGGGAAACACTGAATTTACATTGCAATCTCGGTGGGACCGATTCGCTCTTTCGGTGAGACCGAAAAGTTACGAAAGGGAAACAGAGAGTTTGCAATCCCATCTCGGTGAGACCGAGATCCTTATCGGTAGAACCGAATTGCTAGGGTTTGGCAGTGGCTAATGACAAGTGAAACTCGGTGGCGCCGGATAGGAAGAATCGGTAGGACCAAGTTTGGCTTAGGGTTTAGGTCATATGTGGATATGGGAAAGTAGTTGTGGGTTTTTGGAGCATATCACTAAGCACATGAAGCAAGAGGCTCATTAAGCAACACCTCATCCCTCCTTGATAGTATTGGCTTTTCCTAAAGACTAAATGTGATCTTGGATCACTAAAATATAAAATGAAGAGTCTTGAGCTTTTGAGCTTGAGCCAATCCTTTTTCCTTAGCATTTTGAGGGTTCCACTTTCACATCCATGCCATGCCAATCATTGAGCTTTCCTGAAATAATCATCTTGGAATAGCATTAGCTCAATGAACTATATGTTGTTATGAATTACCAAAACCACCTAGGGATAGTTGCACTTTCAAGTGGACCTCTCCACCCGGTTGTGTTAGGTCAGCCCATAGGAACACTTTGGAGCAACATCCGGGCTAGACCCATAGCAAGATCCCCTCCATGTAGACCCGACGCGTCCGTTTCCCCCCTCCAAGTGCCAGCGGTGGCGCCGTCCGTGAGGGGGGCCAAATCCCGGAGACGTGTGCCGCCTCGTCGGACATGCCACCACACCACCCCGCATGTATGAGGGGCTGGTGCGACGCTCCAATGGCATTGCTACCCCCCAGGGCCCCCGTCCCGCCTAAACCTGGAGCGTTTGACCACGAGATCTAGCCCTTCGACTTTCCACGGACGGGCTTTGACCAGTGGACCTCTCCACCCGGTCGTGTCAGGTCAACTCAGAGGGACACTTGGAAGCAACATCCAGGCCAAACCGACAGCTAAATCCCCTCCGTGTAGACCTGATGTGTCCGTTTTCGCCCTCCAGGTGCCGGCGGCAGCGCCGTCCGTTAGGGGGCCACGCCCGGGAGACGCATGCCGCCTCTTCGAACTTTCCACCACACCACCCCACATGTATGAGGGGCCGATGCGACGCTCCGGTGGCATTGCTACCCCCAGGGCCCCCGTCCGGCCTAACCCTGGAGCGGTTGACCACGAGATCTAGCCCTTTGACTTTCCACGGACGGGCTTTGAACAGTGGACCTCTACACCCGGTTGTGTCAGGTCAGCTCAGAGGGACACCTGGAAGCAACATCCGGGCCAAACCACAGCTACATCCCCTCCGTGTAGACCCGACGCGTCTGTCGGTGTCAAAACCGGCGGATCTCGGGTAGGGGGTCCCGAACTGTGCGTCTAGGCGGATGGTAACAGGAGACAAGGGACACAATGTTTTACCCAGGTTCGGGCCCTCTTGATGGAGGTAAAACCCTACGTCCTGCTCGACTAATATTGATGATATGGGTAGTACAAGAGTAGATCTCCCACGAGATCAAGGAGGCTAAACCCTAGAAGCTAGCCTATGGTATGATTGTTGTATGATGAAGTTGTTCTACAGACTAAAATCCTCCGGTTTATATAGACACCGGGGAGGATTAGGGTTACACAAAGTCGGTTACAATGGTAGGAGATCTTGAATATCCGCATCGCCAAGCTTGCCTTCCACGCCAAGGAAAGTCCCATCCGGACACGGGATGAAGTCTTCAATCTTGTATCTTCATAGTCCTGGAGTCTAGCTGAATGTATAGTCCGGCTACCCGAACACCCCCTAATCCAGGACTCCCCCGAACCAGGCTTCAATGACGACGAGTCCAGCACTCAGATTGTCTTCGGCATTGCAAGGCGGGTTCTTCTCCAAATTCCGTGTACCTGCTGAATAATGTCTGATTTTCGTAATGTAGTGCACCTTGGCTTCCACGCCCAATAATGGCCGTCTTCCACGTATCAAATGAATGCGAAAAGTCGGGGTATTTTTACATTCACACTCCTAGATACATAAACAAGCCACCTATTTAATGGGATGGGGATTCAGATCGAAACAACACCTTCTCCTCTCCGCGAGTAATCATCAGAGCGCCTCCAGCAAAGGTCCATTCCAACATGGCCAGCCGTCGCAGCTCCTCCTCTCGCCCTTCCAGTCCTAAACCTGGAGACTGGGAGAGGTGCTCCATCCCGCACAGCGAGCTAGTGTCGCTTCAGGCCAAGGGATTTCTCCCTCAGGCCTATATGGTCCCAGTTCGAGCCGGACTCGCCACCTATAATGGCGGAGAGCAAGCGGAGAGCACCCCCAATCCCTCCAAAGGAGAGCGGGTGTGCCTCGTCCCTTATCTTATAAGAGGACTCGGATTTCCAATTCATCCATTTCTTCACGGTCTTCTGGAGTTCTACGGCCTCCAGCTGCACAATCTCATGCCCGGCTCTATATTGCATATCGTGGGCTTCGTCGCCCTTTGCGAGCTATTCCTAGGTGTTGAGGCTCATTTCGCGCTATGGAAGAGGTTATTCTGCCTGGTGCCCCGCTGTAAGGAGGGGTAAATGTATCAAGTGGGCGGAGCCGAAGTGTGGCACATCGCCGGGACCGGATATCTATCCGGAACCCCAAAGAAGGCGTCCGAAGACTGGCCTTCGGAATGGTTTTATATAGAGGACGTCCCGCTGCCGGATCCTGTTCGGATCGGCCTCCCTGAGTTCGACAGTGCTCCCTTAAAGAAGCGCCTGAGCTGGCATCCACGGAGCCCTTAGAGGGAAAGTGACAGGGACATCATTTACCTGATGGGCCGAATAAGATTGTTAGCCCATTCTGGACTGACCATCATCGGGGTTATGGCTGAAGGCATTATGCGGGGGGTGCAGCCACTTTAGTATAGAAGCCACCCCATGTGGGACTTCAACGGGGAGGACGACGCCACCCGCTACGGCCGTAAGGGGCCGGATTCGGCTGCCGCTCTACTAAAGATCTTGTCCACTTTGTATAAGGGAGAAGAGGAGGAATTTCTCCGCGTCAACCCACAGGGTGGATTCTCTATGCACAATCCACCAAGCTGGGTAAGCGGCCGCATTTACTTACCCATCCGTTTTGTATTCCCATTGTTAAATATTTAGTCTAATGACTTCAACGCAGGAACTGCGCCGGGCTGTTAAGGAAATAAACAGCCCTCCTCCACAACCCGAGGACCCAGGAAGGTCCCTCGACCCGGCCTCTCAAGAGGATCCGGACATATCTGTGGAGCTAATTGATGGAGTGTTCCATCAATTGAGCAAGGACAACGCCTTGGTGGCCATTACGGCCGATTACCTAGGGCTAATCCTGGCCTCCCAGGTAACTGAGATCGAAGTCCCAGTATCCCAAATAGGTGTCCGCCCTCTCGTGTTTGCAGTTTTCTGATTACAACCGAGCTTTGCAGGGGAGGTTTTTGAGACGGGAGGCCAAACCTGCGGCGGCAAGCCAACGAGGAGCCGCAGGGCCCCGTCAGCAGAAAAGAGGTGCAGTTCGGACTGAGGCGTCAGCGCAAAGGTATGGCGCGCCCCCTTATCCCAGGTGTTACACCTACGAGGCATATTAACACTCGTGCTCTCTTCAGGACAAAGAGACCTCGCCGGACTATACCCGGAGAGGCTGCCAACCGTGCCTCCACCAGCCAGGCTCCAAAGCCTGGTCCGGAGGCGGAGGCGAACACAAGGCGCGCATCGGACGCTCCTCCGATGGAGGATGTGGACAGGTTGTCTGCCACAAACTCTGAGGTGGAGAGTGCCATGAACCACAGGCGTCGCCGGATAATTCTTCGCGACGCTTGTTTCTCCCAAGAGGCATTAGATGCCTTTAATTCGGGAGATGCGTACCTCCGTGCCGCTCAAAATGGTCTAGCCAGAGCCACGGAGCAATATGTACAAGACATACGGGTAAGAAAATTTTGGTAATTATATATATATACCAGTAGCCCCCGAGACTTGAAACAGTTAGAGTAACTGATTTAAGGATCATTTGTTATGTAGGTTCTTACAGAGAAGAATACCGTACTGTCCCAGGAGCTGGAAGAGTGCAAAGCCCAACTGGAGGCCGCACTAGCCGTGGCAGGGGAGCCCAAAGAGACCCCCTCTGATAAGATACACTTCGAAAGATTAGTATCTTGCGAAGTGCGGCGTGGGCATAAATCTGACATTGCAGATGGCGCCGGACTGGATCTGGAGAGGCAACAACTCTTACGCCGGCTAAAGGCCGGTGAGAGTATGCTGACAAGGGTGAGGCGGGAGAAGAATGATCTTCAGGAAGCCAATACCAAGCTGGACGTTGAACTTAAAGATGTTCGTGGCCAGCTGTCGGACTCCACTAAGGAGAATCAGCGGCTTCGACGCGGCATATTTAGTAAGTGCTTAAGCGAATCTTTGAAAGAAAAGAGTTCGGCGAGGAAGTCGACTAACAGAGTAATGTCTGTAGGTATGCTAACGGGTCGTCCTGCAGAGGAGATGCCCGGTTCTACGGGTGACCTTCTTCCCGAGTTCTCGCAACTACACGAGCGAGTTCGGCAGGCGATGCGAGGCGTTCCCAAGCCTTATGGCCTTCCCACTCCATGCCCGAAGGCCTTGGAGAGCTTTCGGAGAAGCTTAAGGGAGCTCGGCGGCGCTTGCGGTTGTGGAAGATATCGGCCTGCCGACAAGGCGCTAGGGAGGCCTGGGCCATGGTGAAGACGCGGTACATGATGTCTGACCCAAACCACATGGCCGAGGTCGGACCTGTGGGGCCTGACGGGAAGGAGATCCCTGTAAGCTTAGTGTACGGCCAAGTAGAATTGGCCGCAAAGTATTCCCAGCAGGACTGTAAGTTAGATAGCCTGTTAGATGGTATTGAAGAGGAATACAATAAGTCAGAGTGACTATGTAATTTTTAATTGACATTTGTAATGCCTTCTAGCCGGATTGTAGATCGTTTGTCGTTGCTGACCTTTTCGCTTCAACCTCAGGACCTGACGGTCCGGAGTGTGTCCGAATACCCTACCGGTTATGTAAGAACCGGGGTATGCATGGAGACCAGGCGTAGGGGTCATTAGTGCTTTATCAGACAAGTGCCCAACTAGTTATGTTATATTACATGGTTAGTAAGAAACATCTTCCGGAGAGAATAGTTCCGTTAGGGGTTCCTTTCTCTGGGAGGCATGCCCTAAAGTGCATGTCCGGACTGCAAACACAGGAAAATCATCTGGGGGCATATATATAAATAAGTAAAAAAGGTCATCTTTTAGTTCACCGACCGAATATTCCCTTAAGAACGCTAGCTTTCGGCTTCACCCAGTCTGAGGTACACATCCGACTGATCCGGCAGTAACAATCGCAGAGGTGCTCCCTTTACCACCTAGCCGAACAATCGGGAACGTAGGGGTAAGCACAGGAGCCAGGCAACCCAGCTTGGCCAAAACTTAAGTCATATCGATGCATATAATGGTGAAGAAAAGGTACATGCGGAAGTTTGACACATGTGGTGGGCGTGAAGCCCGAGTAAATAAGCTTCTGTTAAAGAAGCCCCCTGGTTTAATGAGCGCAAGTAGCACGTCACTTGAGGATCCTTTAAGGGCTATAAAAGAAAAGAGGGGAAGGAGAGAAATGTAAGACAGAAAATGTAAAAAATGGACAGAGGAAGGAGACAAACACAGAGTCCGACGCTAGGCATAGAATCTTCGGAGACGGGCTGTGTTCCATGGGTTCGGCTCGAGTCGGTTATCCGACGCATCTCGCAGGCGGTATGCTCCACCAGTCAGGACTTGGTCGATTATGAAGGGACCTTCCCACTTGGGCTTCAGCTTGTCCTTTTTCTTGTCCGGCAGGTGTAGAACTAATTCGCCAATGTTGTAGTTTTTGGCCCGCACTTCTTTGCTTTGATATCTTCGAGCCTGCTGTTGATAGAATGCGGAACGGGCTTTTGCCACGTCGCACTCCTCCTCTAAGGTGTCCAAACTGTCCTGCCGATCGAGCTCGGCTTCCCTTTCTTCGTACATGCGCCCTCGAGGTGAGTCATGAATTATGTCGCAGGGCAAGACTGCCTCTGCGCCGTACACCATAAAAAATGGTGTGTATCCGGTGGTGCGATTCGGCATGGTCTGCAGCCCCCAGAGTATGGAGTCGAGCTCCTCTACCCAGTGCGTGTTAGATTCCTTGAGGGACCGCACTAATCTGGGTTTGATGCCGCTCATGATGAGACCATTTGCACGTTCGACCTGATCGTTAGTTTGTGGGTGATAGACGGAAGCGTAATCGAGCTTGATGCCCATGTTTTTGCACCAGAGTTTTACCTCATCGGCCGTAAAGTTCGTGCCGTTATCAGTGATGTTGCTGTGGGGGACGCCATAATGGTGTACGACCCCGGATATAAAGTCTATCACAGGTCCGGATTCGGCCGTCTTAACATGCTTGGCTTCTATCCATTTGGTGAACTTATCCACCATGACCAGTAAGTATTTTTTCTTGTGGGTTCCGCCTTTAAGGGGTCCCACCATGTCAAGCCCCCAGACTGCGAAAGGCCAAGTGATGGGGATAGTTTGGAGGGCGGTGGGTGGCATATGGCTTTGGTTTGCAAAAAGCTGGCAACCGACGCATTTTTGGACCAAGTCCCGAGCGTCCGCCTGGGCCGTTGGCCAATAAAAGCCTGTACGGAAAGCCTTGCTTACAAGGGACCGGGCTGCGGCGTGATGGCCACCGAGTCCAGCATGAATTTCAGCCAGCAGGTTCCGCCCTTCCTCTTCGGAGATGCACCTTTGAAGGACTCCGGTAGTGCTTTTCTTAAAAAGTTCTCCCTCATGGACTTTATAGGCTTTAGATCGCCACACTATACAGCGTGCCTCGTTTTGGTCCTCTGGGAGTTCCTGCCTAGTAAGGTAGGCTAGGAATGGTTTTGTCCACGGGGCAATAACTGTTGGGGAACGTTGCAGAAAACAAAAATTTTCCTACTCGTTTCACCAAGATCATCTAGGAGTTCATCTAGCAACGAGTTATTGGATGCATCTACATACCTTTGTAGATCGTGAGCGGAAGCATTCAAAAGAACGGTGATGATGTAGTCGTACTCGACGTGATCCAAATCACCGATGACCAGCGCCGAACGGACGGCACCTCCGCGTTCAACACACGTACGGGACGGGAGACGTCTCCTCCTTCTTGATCCAGCAAGGGGGAAGGAGAGGTTGATGAAGATCCAGCAGCACGACGGCGTGGTGGTGGATGCAGGGCGTCACAGCAGCAGGGCTTCGCCGAGACTACGAGGGAGAGACGTAACGGGGGGAGGTGGAGGCGCCAGGGGCTGGTGTGAAATCCCTCCTCTCCCCCCACTATATATAGGGGTGCCAGGGGGGGCGCCGGCCCTAGTAGATGGCATCTACTAGGGGGGGCGGCGGCCAAGGGGAGGTTTCCCTCCCCCCAAGGCACCTAGGGGTGCCTTCCACCACATGGACTCTTCCATGGTGGAAACCCTAGGCGCATGGGCCTATAGGGGCTGGTGCCCTTGGCCCATCTAGGCCAAGGCGCACCCCCTACAGCCCATGTGGCCCCCCGGGACAGGTGGCCCCACCCGGTGGACCCCCGGGACCCTTCCGGTGGTCCCGGTACAATACCGATAACCCTGAAACTTGTCCCGATGCCCGAAATAGCACTTCCTATATATAATTCTTTACCTCCGGACCATTCCGGAACTCCTCGTGACGTCCGGGATCTCATCCGGGACTCCGAACAACATTCGGGTTTCTGCATATACATATCTTCATAACCCTAGCGTCACCGAACCTTAAGTGTGTAGACCCTACGGGTTCGGGAGACAAGCAGACATGACCGAGACGACTCTCCGGTCAATAACCAACAGCGGGATCTGGATACCCATGTTGGCTCCCACATGCTCCACGATGATCTCATCGGATGAACCACGATGTTGAGGATTTAATCAATCCCGTACGCTATTCCCTTTGTCTATCGATATGTTACTTGCCCGAGATTCGATCGTCGGTATCCCAATACCTCGTTCAATCTCGTTACCGGCAAGTCACTTTACTTGTACCGTAATGCATGATCCCGTGACCAGACACTTGGTCACTCTGAGCTCATTATGATGATGCATTACCGAGTGGGCCCAGTGATACCTCTACGTCATACGGAGTGACAAATCCCAGTCTTGATCCATGTCAGCCAACAGACACTTTCGGAGATACCCGTAGTCTACCTTTATAGTCACCCAGTTACGTTGTGACGTTTGGCATACCCAAAGCACTCCTACGGTATCCGGGAGTTACACGATCTCATGGTCTAAGGAAAAGATACTTGACATTGGAAAACTCTAGCAAACGAACTATACGATCTTGTGCTATGTTTAGGATTGGGTCTTGTCCATCACATCATTCTCCCAATGATGTGATCTCGTTATCAATGACATCCAGTGTCCATAGTCAGGAAACCATGACTATCTGTTGATCAACGAGCTAGTCAACTAGAGGCTCACTAGGGACATGTCGGTGTCTGTTATTCACACATGTATTACGATTTCCGGATAACACAATTATAGCATGAATAAAGACAATTATCATGAACAAGGAAATATAATAATAATGCTTTTATTATTGCCTCTAGGGCATATTTCCAACAGTCTCCCACTTGCACTAGAGTCAATAATCTAGTTACATTGTGATGAATTGAACGCCCATAGAATTCTGGTGTTGATCATGTTTTGCTCTAGGGAGTGGTTTAGTCAACGGATCTGCTATATTCAGGTCCCGTATGTACTTTACAAATCTCTATGTCTCCATCTTGAACATTTTCACGAATGGAGTTGAAGCGACGCTTGATGTGTCTTGTCTTCTTGTGAAACCTGGGCTCCTTGGCAAGTGCAATAGCTCCAGTGTTGTCACAAAAGAGCTTGATCGGCCCCGACGCATTGGGTATGACTCCTAGGTCGGTGATGAACTCTTTCACCCATATTGCTTCATGTGCTGCCTCCGAGGCTGCCATGTACTCCGCTTCACATGTAGATCCCGCCACGACGCTTTGCTTGCAACTGCACCAGCTTACTCCCCACCATTCAAAATATACACGTATCCGGTTTGTGACTTAGAGTCATCCAGATCTGTGTCGAAGCTAGCGTCGACGTAACCCTTTACGACGAGCTCTTCGTCACCTCCATAAACGAGAAACATTTCCTTAGTCCTTTTCAGGTACTTCAGGATATTCTTGACCGCTGTCCAGTGTTCCTTGCCGGGATTACTTTGGTACCTTCCTACCAAACTGACGGCAAGGTTAACATCAGGTCTGGTACACAGCATGGCATACATAATAGAACCTATGGCTGAGGCATAGGGGATGACGCTCATCTCTTCTATATCTTCTGCCGTGGTCGGACATTGAGCTGAGCTCAATTTCACACCTTGTAACACAGGCAAGAACCCCTTCTTGGATTGATCCATATTGAACTTCTTCAATATCTTATCAAGGTATGTGCTTTGTGAAAGACCTATGAGGCGTCTTGATCTATCTCTATAGATTTTGATGCCTAATATATAAGCAGCTTCTCTAAGGTCCTTCATTGAAAAACTTTTATTCAAGTAGGCCTTGATGCTGTCCAAGAGTTCTATATCATTTCCCATCAAAAGTATGTCATCTACATATAATATGAGAAATGCTACAGAGCTCCCACTCACTTTCTTGTAAACGCAGGCTTCTCCATAAGTCTGTGTAAACCCAAACGCTTTGATCATCTCATCAAAGCGAATGTTCCAACTCCGAGATGCTTGCACCAGCCCATAAATCGAGCGTTGGAGCTTGCACACTTTGTCAGCATTCTTAGGATCGACAAAACCTTCCGGCTGTATCATATACAATTCTTCCTTAAGGAAACCATTAAGGAATGCCATTTTGACGTCCATTTGCCATATTTCGTAATCATAGAATGCGGCAATTGCTAACATGATTCGGACGGACTTCAGCTTCGCTACCGGCGAGAAAGTCTCATCGTAGTCAACCCCTTGAACTTGTCGATAACCCTTAGCGACAAGCCGAGCTTTATAGATGGTCACATTACCATTCGCGTCTGTCTTCTTCTTAAAGATCCATTTATTTTCTATGGCTCGCCGCTCAACGGGCAAGTCAGTCAAAGTCCATACTTTGTTTTCATACATGGATCCTATCTCGGATTTCATGGCTTCCAGCCATTTGTCGGAATCCGGGCCCGCCATCGCTTCTTCATAGTTCGAAGGTTCACCGTTGTCTAACAGCATGATTTCCAAGACAGGGTTGCCGTACCACTCTGGTGCGGAACGTGTCCTTGTGGACCTTCGAATTTCAGTAGGGGCTTGATCAGAAGTATCTTGATCATTGTCATTAACTTCCTCTCTAGTCGGTGCAGGCACCTCAGGAACATTTTCTTGAGTTGCGCCATTTTCCGGTTCAAGAGGTAATACTTCATCAAGCTCTACTTTCCTCCCACTTACTTCTTTCGAGAGAAACTCTTTCTCCAGAAAGGACCCATTCTTGGCAACAAAGATCTTGCCTTCGGATCTGAGGTAGAAGGTGTACCCAGTAGTTTCTTTTGGGTATCCTATGAAGACGCATTTTTCCGACTTGGGTTCGGGCTTTTCAGGTTGAAGTTTCTTGACATAAGCATCGCATCCCCAAACTTTTAGAAACGACAACTTAGGTTTCTTCCCAAACCAAAATTCATACGGTGTCGTCTCAACGGATTTCGACGGAGCCCTATTTAAAGTGAATGCGGCAGTCTCTAAAGCATAGCCCCAAAAAGAAAGCGGTAAATCGGTAAGAGACATCATAGATCGCACCATATCTAACAGAGTGCGATTGCGACGTTCGGACACACCATTACGCTGAGGTATTCCAGGCGGCGTGAGTTGTGAAACTATTCCACATTTTCTTAAGCGTGCCCCAAACTCGTGACTCAAGTATTCTCCTCCACGATCTGATCGTAGAAACTTGATTTTCCTGTCACGTTGATTTTCAACCTCACTCTGAAATTCCTTGAACTTTTCAAAGGTTTCAGACTTGTGTTTCATTAAGTAGATATACCCATACCTACTTAAATCATTAGTGAGGGTGAGAACATAACGATAGCCACCGCGAGCCTCAACACTCATTGGACCGCACACATCAGTATGTATGATTTCCAATAAGTCGGTTGCTCGCTCCATTGTTCCTGAGAACGGAGTCTTGGTCATTTTACCCATAAGGCATGGTTCGCATGTGTCAAATGATTCATAATCAAGAGACTCTAAAAGTCCATCAGCATGGAGCTTCTTCATGCGTTTGACACCTATGTGACCAAGGCGGCAGTGCCACAGGTATGTGGGACTATCATTATCAACCCTACTTCTTTTGGCACTCACATTATGAATATGTGTAGCATCACGTTCGAGATTCATAAAGAATAAACCATTCACCATAGGAGCATGACCATAAAACATATCTCTCATAAAAATGGAACAACCATTATTCTCAGATTTAAAAGAGTAGCCATCTCGAATTAAACGAGATCCTGATACAATGTTCATGCTCAAAGCTGGCACTAAATAACAATTATTAAGGTTTAAAACTAATCCCGAAGGGAGATGCAGAGGTAGCGTGCCGACGGCGATCACATTGACCTTGGAACCATTCCCGACGCGCATCGTCACCTCGTCCTTTGCCAGTTTCCGCTTATTCCGCAGCCCCTGCTTTGAGTTACAAATGTGAGCAACTGCACCGGTATCAAATACCCAGGAGCTACTACGAGCACTAGTAAGGTACACATAAATTACATGTATATCACATATACCTTTTGTTTTGCCGGCCTTCTTATCCGCTAAGTACTTAGGGCAGTTCCGCTTCCAGTGACCGCTTCCCTTGCAATAAAAGCACTCAGTCTCGGGCTTGGGTCCATTCTTTGGCTTCTTCCCGGCAGCTTGCTTTCCGGGCGCGGCAACCTCCTTGCCGTCCTTCTTGAAGTTCTTTTTACCCTTGCCTTTCTTGAACTTAGTGGTTTTATTGACCATCAACACTTGATGTTCCTTCCTGACTTCTACCTCTGCTGATTTCAGCATAGCAAATACTTCAGGAATGGTCTTTTCCATCCCCTGCATATTGAAGTTCATCACAAAGCTCTTGTAGCTTGGTGGAAGCGACTGGAGGATTCTGTCAATGACCGCATCATCCGGGAGATTAACTCCCAGCTGAGTCAAGCGGTTATGCAACCCAGACATAGTGAGTATGTGCTCACTGACAGAACTGTTTTCCTCCATCTTACAGCTGAAGAATTTGTCGGAGACTTCATATCTCTCGACCCAGGCATGAGCTTGGAAAACCATTTTCAGCTCTTCGAACATCTCATATGCTCCATGTCTCTCAAAACGCTTTTGGAGCCCCGGCTCTAGGCTGTAAAGCATGCCGCACTGAACGAGGGAGTAGTCATCGAAACGTGCCTGCCAAGCGTTCATAACATCTTGTTCTGCAGGGAGAACGGGTGCGTCACCAAGCGGTGCTTGTAGGACATAATCTTTCTTGGCAGCTATGAGGATGATCCTCAGGTTCCGGACCCAGTCCGTATAGTTGCTGCCATCATCTTTCAGCTTGGTTTTCTCTAGGAACGCGTTGAAGTTGAGGACTACGTTGGCCATTTAATCTACAAGACATATTGTAAAATATTTAGACTAAGTTCATGATAATTAAGTTCAACTAATCAAATTATTAATGAACTCCCACTTAGATTAGACATCCCTCTAGTCATCTAAGTATTACATGATCCGAGTTAAACTAGACTGTGTCCGATCATCACGTGAGACGGACTAGTCAACATCGGTGAACATCTTCATGTTGATCGTATCTTCTATACGACTCATGCTCGACCTTTCGGTCTTCCGTGTTCCGAGGCCATGTCTGTACATGCTAGGCTCGTCAAGTCAACCTAAGTGTTTGCATGTGTAAATCTGTCTTACACCCGTTGTATGTGAACGTCTAAATAAAACACCCGATCATCACGTGGTGTTTTGAAACAGCGAACTGTCGCAACGGTGCACAGTTAGGGGGAACACTTCTTGAAATTAGTATGAGGGATCACCTTATTTACTACCGTCGTTCTAAGTAAACAAGATGCAAAACATGATAAACATCACATGCAATCAAATAATAAACGTGACATGATATGGCCAATATCACATAGCTCCTTTGATCTCCATCTTGGGGCTCCATGATCATCTTGTCACCGGCTTGACACCATGATCTCCATCATCGTGTCTCCATGAAGTTGCTCGCCAACTATTACTTCTACTACTATGGCTAACGCGTTTAGCAATAAAGTAAAGTAATTTACATGGCGTTTCTTGATGACACGCAGGTCATATAAAAGAATAAAGACAACTCCTATGGCTCCTGCCGGTTGTCATACTCATCGACATGCAAGTCGTGATTCCTATTACAATAGCATGAACATCTCATACATCACATATAGATCATTCATCATTCATCACGACTTTGGCCATATCATATCACAAACCACTTGCTGCAAAAACAAGTTAGACGTCCTCTAATTGTTGTTGCAAGTTTTACGTGGCTGAATTAGGGTTCTAGCAAGAACGTTTTCTTACCTACGTTAAAGCCACAACGTGATTTGTCAACTTCTATTTACCCTTCATAAGGACCCTGTTCATCGATTCCGCTCCAACTAAAGTAGGAGAGACAGACACCCGCCAGCCACCTTATGCAACTAGTGCATGTTAGTCGGTGGAACCGGTCTCACGTAAGCGTACGTGTAAGGTTGGTCCGGGCCGCTTCATCCCACAAC
The DNA here is from genome assembly GCF_002162155.2 of Triticum dicoccoides. Classification (NCBI taxonomy): domain Eukaryota; kingdom Viridiplantae; phylum Streptophyta; class Magnoliopsida; order Poales; family Poaceae; genus Triticum; species Triticum dicoccoides. Next base: position 13,420,747 of record NC_041388.1, read on the forward strand.
ACCGCTGAAGCAAGAAAGGACTAGTAACGGCAAGAAAGTTGACAAATCTACGCCCACAACAAATTGTGTTCTACTCGCGCAAGAAGAACTACGCATAGACCTAGCTCATGATTCCACTGTTGGGGAACGTTGCAGAAAACAAAAATTTTCCTACTCGTTTCACCAAGATCATCTAGGAGTTCATCTAGCAACGAGTCATTGGATGCATCTACATACCTTTGTAGATCGCGAGCGGAAGCGTTCAAAAGAACGGTGATGATGTAGTCGTACTCGACGTGATCCAAATCACCGATGACCAGCGCCGAACGGACGGCACCTCCGCGTTCAACACACGTACGGGACGGGAGACGTCTCCTCCTTCTTGATCCAGCAAGGGGGAAGGAGAGGTTGATGAAGATCCAGCAGCACGACGGCGTGGTGGTGGATGCAGGGCGTCACAGCAGCAGGGCTTCGCCGAGACTACGAGGGAGAGACGTAACGGGGGGAGGTGGAGGCGCCAGGGGCTGGTGTGAAATCCCTCCTCTTCCCCCACTATATATAGGGGTGCCAGGGGGGCGCCGGCCCTAGTAGATGGCATCTACTAGGGGGGGCGGTGGCCAAGGGGAGGTTTCCCTCCCCCCAAGGCACCTAGGGGTGCCTTCCACCACATGGACTCTTCCATGGTGGAAACCCTAGGCGCATGGGCCTATAGGGGCTGGTGCCCTTGGCCCATCTAGGCCAAGGCGCACCCCCTACAGCCCATGTGGCCCCCCGGGACAGGTGGCCCCACCCGGTGGACCCCCGGGACCCTTCCGGTGGTCCCGGTACAATACCGATAACCCCGAAACTTGTCCCGATGCCCGAAATAGCACTTCCTATATATAATTCTTTACCTCCGGACCATTCCGGAACTCCTCGTGACGTCCGGGATCTCATCCGGGACTCCAAACAACATTCGGGTTTCTGCATATACATATCTTCATAACCCTAGCGTCACCGAACCTTAAGTGTGTAGACCCTACGGGTTCGGGAGACAAGCAGACATGACCGAGACGACTCTCCGGTCAATAACCAACAACGGGATCTGGATACCCATGTTGGCTCCCACATGCTCCACGATGATCTCATCGGATGAACCACGATGTCGAGGATTTAATCAATCCCGTACGCTATTCCCTTTGTCTATCGATATGTTACTTGCCCGAGATTCGATCTTCGGTATCCCAATACCTCGTTCAATCTCGTTACCGGCAAGTCACTTTACTCGTACCGTAATGCATGATCCCGTGACCAGACACTTGGTCACTCTGAGCTCATTATGATGATGCATTACCGAGTGGGCCCAGTGATACCTCTCCGTCATACGGAGTGACAAATCCCGGTCTTGATCCATGTCACCCAACAGACACTTTCGGAGATACCCGTAGTCTACCTTTATAGTCACCCAGTTACGTTGTGACGTTTGGCATACCCAAAGCACTCCTACGGTATCCGGGAGTTACACGATCTCATGGTCTAAGGAAAAGATACTTGACATTGGAAAACTCTAGCAAACGAACTATACGATCTTGTGCTATGTTTAGGATTGGGTCTTGTCCATCACATCATTCTCCCAATGATGTGATCTCGTTATCAATGACATCCAGTGTCCATAGTCAGGAAACCATGACTATCTGTTGATCAACGAGCTAGTCAACTAGAGGCTCACTAGGGACATGTCGGTGTCTGTTATTCACACATGTATTACGATTTCCGGATAACACAATTATAGCATGAATAAAGACAATTATCATGAACAAGGAAATATAATAATAATGCTTTCATTATTGCCTCTAGGGCATATTTCCAACAATAACGACCATTAGTACGTGGGCTGAGGTTGTGATTTCATTGGCAGAGCCTCCGATTGTGTCAGATTGTTCGGCGTCGGACAGTGCGGTTGGGTCCGGGCTAATATTGCCATGTTTCCCTTCCCATACTACGGATGGCTTGAACAGCCTTTCCAGGAAGATGTTGGGGGGGGACCGCATCGCGTTTTGCACCGATGCATGCCAGGACGTCTGCCGCCTGATTGTTTTCTCGGGCTATATGGTGAAATTCGAGCCCCTTAAACCGAGCTGACATTTTGAGGACGGCGTTGCGGTAAGATGCCATTTTTGGATCCTTGGCATCGAAGTCTCCATTTTTTGGGATATCGCGAGGTTCGAATCCCCGCGCACCTCTAGGTGTTGAATGCCCATGGATACTGCCATCCGGAGACCATGTAAAAGGGCCTCATATTCGGCTGCATTGTTGGAGTCCGTGTACATAATCTGGAGTACATATTGAACTGTGTCTCCTGTGGGGGACGTCAAAACGACGCCAGCCCCTAGTCCGGCCAACATTTTGGAACCGTCGAAGTGCATGATCCAGTTTGAATATGTGCCATACTCTTTAGGGAGTTCGGCCTCCGTCCATTCTGCGACGAAGTCGGCCAAAACTTGCGACTTGATAGCTCGCCGTGGCCTATAAGTTATGTCGAACGGGAGGATCTCGATGGCCCATTTTGCAATCCGGCCCGTTGCGTCACGGTTGTTTATAATATCGTTGAGTGGTACTTCCGATATTACTGTGATTGAACACTCTTGAAAGTAGTGTCGTAGCTTCCGGGATGCCATGAATACCGCATATGCAATCTTTTGATAATGTGGGTACCGTGATTTGCATGGGGTGAGGACAGTGGGTACATAGTAAACCGGCTTTTGAAGGGGGAATTTGTGTCCGTCCGTTTCCCGCACGACGACGAGTACTGCGCTGAAAACTTGATGGGTTGCTGCAATGTACAATAGCATTGGTTCGCCGATGTTTGGCGCGGCCAGGACAGGGTTTGTTGCCAATACGGCTTTTATTTCCTCGAGTCCGGCCGTGGCGGCATCCGTCCACTCGAAGTGTTCGGTGCGCCGAAGGAGGCGATAAAGGGGTAGCGCCTTTTCTCCCAAGCGGGAGATAAAGCGGTTTAGAGCCGCCACGCATCCGGTTAATTTTTGTATTTGTTTGAGGTCCTTTGGGATATCCAATTGTGACAAAGCTCGGATCTTGACTGGATTTGCTTCGATTCCTCTACCGGATACAATGAAGCCCAAGAGCTTTCCGGCGGGAACGCCGAAAATGTTGGGGAACGTAGCAGAAATTCAAAATTTTCCTACGTGTCACCAAGATCTATCTATGGAGAAACCAGCAACAAGGGGAAGGAGAGTGCATCTGCATACCCTTGTAGATCGCTATGCAGAAGCGTTCAGGAGAACGGGGTTGAAGGAGTCGTACTCGTCGTGATCCAAATCACCGGAGATCCTAGTGCCGAACGGACGGCACCTCCGCGTTCAACACACGTACAGCCCGGTGACGTCTCCCATGCCTTGATCCAGCAAGGAGAGAGGGAGAGGTTGAGGAAGACTCCATCCAGCAGTAGCACAACGGCGTGGTGGTGGTGGAGGAGCGTGGTACTCCAGCAGGGCTTCGCCAAGCACCGCAAGAGACGAGGAGGAGAGAGGTAGGGCTGCGCCAGGGAGAGATCAAATCGTGTGTCTTGGGCAGCCCAAAACCCCCACTATTTATAGGAGAAGGGGAGGAGGGTGCGCCCCCTCTAGGGTTCCCACCCCTAGGGGGCGGCAGCCCTAGATGGGATGGAGGGGGGGCGGCCAAGAGGGGGAGAGGGGGGCGCACCCTAGGGTGGGCCTTAGGCCCATCTGCACCTAGGGTTTCCCCCTTCTCCTCCTAGCTGCGCCTTGGGCCTTGTGGGAGGTGCGCCAGCCCACTCAGGGGCTGGTACCTTCCCACTCTTGGCCCATGCAAGCCTCCGGGGCTGGTGGCCCCAGTTGGTGGACCCCCGGGACCCTCCCGGTGGTCCCGGTACGTTACCGATAAAACCCGAAACTTTTCCGGTGACCAAAACAGGACTTCCAATATATAAATCTTTACCTCCGGACCATTCCAGAACTCCTCGTGACGTCCAGGATCTCATTCGGGACTCCGAACAACATTCGGTAACCACATACAAACTTCCTTTATAACCCTAGCGTCATCGAACCTTAAGTGTGTAGATCCTACGGGTTCGGGAACCATGCAGACATGACCGAGACGTTCTCCGGTCAATAACCAACAGCGGGATCTGGATACCCATGTTGGTTCCCACATGTTCCACGATGATCTCATCGGATGAACCACGATGTCGAGGATTCGATCAATCCCGTATTCAATTCCCTTTGTCTAGCGTTATTGTACTTGCCCGAGATTCGATCGTCGGTATCCCGATACCTTGTTCAATCTCGTTACTGGCAAGTCTCTTTACTCATTCCGTAACACATCATCCCGTGATCAACTCCTTGGTCACTTTGTGCACATTATGATGATGTCCTACCGAGTGGGCCCAGAGATACCTCTCCATTTACACGGAGTGACAAATCCCAGTCTCGATTCGTGCCAACCCAATAGACACTTTCGGAGATACCTGTAGTGTACCTTTATAGCCACCCAGTTACGTTGTGACGTTTGGCACACCCAAAGTATTCCTACGGTATCCGGGAGTTGCACAATCTCATGGTCTAAGGAAATGATACTTGACATTAGAAAAGCTCTAGCATACGAACTACATGATCTTTGTGCTAGGCTTAGGATTGGGTCTTGTCCATCACATCATTCTCCTAATGATGTGATCCCGTTATCAACGACATCCAATGTCCATGGTCAGGAAACCGTAACCATCTATTGATCAACGAGCTAGTCAACTAGAGGCTTACTAGGGACATGGTGTTGTCTATGTATCCACACATGTATCTGAGTTTCCTATCAATACAATTCTAGCACGGATAATAAACGATTATCAGAAACAAGGAAATATAATAATAACTAATTTATTATTGCCTCTAGGGCATATTTCCAACAGTCTCCCACTTGCACTAGAGTCAATAATCTAGTTCATATCGTCATGTGATTAACACTCACAGGTCACATCGCCATGTGACCAACATCCAAAGAGTTTACTAGTGTCACTAAACTAGTTCACATCATCATGTGATTAAGACTCAATGAGTTCTGGGTTTGATCATGTTTTGCTTGTGAGAGAGGTTTTAGTCAACGGGTCTGCAACATTCAGATCCGTATGTACTTCGCAAATCTCTAGGTCATATTATAAATGCTGCTTCCACGCTCCACTTGGAGCTATTCCAAATGGTTGCTCCACTATACGTATCTGGTTTGCTACTCAAAGTCATTCGGATAAGTGTTAAAGCTTGCATCAATGTAACCCTTTACGCCGAACTCTTTATCACCTCCATAATCGAGAAACATGTCCTTATTACTCCAAGGACAATTTTTGACCGCTATCTAGTGATCCACTCCTGGATCACCTTTGTACCCTCTTGCCAGACATGTGGCAAGGCACACATCAGGTGCGGTACTCAGCATGGCATACCGTATAGAGCCTATGACAAAAGCATAGGGGACGACATTCGTCCTTTCTCTTTCTTCTGCCGTGGTCAAGCTTTAAGTCTTAACTTCATACCTTACAACTCAGGCAAGAACTCCTTCTTTGACTGATCCATCTTGAACACCTTCAAGATCATGTCAAGGTATGTGCTCATTTGAAAGTACCATTAAGCGTTTTGATCTATCCTTATAGATCTTGATGCTCAACTTTCAAGTAGCTTAATCCAGGCTTTCCATTGAAAAACACTTTTCAAATAACTCTGCATGCTTTCTAGAAATTCTACATCATTTCCGATCAACAACATGTTAACAACACATACTCATCGGAAATTCTATAGTGCTCCCACTCACTTCTTTGGAAATATAAGTTTCTCATAAACTTTGTATACACCCAAAATCTTTGATCATCGCATCAAAGCATACATTCCAACTCCGAGATGCTTACTCCAGTCCTTAGAAGGATTGCTGGAGCTTTGCATACTTATTAGCATCTTTCAGGATTGACAATAACTTTCGGTTGTATCACATACAACCTTTCCTCAAGAAAATCATCGAGGAAACAATGTTTTGACATCCTATCTGCAAGATTTCATAAATAATGCAATAATCACTAATATAATTCCAACAGACTCTTAGCATCGCTACGAGTGAGAAAGTCTCATCATAGTCAACTCCTTGAACTTGTCGGAAAAAATCTTAACGACAAGTCGAGCTTTCTTAATGGTGATACTTACCATCATTGTCCGTCTTCCTTTTAAAAGCCATCTGTACTCAATAGCCTTACGACCATCGAGTCATTCTGCCAAAGTCTACACTTTGTTTTCATACATGGATCCTCTCTCGGATTTTATGGCCTCGAGCCATTTATCGGAATCTGGGCCCACCATCGCTTCTCCATAGCTCGTAGGTTCATTGTTGTCTAGCAACATGACTTCCAAGACAGGATTACGTATCACTCTGAAGTAGTACGCATCCTTGTCATCCTACGAGGTTTGGGAGTGACTTGATCCGAAGTCTCATGAACAATATCATAAGGTTCCACTTCAATTGGTGTAGGTGCCACAGGAACAACTCTTTGTGCCCTGCTATACACTAGTTGAAGTGACGGTTCAATAACCTCATCAAGTCTCCACCATCCTCCCACTCAATTCTTTCGAGAGAAACTTTTCCTCGAGAAAGGACCCGATTCTAGAAACAATCCCTTATTGCTTTCGGATCTGAGACAGGAGGTATACCCAACTGTTTTGGGTGTCCTATGAAGATGCATTTATCCGCTTTGGGTTCGAGCTTATCAGCCTAAAACTTTTTCACATAAGCGTTGCAGCCCCAAACTTTTAAGAAATGACAGCTTAGGTTTCTCTAAACCATAGTTCATACGGTGCCATCTCATCGGAATTACATGGTGCCCTATTTAAAGTAAATGTGGTTGTCTCTAATTCCTACCCCATAAACTATCGTGGTAATTCGATAAGAGACATCATGGTATGCATCATATCCAATAGGGTGCAGTTATGATGCTCGGACACACCATCACACTATGGTGTTCCAGGCTGTATTAGTTGTGAAACAATTTCCACAATGTCTTAATTCTGTGCCAAACTCGTAATTCAGATATTCATCTCGATGATCATATCATAGATCTTTTATCCTCTTGTCACGACGATCTTTCAACTTCACCTTGAAATTACTTGAACCTTTCAATAATTCAGACTCGTGATTCATGAAGTAAATATACTCAACATCTACTCAAATCATCTGTGAAGTAAGAACATAATGATATCCACTACACGCCTCAACACTCATTGGACTGCACACATCAAAATGTATTACTTCCAACAAGTTGCTTTCTGGTTCCATTTTACTGAAAACGTGGCTTTCAGTCATCTTGCCCATATGGTATGATTTGCATGTCTCAAGTGATTCAAAATCAAGTGAGTCCAAACGGTCCATTTGCATGGAGTTTCTTCATGCATATACACCAATAGACATGGTTCGCATGTCTCAAACTTTTCAAAAACGAGTGAGCCCAAACATCCATCAACATGGAGCTTCTTCATGCGTTTTATACCGATATGACTTACGTGGCAGTGCCACAAGTAGGTGGTACTATCATTACTATCTTATATTTTTGGCATGTACATGTGTATCACTACGATCGAGATTCAATAAACCATTCATTTTAGGTGCAAGACCATTGAAGGTATTATTCAAATAAACAGAGTAACCATTATTCTCCTTAAATGAATAACCGTATTGCGATAGACATAATCCAATCATGTCTATGCTCAACGCAAACACCAATCTTGATGGTAGAGGGAGCGTACGATATTTGATTAACCTTGGAAATACTTCCAACACATATTGTCATCTCACCTTTAGCTTGTCTCCGTTTATTCCGTAGCTTTTATTTCAAGTTACTAACACTTAGCAACCAAACTGGTATCTAATACCCTGGTGCTACTAGGAGTACTAGTAAAGCACACATTAACATAATGTATATCCAATATACTTCTATTGACCTTGCCAGCCTTCTTATCTACCAAGTATCTAGGGTAATTCTGCTCCAGTGGTTGTTCCCTTTATTACAGAAGCACTTAGTCTCGGGTTTGGGTTCAACCTTGGGTTTCTTCACTAGAGCAGCAGCTGATTTGCCGTTTCATGAAGTATCCCTTCTTGCCCTTGCCCTTCTTGAAACTACTGGTTTCACCAACCATCAACAATTGATGCTCCTTCTTGATTTCTACTTTTGTGGTGTCAAACATCACGAATATCTCAAGGATCATTATATATGTCCCTGATATATTATAGTTCATCACGAAGCTCTGGCAACTTGGTGGTAATGACTTCGGAGAAACATCACTATCTCATCTGGAAGATCAACTCCCACTCGATTCAAATGATTGTTGTACTCAGACAATCTGAGCACAAGCTCAACAATTGAGCTTTTCTTCCTTAGTTTGTGGGCTAAGAAAATCGTCGGAGGTCTTATACCTCTTGACATGGGCACCAGCCTGAAATCCCAATTTCAGCCCTCGAAACATCTCATATATTTTGCGACGTTTCAAAATGTCTTTGATGCCTCAATTCTAAACCGTTTAACTGAACTATCACGTAGTTATCAAAATGTGTGTGTCAGATGTTCGCAACATCCACAGACGACGTTCGAGGTTCAGCACACTGAGCGGTGCATTAAGGACATAAGCCTTCTACTGTCTGCATAATTGCTACTATCAACTTTCAACTAAATTTTCTCTAGGAACATATCTAAACAGTAGAACTAAAGCGCGAGCCACGACATAATTTGCGAAGACCTTTTGACTATGTTCAGGATAAATAAGTTCATCTTATGAACTCCCACTCAGATAGACATCCCTCTAGTCATCTAAGTGATTACATGATCCGAGTCAACTAGGTTGTGTCCGATCATCACGTGAGACGGACTAGTCATCATCGGTGAACATCTTCATGTTGATCATATCTACCATACGACTCATGCTCGACCTTTTGGTCTCTTGTGTTTCGAGGCCATGTCTGTACATGCTAGGCTCGTCAAGTCAACCTAAGTGTTTCGTGTGTGTAAATCTGTCTTACACCCGTTGTATGTGAATGTTAGAATCTATCACACCCGATCATCACGTGGTGCTTCGAAACAACAAACTGTCGCAATGGTGCACAGTTAGGGGGAACACTTTCTTGAAATTATTATGAGGGATCATCTTATTTACTACCGTCGTTCTAAGTAAACAAGATGCAAAAACATGATAAACATCACATGCAATCAAATAATAGTGACATGATATGGCCAATATCATATAGCTCCTTTGATCTCCATCTTGGGGCTCCATGATCATCTTGTCACCGGCATGACACCATGATCTCGATCATCATGATCTCCATCATCGTGTCTCCATGAAGTTGCTCACCAACTATTACTTCTACTACTATGGCTACCGATTAGCAATAAAGTAAAGTAATTACATGGCATTGTTCAATGACACGCAGGTCATACAATAAATAAAGACAACTCCTATGGCTCCTGCCGGTTGTCATACTCATCGACATGCAAGTCGTGATTCCTATTACAAGAACATGATCAATCTCATACATCACATATATAATTCATCACATCCTTTTGGCCATATCACATCACATGGCATACCCTGCAAAAACAAGTTAGACGTCCTCTAATTGTTGTTTGCTTGTTTTACGTGGCTGCTATGGGTTTCTAGCAAGAACGTTTCTTACCTACATAAAACCACAACGTGATATGCCAATTGCTATTTACCCTTCATAAGGACCCTTTTCATCGAATCCGTTCTGACTAAAGTGGGAGAGACAGACACCCGCTAGCCACCTTATGCAACTAGTGCATGTCAGTCGGTGGAACCAGTCTCACGTAAGAGTACGTGTAAGGTCGGTCCGGGCCGCTTCATCCCACAATACCGTCGAAACAAGATTGGACTAGTAACGGTAAGCATATTGAACAAAATCAACACCCACAACTACTTTGTGTTCTACTCGTGCATAGAATCTACGCAATAGACCTAGCTCATGATGCCACTGTTGGGAACGTAGCAGAAATTCAAAATTTTCCTACGTTTCACCAAGATCTATCTATGGAGAAACCAGCAACGAGGGGAAGGAGAGTGCATCTACATACCCTTGTAGATCGCTATGCGGAAGCGTTCAAGAGAACGGGGTTGAAGGAGTCGTACTCGTCGTGATCCAAATCACCGGAGATCCTAGTGCCGAATGGACGGTACCTCCGCGTTCAACACACGTACAGCCCGGTGATGTCTCCCATGCCTTGATCCAGCAAGGAGAGAGGGAGAGGTTGAGGAAGACTCCATCCAGCAGCAGCACAACGGCGTGGTGGTGGTGGAGGAGCGTGGTACTCCAGCAGGGCTTCGCCAAGCACCGCAAGAGACGAGGAGGAGAGAGGTAGGGCTGCGCCAGGGAGAGATCAAATCGTGTGTCTTGGGCAGCCCAAAACCCCCACTATTTATAGGAGAAGGGGAGGAGGGTGCGCCCCCTCTAGGGTTCCCACCGCTAGGGGGCAGCAGCCCTAGATGGGATGGAGGGGGGGCGGCCAAGAGGGGGAGAGGGGGGCGCGCCCTAGGGTGGGCCTTAGGCCCATCTATGCCTAGGGTTTCCCCCTTCTCCTCCTAGTTGCGCCTTGGGCCTTGTGGGAGGCGCACCAGCCCACTCAGGGGCTGGTCTCTTCCCACTCTTGGCCCATGCAAGCCTCCGGGGCTGGTGGCCCCACTTGGTGGACCCTCGGGACCCTCCCGGTGGTCCCGGTACGTTACCGATAAAACCCGAAACTTTTCCGGTGACCAAAACAGGACTTCCCATATATAAATCTTTACCTCCGGACCATTCCGGAACTCCTCGTGACGTCCGGGATCTCATCCGGGACTCCGAACAACGTTCGGTAACCACATACAAACTTCCTTTATAACCCTAGCGTCATCGAACCTTAAGTGTGTAGACCCTACGGGTTCGGGAACCATGCAGACATGACCGAGACATTCTCCGGCCAATAACCAACAGCGGGATCTGGATACCCATGTTGGTTCCCACATGTTCCACGATGATCTCATCGGATGAACCACGATGTCGAGGATTCGATCAATCCCGTATTCAATTCCCTTTGTCTAGCGGTATTGTACTTGCCCGAGATTCGATCGTGGGTATCCCGATACCTTGTTCAATCTCGTTACTGGCAAGTCTCTTTACTCGTTCCGTAACACATTATCCCGTGATCAACTCCTTGGTAACTTTGTGCACATTACGATGATGTCCTATCGAGTGGGCCCAGAGATACCTCTCCGTTTACACAGAGTGACAAATCCTAGTCTCGTTTCGTGCCAACCCAACAGACACTTTCGGAGATACCTGTAGTGTACCTTTATAGCCACCCAGTTATGTTGTGACGTTTGGCACACCCAACGTATTCCTATGGTATCCGGGAGTTGCACAATCTCATGGTCTAAGGAAATGATACTTGACATTAGAAAAGCTTTAGCATATGAACTACACGATCTTTGTGCTAGGCTTAGGATTGGGTCTTGTCCGTCACATCATTCTCCTAATGATGTGATCCCGTTATCAACGACATCCAATGTCCATGGTCAGGAAACGTAACCATCTATTGATCAACGAGCTAGTCAACTAGAGGCTTACTAGGGACATGGTGTTGTCTATGTATCCACACATGTATCTGAGTTTCCTATCAATACAATTCTAGCATGGATAATAAACGATTATCATGAACAAGGAAATATAATAATAACTAATTTATTATTGCCTCTAGGGCATATTTCCAACAGAAAACGCATTTTTCCGGATTTAGCTTGATGTCATATGCTCGGAGGTTGTCCAATGTAAGCCTCAAGTCGTCTACTAGAGATTCGACATGTCTTGTTTTTACGACAACATCATCCACGTATGCCTCTACTGTTTTGCTGATCTGGTTTGCTAGACATGTCTGAATCATGCGCTGATATGTTGCGCCGGTGTTTTTGAGCCCGAAAGGCATTGTGTTGAAGCAGAATGGGCCGTATGGGGTGATGAATGCCGTTGCGGCTTGGTCTGACTCAGCCAACTTGATTTGATGGTAACAGGAGTATGCGTCGAGGAAGCACAATGAATCGTGTCCTGCAGTGGCGTCGATAATTTGATCGATGCGGGGGAGGGGGAAGGGATCCTTTGGGCAAGCCTTGTTAAGGTCTTTGAAGTCAACGCACAGGCACCAGGATGTGTCCTTTGGTACCATCACCAAGTTTGCTAGCCAGTCCAGATGTTTTATATCTTTGATGAATCCGGCCTCCAATAATTTGGCTAGCTCCTCTCCCATTGCCTGTCTCTTAGGCTCAGAAAAACGCCGAAGGGCTTGTTTGATAGGTTTGAATCCTTTTAGGATATTTAAGCTGTGTTCGGCCAGCCTGTGTGGGATTCCTGGCATGTCTGAAGGGTGCCAAGCAAAAATGTCCCGGTTCTCCCGTAGGAATTCTCGTAGTGCGGCGTCTACATCGGGGTTTAATCGTGCCCCGATGGAAGCTGTTTTATTGGGGTCCATTGGATGGACCTGGAATTTGACTATTTCATCCGCTGGTTTAAAGGAGGTGGACTTGGATCTTTTGTCGAGTATCACATCGTCCCTGTTTACCGTGGAGCGCAGCGTAGTCAGTTCCTCAGCCGCTAGGGCTTCGGACAGTGCCTCAAGGGCCAATGCAGCTGTCTTGTTTTCGGCGCGGAGTGCTATGTCCGGATCACTAGCGAGAGTGATGATTCCGTTCGGCCCAGGCATCTTGAGCTTCATGTACCCGTAATGGGGTATTGCTTGGAAGATTGTAAACGCTTCCTGCCCCAGCGGAGCATGGTATCCGCTACTGAATGGGGCCACGTGGAATGTGACCTCTTCGGACCTATAATTATCCGGCGTGCTGAACACCACGTCTAGTGTGACTTTTCCTGCATAGCGCGCTTCTCGACTGGGGATTATTCCTCTAAAGGTTGTGCTGCTTCGCTCAATGCGGTTCCAGTCTATTTCCATTTTTTGAAGGGTTTCCTCATAAATGAGGTTCAATCCGCTGCCTCCGTCCATGAGTACCTTGGTGAGGTGAAAGCCGTCCACTATAGGACTGAGTACCAATGCGGCTGGTGCTCGAGCTGTTCGGAATTTAGGTTCATCACTAGCATTAAAAGTAATAGCCGTGTCACTCCATGGGTTTATTGTTGCTACTTGATAGACTTCGGCGAGGCTGCGGAGTGTTCTTTTTCGCATATTATTTGATGCGAAAGTCTCGAAGACTATTAAGACTATACTGGAGTCCTTGAGGTGGCTTTCTGCGGCCTCTGGAATTAGGAGATTTTCGCCCCTTTTGGCCACCTGCTAGAGTATCCAACATGCTCTAAGGCTATGAGTTGGTGTGGCATCCTCTGTACTATGAATTTTACAGGGTCCATTAAGCCATCCCTCCCGTACCGTTCCATGCTTTGTAGAGGGTTTTGGTTTTTTGGTTTTTAACCCGGGTGTCTGATGATGATGCACCCTTTTATTTCGGAAGAGGTTTCTATTCAGGGTCGGATTGTCCCAAAATTTAGTTTCGGTTTTCCGGGCGCTTTCCATCGCACAGTACTTTTGTACTATGGACGCCAAGTCAGCGAAGCGTGTAAGATCACGACGACCTATGGCGTTGAGGATTCCCTTATCTGTGCAATTATTGCAAAAGATTGAGATTGCGTCTTCCTCGCGGCAGTCCTTTATCCTGTTCATAACCAGGAGGAACCTTGCCCAGTAATGATGTACTGTTTCTTCAGGCTTTTGCCTGATTTGGGATAGATCGCTTATGTTCGGGTGGGTGGGTGGAATTAAATCCCGAACTTCACCCAATCTAAGACTCAGAGACCAAGGAATTTCCGAACCCTAAAGTTTGGATTCTTGGATGTTGTCCAGTGAATCTAGCCCGTTGCCTGATTCTAAGTTCAGGTCTTGAGTTACATCCTCCCCTCCGCGGGTATCCAGCTTGGAGGGATCGGGAATACGGACGTAGCTAGTCCTTAAGATAGATGAAGAGTCGCCGCACTGTGCCTCCACCACGGCAACATGATGGGTGACTTGGGGAGAATTAATTTCTCTTAGATCGGGTTTAAGCCCAACGTGGTCATAATCCATAGCGACCCCCAAGGTGGCGATGCGATCCAAGAGCTCATTTATGAAAGAGAGCTCCATTGGATCTAATTGCTCGACGTACTCCGAGATGACGTGAAGATTGCTTTTGATGACCCGAGAGGTCACCGTCGGTGCAACGGCCGAACAGGCGGTCATGAGAAACCTGCCTAGCCGGAGAGTTTGGCCGACAGCCAAGGCTCCCTTAGTAACGGCGCCGTCTTTGAAGACGAGAAGAGGCATCCTTCCTGATTGCGACGACACAGAGGAAATCTCAATGAAAGCACCAATGTCGGTGTCAAAACCGGCGGATCTTGGGTAGGGGGTCCCGAACTGTGCGTCTAGGCGGATGGTAACAGGAGACAAGGGACACAATGTTTTACCCAGGTTCGGGCCCTCTTGATGGAGGTAAAACCCTACATCCTGCTCGATTAATATTGATGATATGGGTAGTACAAGAGTAGATCTACCATGAGATCAAGGAGGCTAAACCCTAGAAGCTAGCCTATGGTATGATTGTTGTATGATGAAGTTGTTCTACGGACTAAAATCCTCCGGTTTATATAGACACCGGGGAAGATTAGGGTTACACAAAGTCGGTTACAATGGTAGGAGATCTTGAATATCCGCATCGCCAAGCTTGCCTTCCACGCCAAGGAAAGTCCCATCCGGACACGGGACGAAGTCTTCAATCTTGTATCTTCATAGTCCTGGAGTCCGGCTGAAGGTATAGTCCGGCTACCCGAACACCCCCTAATCCAGGACTCCCTCAGCGTCCGTTTCCCCCCTCCACGTGCCGACGGCGGGCGGGCTTTGACTTTGCACGGATGGGCTTTGACCAGTTGCTACATCTTGAGCTTGCGTTGGTTTTCCCCGAAGAGGAAGGGATGATGCAGCAGAGTAGCGTAAGTATTTCCCTCAATTATTGAGAACCAAGGTATCAATCCAGTAGGAGGCCACGCTCAAGTCCCTCGTACCTGCACAAAATGATAGCTACTCGCAACCAACGCGATTAGGGGTTGTCAATCCCTTCACGGTCACTTACGAGAGTGAGATCTGATAGATATAATATTTTTGGTATTTTTGGTATAAAGATGCAAAGTAAAAAGTAAAAGCAAAGTAAAAAAGCAAAGCAAGATTAAAGTAATGGAGATTGATATGATGAGAATAGACCCGGGGGCCATAGGTTTCACTAGTGTCTTCTCTCAAGAGCATAAGTATTCTACGGTGGGTGAACAAATTACTGTTGAGCAATTGACAGAATTGAGCATAGTTATGAGAATATCTAGGCATGATCATGTATATAGGCATCACGTCCGTGACAAGTAGATCGAAATGATTCTGCATCTACTACTATTACTCCACTCATCGACCGCTATTCAGCATGCATCTAGAGTATTAAGTTAAAAACAGAGTAACGCCTTAAGCAAGATGACATGATGTAGAGAGATAAATTCATGCAATATGAAGTAAACCCCATCTTGTTATCCTCGATGGCAACGATACAATACGTGCCTTGCTGCCCCTTCTGTCACTGGGTAAGGACACCGCAAGATCGAACCCAAAGCTAAGCACTTCTCCCATGGCAAGAACTACCAATCTAGTTGGCCAAACCAAACGGATAATTCGAAGAGACTTGCAAAGATAACCAATCATACATAAAAGAATTCAGAGAAGATTCAAATATTATTCATAGATAGACTTGATCATAAACCCACAATTCATTTGTCTCAACAAACACACCGCAAAAAGAAGATTACATCGAATAGATCTCCACAAGAGAGGGGGAGAACTTTGTATTGAGATCCAAAAAGAGAGAAGAAGCCATCTAGCTACTAACTATGGACCCAAAGGTCTGAGGTAAACTACTCACACTTCATCGGAGGGGCTAGGATGATGTAGAAGCCCTCCATGATGACGGCCCTCTTCCGGCGGAGCTCCGGAACAGGCCCCAAGATGGGATCTAGTGGATACAGAAAGTTGCGGCGGTGGAATTAGGTTTTTGGCTCCTGTTCTGATCGTTTGGGGGTATGTAGGTATGTATAGGAGAAGGAGTACGTCGGTGGAGCACCGAGGGGCCCACGAGGCAGGGGGCTCGCCCCCATCCTCATGACCTCCTCTTTGACTCCCTGGAGTAGGGTCCAAGTCTCTTGGATCACGTTCGGTGAGAAAACCACGTTCCTGAAGATTTTATTCCGTTTGGACTCCGTTTGATATTCTGTTTATCCGAAACACTGAAATAGGCAAAAATCAGCAA
The DNA here is from genome assembly GCF_002162155.2 of Triticum dicoccoides. Classification (NCBI taxonomy): domain Eukaryota; kingdom Viridiplantae; phylum Streptophyta; class Magnoliopsida; order Poales; family Poaceae; genus Triticum; species Triticum dicoccoides. The sequence continues at coordinate 13,437,120 of NC_041388.1, forward strand.
TTCTAGGCTGGACCTCCGGTTAATAGGTTAGTCCCAAAAATAATATAAAAGTGGAAAATAAAGCCCAATATAGTCCAAAACAGTAGATAATATAGCATGGAGCAATCAAAAATTATAGATACGTTGGAGACGTATCAGGCATCCCCAAGCTTAATTCCTGCTCGTCCTCGAGTAGGTAAATGATAAAAAGAGAATTTTTGATGTGGAGTTCTACTTGGCATAATTTTAGTGCAAATCTTCTTAATTGTGGTATGAATATTCAGATTAGAAAGATTCAAGACAAAAGTTATATTGACATAAAAATAATAATACTTCAAGCATACTAACAAAGCAATTATGTCTTCTCAAAATAACATGGCCAAAGAAAGTTATCCCTACAAAATCATATAGTCTGGCTATGCTCCATCTTCACCACACAAAGTATTTAAATCATGCACAACCCTGATGACAAGCCAAGCAATTGTTTCATACTCTAACTTTCTCAAAACTTTTTCAATCTTCACGCAATACATGAGCGTGAGCCATGGATATAGCACTATAGGTGGAATAGAATGGTGGTTGTGGAGAAGACAAAAAGGAGGGGAAGATAGTCTCACATAAACTAGGCGTATCAACGGGCTATGGAGATGCCCATCAATAGATATCAATGTGAGTGAGTAGGGATTGCCATGCAACGGATGCACTAGAGCTATAAATGTATGAAAGCTCAACAAAAGAAACTAGTGGGTGTGCATCCAATTTGCTTGCTCACGAAGACCTAGGGCAATTTGAGGAAGCCCATCATTGGAATATACAAGCCAAGTTCTATAATGTAAAATTCCCACTAATATATGAAAGTGACAACATATGAGACTCTCTATATGAAGAACATGGTGCTACTTTGAAGCACAATATATGAGGCTTGCTATATCATGGTGCTACTTTGAAGCACAAGTGTGGAAAAAAGGATAGTAGCATTGCCCCTTTTTATTTATTTTCTATTTTTTTGGGGCCTTTTTTTTCTTTGGCCTTTCTCTTTTTTTGGGACAATGCTCTATTGAATGATGATCATCACACTTTTATTTATTTACAACTCAATGATCAGAACTCGATTCTAAAACAAAGTATGACTCTATATGGATGCCTCCGGCGGTGTACCGGGATATGCAATGAATCAAGAGTGACAAGTATGAAGAAATTATGAATGGTGGCATTGCCACAAATACTATGTCAACTACATGATCATGCTAAGCAATATGACAATGACGAATGTGTCATGATGAACTAGATGGTGGAAAGTTGCATGGCAATATATCTCAGAATGGCTATGGAAATGCCATAATAGGTAGGTATGGTGGCTGTTTTGAGGAAGGTATATGGTAGGTGTATGATACCGGCGAATGGTGCGCGGTATTAGAGAGGCTAGCAAAGGTGGAAGGGTGAGAGTGCGTATAATCCATGGACTCAACATTAGTCATGAAGAACTCATATACTTATTGCAAAAATCTAGAAGTTATCAAAGCAAAGTATTACGCGCATGCTCCTAGGGGGATAGATTGGTAGGAAAAGACCATCGCTCGTCCCTGACCACCACTCATAAGGAAGACAACCAATAAATAAATCATGCTCCGACTTCATCACATAACGGTTCACCATACATGCATGCTACGGGAATCACAAACTTTAACACAAGTATTCTTTAAATTCGCAACTACTCAACTAGCATGACTTTAATATTATCACCTCCATATCTCAAAACAATTATCATGCTTCAATCTTTTCTTAGTATTCAACACACTCAAAAGAAAGTTTCACAAATCTTGAATACCAAGCATATTATTATTAAGCAAATTACCATGCTATTAAGAGACTCTCAAAATAATTTAAGTGAAGCATGAGAGATCAATAGTTTCTTTAAAACAAATCCACCACCGTGCTATAAAAGATCTAAGTGAAGCACATAGAGCAAAATTATAACACTCAAAAGATATAAGTGAAGCACATAAAGCAAAAATTATCTAGCTCAAAAGATATAAGTGAAGCACATAGAGCAAAACTACTTAGCTCAAAAGATATAAGTGAAGCACATAGAGTATTGTATCAAATTTTAATTCATGTATGGCTCTCTCAAAAGGTGTGTACAACAAGGATGATTTTGGAATACTAAGAAACAAAGAAACAAATAATACAAGATGCTCCAAGCAAAACACATATCATGTTGGTGAATAAAAATATAGCTCCAAGTAAATTACCGATGGAAGTGGACGAAAGAGGGGATGCCTTCCAGGGCATCCCCAAGCTTTGACTTCTTGGTGTCCTTGGATTATCTTGGGGGTGCCATGGGCATCCCCAAGCTTAGGCTCTTGCCACTCCTTGTTCCATGATCCATCAAAAGAATTCACCCAAAACTTGAAAACTTTACAACACAAAACTCAAAATAGAAAACTCGTGAGCTCCGTTAGCGAAAGAAAACAAAAGACCACTTCAAGGTACTATAATGAACTCATTCTACTCATTCTTTATTTATATTGGTGCTAAACCTACTGTATTCCAAATTCTCTATGGATTATAAACTATTTTACTAGCCATAGATTCATCAAAATAAGCAAACAACACACGAAAAACAGAATCTGTCAAAAACAGAACAGTCTGTAGTAATCTGTAGCTAGCGCAAGATCTGGAACCCCAAAAATTCTAAAATAAATTTCTGGACGTGAGGAATTTATATACTAATCATCTGCAAAAATAATTAACTAAATATCACTCTTCAAATAAAAATGACAGCAGTTCTCGTGAGCGCTAAAGTTTCTGTTTTTTACAGCAAGTTCAACAAGACTTTCCCAAGTCTTCCCAACGGTTCTATTTGGCACAAAAACTAATTAAACACAAAAAACACAACCAAAACAGAGACTAAGCAGGAGCAAAAATCAAGGAATAAAAATAAAATTGGTTTGCCTCCCAACAAGCGCTACCGTTTAACGCCCCTAGCTAGGCATAAAAGCGAGAATAGATCTAGGTATTGCCATCTTTGGTAGGCAATTCTTCGATGAGGCATCTGTTTCCCTTAGGAATTTCTTTCTTTCTAGTGATTATTAAAATTTTAGGCACAAGATCAAAAAAATCATGTGCAGCAATTGGTTCCTTAACGATATAAAAAAGATTGGGATGAATACTTATAGATTTAAGATCCGCAGTTTCCTTAGATGATTCACCCTTATTTTTAGGAACATACATAAGCTTGGCAATTTTGGTAGGAGGACTTGGAGGATTCTTTACGGAAGAAAAAGAGGTTCCCAAGTTTGTAATGATACCCTCAAGTTTATCAATTCTAGTAGAATCTAAGTTCATTTTCTCATTAACTATGGGTTCTTTTTCCTTAATATTTTTCAAAGTCATTCCTACCTTAGATCCATATTGAGTAATTTGATTGTGGATCTTTTTATCTAGATTTTCAATTGATTCAATAGTAGCAACTTTATTTTCAATAATTTCAAGTCTTTGCATAACATGCTCCAAAGTTAACATGGTTCCATTAACCAAAAGAGGTGGTGAGCCAAATAAATTTAGCATAGCATTATAAGAATCAAAAGTATGGCTGCCCAAGAAGTTCCCTCCGGTAATGGTATCAAGGATATATCTATACCAAGGATTAACACCTACATAAAAATTGCAGAGAAGAACTAAGGTAGATTGCTTCCTGGTAGATCTATTTTGAGCATTGCAAATTCTATACCACGCATCATTTAGATTTTCTCCCTCCCTTTGTTTAAAATTTAGAACTTCACTCTCGGGAGACAACGGAGAACATATGAGACTAGTCATGACGACAAGCAAACAAACTAGCACGCAAGCAAACAAGAGCAAACGGGCAAAAGAGGCAAATAGAGAGGGAGGATAGAGAGAGAGAGAGGGCGAATAAAATGGCAAGGGTGAATTGGGGGGAGAGGAAAACGAGAGGCAAATGGCAAATAATGTAATGCGAGAGATATGGATTGTGATGGGTACTTGGTATGTTGAGTTTTTGCGTAGACTCCCCGGCAACGGCGCTAGAAATCCTTCTTGCTATGTCTTGAGCTTGCGTTGGTTTTCCCCGAAGAGGAAGGGATGATGCAGCAGAGTAGCATAAGTATTTCCCTCAGTTTTTGAGAACCAAGGTATCAATCCAGTAGGAGGCCACGCTCAAGTCCCTCGTACCTGCACAAAACGATAGCTACTCGCAACCAACGCAATTAGGGGTTGTCAATCCCTTCACGGTCACTTACGAGAGTGAGATCTGATAGATATAATATTTTTGGTATTTTTGGTATAAAGATGCAAAGTAAAAAGTAAAAGCAAAGTAAAAAATCAAAGCAAGATTAAAGTGATGGAGATTGATATGATGAGAATAGACCCGGGGGCCATAGGTTTCACTAGTGGCTTCTCTCAAGAGCATAAGTATTCTACGGTGGGTGAACAAATTACTGTTGAGCAATTGACAGAATTGAGCATAGTTATGAGAATATCTAGGCATGATCATGTATATAGGCATCACGTCCGTGACAAGTAGATCGAAACGATTCTGCATCTACTACTATTACTCCACTCATCGACCGCTATCCAGCATGCATCTAGAGTATTAAGTTAAAAACAGAGTAACGCCTTAAGCAAGATGACATGATGTAGAGTGATAAATTCATGCAATATGAAGTAAACCCCATCTTGTTATCCTCGATGGCAATGATACAATACGTGCCTTGCTGCCCCTTCTGTCACTGGGTAAGGACACCGCAAGATCGAACCCAAAGCTAAGCACTTCTCCCATGGCAAGAACTACCAATCTAGTTGGCCAAACCAAACGGATAATTCGAAGAGACTTGCAAAGATAACCAATCATACATAAAAGAATTCAGAGAAGATTCAAATATTATTCATAGATAGACTTGATCATAAACTCACAATTCGTCGTTCTCAACAAACACACCGCAAAAAGAAGATTACATCGAATAGATCTCCACAAGAGAGGGGGAGAAGTTTGTATTGAGATCCAAAAAGAGAGAAGAAGCCATCTAGCTACTAACTATGGACCCGAAGGTCTGAGGTAAACTACTCACACTTCATCGGAGGGGCTAGGATGATGTAGAAGCCCTCCGTGATGACGACCCTCTTCCGGTGGAGCTCCAGAACAGGCCCCAAGATGGGATCTCGTGGATACAGAAAGTTGCGGCGGTGGAATTAGGGTTTTGGCTCCTGTTCTAATCGTTTGGGGGTACATAGGTATATATAGGAGGAAGGAGTACGTCGGTGGAGCACCGAGGGGCCCAGGAGGCAGGGGGCGCCCTAGGGGGGGCGCCCCCCACCCTCGTGACTTCCTCTTTGACTCCCTGGAGTAGGGTCCAAGTCTCCTGGATCACGTTCGATGAGAAAATCACGTTCCCGAAGATTTTATTCCGTTTGGACTCCGTTTGATATTCTGTTTATCCGAAACACTGAAATAGGCAAAAAACAACAATTCTAGGCTGGGCCTCCGGTTAATAGGTTAGTCCCAAAAATAATATAAAAGTGGAAAATAAAGCCCAATATAGTCCAAAACAGTATATAATATAGCATGGAGCAATCAAAAATTATAGATACGTTGGAGACGTATCACCAGTGGACCTCTCCACCCGGTTGTGTTAGGTCAGCCCATAGGAACACATTGGAGCAACATCTGGGCCAGACCCACAGCAAGATCCCCTCCGTGTAGACCCGACGTGTCCGTTTCCCCCCTCCAGGTGTCGGCGGTGGCGCCGTCCGTGAGGGGGGCCAAATCCCGGAGACGCGTGCCGCCTCTTCGGACATGCCACCACACCACCCCGCATGTATGAGGGGCCGGTGCGACGCTCCGGTGGCATTGCTACCCTCCCCCCCCCAGGGCCCCCGTCCCGCCTAACCCTGGAGCGGTTGACCACGAGATCTAGCCCTTCGACTTTCCACAGATGGGCTTTAAACAATGGACCTCTCCACCCGGTTGTGTCGGGTCAGCTCAGAGGGACACCTGGAAGCAACATCCGGGCCAAACCGATAGCTACATCCCCTCCGTG
>NC_041388.1:13443167-13461588 GCF_002162155.2 Triticum dicoccoides
GGCGGCGGCGCCGTCCGTTAGGGGGGGCACGCCCGGGAGACACGTGCCGCCTCTTCGAACATGCCACAACACCACCCCGCATGTATGAGGGGCCGGTGCGACGCTCCGGTGGCATTGCTACCCCCAGGGCCCCCGTCCGGCCTAACCCTGGAGCAGTTGACCACGAGATCTAGCCCTTTGACTTTCCACGGACGGGCTTTGAACAGTGGACCTCTCCACCCGGTTGTGTCAGGTCAGCTCAGAGGGACACCTGGAAGCAACATCCTGGCCAAACCACAGCCACATCCCCTCCGTGTAGACCCAACGCGTCCGTTTCCCCCCTCCACGTGCCGGCGGCGGGCGGGCTTTGACTTTGCACAGACGGGCTTTGACCAGTGGACCTCTCCACCCGGTTGTGTTAGGTCAGCCCATAGGAACACTTTGGAGCAACATCCGGGCCAGACCCATAGCAAGATCCCCTCCGTGTAGACCCGACGCGTCCATTTCCCCCCTCCAGGTGCCAGCGATGGCGCCGTCCGTGAGGGGGGCCAAATCCCAGAGACGCGTGCCGCCTCTTCGGACATATCACCACACCACCCCGCATGTATGAGGGGCCGATGCGACGCTCCGGTGGCATTGCTACCCCCAGGGGCCCCGTCCCGCCTAACCCTGGAGCGGTTGACCACGAGATCTAGCCCTTCCACTTTCCACGGACGGGCTTTAAACAGTGGACCTCTCCACCCGGTCGTGTCAGGTCAGCTCAGAGGGACACCTGGAAGAAACATCCGGGCCAAACCGACAGCTATATCCCCTCCGTGTAGACCCGACGCGTCCGTGTCCCCCCTCCACGTGCTGGCGGTGGCACCGTCCGTGAGGGGGGCCAAAGCCCGGAGACGCGTGCCACCTCTTCGGACATGCCACCACACCACCGCGCATGTATGAGGGGCCGGTGCGACGCTCCGGTGGCATTGCTACCCCCAGGGCCCCCGTCCGGCCTAACCCTGGAGCGTTGACCACGAGATCTAGCCCTTTGACTTTCCACGAACGGGCTTTGAACAGTGGACCTCTCCACCCGGTTGTGTCAGTTCAGCTCAGAGGGACACCTGGAAGCAACATCCGGGCCAAACCACAGCTACATCCCTCCGTGTAGACCCCACGCGTTCATTTCCCCCTCCACGTGCCGGCGGCGGGCGGGATTTGACTTTGCACGGACGGGCTTTGACCAGTGAACCTCTCCAGCCGGTTGTGTTAGGTCAGCCCATAGGAACACTTTGGAGCAACATCCGGGCCAGACACACAGCAAGATCCCCTCCATGTAGACCTGACGCGTCCGTTTCCCCCCTCCAGGTGCCGGCGGTGGCGCCGTCCGTGAGGGGGGCCAAATCTCGGAGACGCGTGTCGCCTCTTCGAACATGCCACCACACCATCCCGCATGTATGAGGGGCCGGTGCGACGCTCCGGTGGCATTGCTACCCCCCAGGCCCCCCGTCCCGCCTAACCCTGGAGCGGTTGACCACGAGATCTAGCCCTTTGACTTTCCACGGACGAGCTTTGAACAGTGGACCTCTCCACCCGGTCGTGTCAGGTCAGCTCAGAGGGACACCTAGAAGCAACATCCGGGCCAACCCGACAGCTACATCCCCTCCGTGTAGACCCGATGCCTCCGTTTTCCCCTTCCAGGTGCCGGCGGCGGCGCCGTCCGTTAGGGGGGCCACGCCCTGGAGATGTGTGCCGCCTCTTCGAATATGCCACAACAACACCCGGTTGTGGTAGGTCATCCCATAGAAACACTTGGGAGCAACGTCCCCTACATATAGACCCGATGCGGCTGTTTTCGCCTTCCAGATGCTGGCGGCGGCGCCGTCCATGAGGGGGGCACACCGCGGACGTGAGGGGGTCACACTCCGGAGACGGGTGCCGGGCGTTTGCAACCGCCACTCAACTTCTGTCGCATAGTTGTTTTTTATTTTAATAAAATATAAGGACCTATATTCAAAAGAACATGAGGGCACATTATTAATGTGCTCGAAAAATACAAACTATATATATATTTATAATCTATGGAAAAAATTACAAACTACATATATATTCATATAATACATAAAAAAGTATTAAAACATATTTTTTTAAAAAGCATAAAAACATATGTAAAAAAATCATAAAAACATATGCAAAAAAGTATGTAAAAAAATAGCTATGCCGACGGCATTGCCGTCGGCATAGAGACGGCAGGGTTCTGGTGGGCGCCGTGCCGCGATCGGTGACGTGGCACCTATGCCGACGGCTGTCGTCAGCATACCTACGCCGCGGATCTATGACGTGGCATGCGGAGATATGCCGACAGCCGCCCGTCCCGACCGTCGGCATAGGTTTGACGGCGTTAGCCGCTAGTCACGGGCGGGGTCACCGGGCCCACAGGTATACCGACGGTTGATGTATGCCGACGGCTGCTGTCGGCATGTCTACGCCTAGGTCGACGGCCGCCCTGTGCCGACGGCGGCCGTCGGCATAGATCCGTGTAACCCGACGGCCAGGCTAAGCCGACGGCTAGTACAGGGCTGTCAGCATATCTCAAACTAGGCCGGCGGCAGCCGTAGGCATAGGTTTGGCCGTCGGGGTAGGGCCGTTTTCCGGTAGTGTAGGCAACCGAACAGGCGCTACTCCACTAAGCTGATCCCTGGACCTGTTCCATTCGATCTATAAAGGCCTTGGAAATCAAGAGCCCCCATAGCTCTACTCCTCTTCCGGCTGCCCCCCTTCTCCACACGCAACTTAAACTTCGTCCGAGAGTCATAGCCAACACAGCGGTCTTGCCGACATCAGTCTCGAGATGGTCGTTCAAGCCTATAGAAGCTGAAGTGTCGATCGTGCTGTCGGCCCAGTCGTCATCTTTGGTTCAAGGCTTCAAGCTAATCCAGTCCATCATCATTTTTCTTGAATTCACCCAGGACCCAACGTACAGCCTGCGTCTCTCCATGGATTACTCCGTATGGTTGGCAGGTAATATAAGGTGATTTAGATTATGCAATTGGCGACCCTGGAAAAGTTCATAATTTTGTTCTTGCGATCTGAAGCGATTCTACGTTTCTCACATGAGCAGATCTCACGGGCCGTTCGGTTAAGCGGCCATGCATGCAATCATGCCGCACATATCTAGCATCAGCTCACGTAAAGATAGGATCAGGCACCTGAGTTTGTTGTCCAAAGCATGCGTGTGTATCTCTCCGCTCCCCTCTGATGTATCTCAATAAAACTGTACCCCGGATTGGATGGATACAAGCATGCTACCACTTTACATATTGGGAATCATATCAGGTATTCTTGGACTGCCATACCATTCTTTGCTATATTATATTCATAACAGCTGTTCTTAATTGACTGTGTCAGGGTTATTTCCGTTCTGGCTGTATTGCCTGATACAAAAAAATTCTTCTTGCAGCTTTCAGTTTTGTCTGGATGCACCATTGATAGTTTTCCACTATCCGATTAATGATATTTCCTCAGATTTATTTTGATCCTTTTTCCAAAAAAAAAAGATGAAACGGCAATGTGTGCAGAAGCGGTTTGTATGCATGTGTGCAACGTGGATGCAAAAGGAACTTTGTGCATGAAAAATCCATATCCACGAACCCATCAACTTCTGACCCTAGAATCCATGATTTTGACTGATTATATGAAGCACGTAGTACTGTAATCTCTGTGAGGACGTCATGCATCAAGTGAGATAAATGCATGGCAAAGAATATGTCTTATATATTTACTGCTCTTGATGTACCAATAAAATGTACTCCCACTATAAATAAATATAAGACATCTTAAATCACTAAATTAGTGAACTAAAACGTCTTATATTCATAGGGAGCATGAGTTTGTTCCTTATTTCCTACAACTCCAAAAATATTGTTCTTGATTTTTAAGATGCATGGATCAGTTGAAAGGATTATGATATCTATCTACATTGAGACTATTAGATTAGTTCACACATCTAATTTCTTACCATATGTAGTTACATTCTATACTTCATATGTATTCCCTCCGTTCCTAAATATAAGTCTTTGTAGAAATTCCACAATGAACCACATACAGATGTATATAAATGCATTTTGAGTGTTGATTCATTCATTTTGCTTCGTATGCAGTCCACCTAGTGGAAACTCTACAAAGACTTATATTTAGGAACCGAGGGAGTAATTATGAGGGTAAAAGGTAAGGCATGTTATATCTTTTGACAACAGAAAATAGAAAATCCTTTTTGTTTATATTTATCTATCCTACTTTTTTTTTGCATTTCTTTCTCTTTTTAGAGGCCTCTCTTATGAACTCATCTGAGTGCTTCATATTCAACTCACATATACAAAATGTTCTGTTCTCTGTTATTTCTTTGAGAATTTCCTTATGAGACGACCTCACATGCTACATCATCAACAAATGCATGCAGCTTCTTACAAACCACACTATAGATTCTACCTAAAATTAGTAATTATGTTGCCTAAATTTAGAATTAGATTATTAGTAGAGCGATCACCTTTGTAATCAAGAAAAATGTCATTAGTACTCTTCGGTCAGCTTCTACTTGCAATTGTACCATACCAAATCCTTAACATATTTCCTGTTTATAGGGTAATGACTTTGATCCATAATTTTTCTATTTGTTACACTATTTGCTACTATGAATTAACCTTTGGCACGTCCGCGGTGATACAAAATTTCCGCAGCAACGCACGGGGTATCATCTAGTTGAATATAATCTTGCAAACCAAGCAACCAACATTTTCAAAAGGAAAATCAACATAGTAAAAACCTATTTGCTTTCAAATATCAACAAAAAGAATTATATATAAACAACCCCACTTGAATGCAGCACTACTCTTCCATCCAAAATAAATTCATGCCTACCACATCTTATGAACACATTATCAGATACAATAATTAAAAGTGAGTGAAATATTAGATAAGGCGTACGGCATGGCCTCCGCATGAAATTTACCAGAAAATTTTGCCTTTTATGGTGATGATGGGGAGTGCGTGAGGTTTGATCTTTGGGCCAAGTTCAAATAGTGCAAAAGAAAAAGAACAGAACATAATCTTGCAAATCAAGCAACCAACATTTTCTATTAAAAAAATCAACATAGCAAAAACCTATTTGCTTTCGAATATCAACAATTTTTTTATATAAATAATCCCACTTGAATGCACCACTACTATGCCATCCAAAATAAATTCATTTGCATTTAAATATTTTAAAAATTATAAGAAAACAACTTTTGGATTAGTTATTAAACTCTCGAATAGTATACAACAATTTCACCGTCTGTATATACCACTAAAAATACTTACATCATTCCTCCTCCACCCGATGATAATGCTAAGATGAAGGAGGAGCCATCAAAGGACATCCCGAAGACTTTCTCAACTTTATATTATGTCTGGACACCAACAATCCTTTTTTTAAATGCGGACACCTAGCGTGTGTGTGCTTTTTTAAAGACAAAGAGTGTTTCAAATTCTTCTTGCTTTAAAAAAATTCATGCTTTTAAGTATGTTCATGCTTTCTTTAAATGCACAAAACTCCCAAAAGATGCTCCAGTTTTGTTTTAATAAAATCATTTAAAAATGATCACAAAAATTTTAAAATTCATATTTAAAAAATATGTGTTAAAAAATCATCTTCAAAAGAATTTTCAATTCTAATAAAAATAATAAAAAATTTAAAATTGTTTAATTATTTTAAAATAAAGAAATATGTGTGTTTTTCGAAAATTAAAAACTATAATTGATCACTAGACTATTCCATGCACTACTACTCTTCCATCGGATGAAAGATGTTAGGGTGGCTTATTTACGTCCACGTGTCATACTCTGAAAAACTATAACATTATGAACTTATGACTAATGGCTATCAAAACTGGATATAAGATATGGCGTGTACTGTCACACGGAGCAGGTTTTACCATATTTTTAGCCCGTTGCAACGCACGGGCAGGTTTTACGATATGGTTCGTAGTGCGTACACGTTGCAAGATAATTCTTCCTCTGGTTTGCCTCTGTTTGTAGTTTTTAGGTCGGATTTTTCTCTGTTTGTTTCCCTCAAGAGTGACTATTAGAGTGTGGAAACTGGAAGTCTAAACAAAAAAAATAGCCTACGCGTCGAACGAATATAAATTGCCTTCAGACATTGTTGATCCCGGTTCATAAAAATGCAAAATAAAGCATCAACGTCAAAACACAGATGTTTATATGTCATGGCAATAGTCTTTAGTTGATCTCAGTTAAGCCAGTTCAATAATTAATTTACCGATGTGATATGCTTTTTCATCAGGTGAAGTCTGATGAAAAATGTGGTCGCAATGCTCTTACTTCAATATCATTTTTCTACTTCCTAAATTGTTAATTGATCCATGTTTTTATAATCAGTATAGTAATCTAAAGGTAGGGTTGTTCATCCGATTAGATGACTACGATTTATGTCCCATGTTTCGAACTAGCGCCGGAGAGAATTTTTTGTTAATTGATTCATTATTTTTGTCATCATCAAACTTATTCTCTAAGTGGCCAATCTAATGCATGACAATCGATGTTTGTTTTGCAGCGAACCACGTCAACTTTTTTTTGTCCCGTTACAACGCATAGGCATATTTGCTATCTAATACCTAATAATAACGGGCTATTGCTTCTGGCGATGCCAAACGGAAATTGCCCCAAAAGTTACAAAATATTACCCACCAATACCACCTACTCCCCCTGTTCCTAAATATGATAAGTCTTTTTGGAGATTTCACCGCAAACTACATAAGGATGTATATAGACGTATTTTAAAGTGCAGATTCACTTATTTTACTTCGTATATAGTCTATAGTGCAATCTCCAAAAAGACTTATATTTAGGAACGGATGGAGCATAAGTGACTAACAAAAAGGTTTTACACAAGGGAATCCCCGGCCTATGCCGGCCATGCAGTAAGGACCACCTATACTGCGCGCCGTGCGCTGGGAGAAGACGCGGCATGCCCGTATGAGCTGTCCATGTCCAGGCGGCCTGTTTTTTAAAGTTCATTTTTATTTATTTTTCTTTTCTTTTTTGTTTTCAGTTTTTCTACTTTTCATAATTTGGGGCATCAAAAAAATTCCCGAAATTTTTGAAAACTAGAATTTAGCAATAATCTTTTAATAAATCATAAATTGTTTGTAGATTACAAAATGTTTGTGATTTGGTAAAAAAATGTTTGCTTAAAAATTAGGTGTATTATAAAATGTTAATGAAATTGAACAAAAAACGTTCATGACTTAAAAAATAATTTATTCATTCATAAAATGTTCACTGGTTCAAAAATGATCATGAATTTCAAAAAATGTTCGTTAAATAAAAAAAATGTCCAAGAATTTCAAAAATTATTTCACCAATTTCCTAAAAAATGTTCGTCGATTATAGAAATCGCCGATTAAAGAAAATTGTTTTAAAACATGCTCACAAATTATTATTATTTTGCAAATAGATCAAAATTGTTCTTTATTTTAGAAAAAGTTTGAAAAATTGTTATATTGTCCACAAATTTGAAAAATGTTCACAGGTTTTAAAAAAATGTTCATAATTTCGTAAAATTGAGAGTGATAATGTATCTCAGTGATGCAGCAAAATGTGGTCATGGCCATTGAAGATTATAATGTTTTGCCGTTGCAACGCACCGGCCCTTTTGCTAGTAGGATAATAAAGGGCATAGCCTGGCCAGCTAGTGGCGTGTCGGCGTTAAATAACATGTCTCTGGGAATTGTGAGCCGTCACTTTGTGCAGATTTTCTTCTTCTGAATTTGGGTCCAGCTACCAACCGTTGTCCATTTTGATCAAAACCAATTCTCAGAAATTATTGGCTGAAAGATGCTTTTCCTTGGTCAATGAGAATGCACCGCACTTCAGCTCATCAGTTATAGGCTGCACCTGATCTGTCACGGCGCAATGAGCTTGGATTCCCTCTTCCTAATGAGGCATGCCAAGAGATGGTATGTTCCAGCACATGCATATTTAGTTCTTCTTTGGCAACCTTTGATCCTTCCAAGGTTCAAAACTCATGCCTCCGTGATCATGGCTAACCTGTTTTTGTTTCGCACCATACATGTCAGATTACAGAACCCCTGTGAAGAGTCTGTACCTTTGCGGCAGCGGTGCACACCTAGGCAGCGGGGTGATGGGTGTCCCTGGTCGCAATGCTGCTACCGTGGTTTTGGATGATCCAATGGCAAGATAAATCCAGTTCATGGGAAATGGAAAATGGCAGCTGACACCAGGGTAGCAGTATGGAGCACAAGGTTGCAAAATTTGTATTTATCCACGTTGTGGCTGTTCTGCCACTTGGGTTGTAGATAGTTCTTTCAGAGTGCTGTCTTGTGGGGGTGTGTTTGTTTGTGCCTAAAGGTCATTTGCACTCTGAAGTTGTTCTTTTGCCTGGGCCGTAGATAGCTCTTTAAGGGTGATGTTTTCTCTGTGTGGGTGTGTGTGCCGTTGGATTGCAAGCTCATCCTGACAAAAAGATAATATTTTTTTTTCAAAACGGAGGCAAAAGATTTGCCTCATCAATTAAATAAGTAGAGAATAGAGTTTAGAGTTATACAACACACCCACAACAGCGGCATGACAATTACTCGCGCAACAACAAGTTCCCTTGTCTTTTAGCGCCGGCGGTTACCCAAAGCTTGGCCTCGTCCAGAATGGTGGTAAGGATAACAGGCGGTGGCATGCACTTGTGACGGAACACCCTAGCATTTCTTTTGTTCCAAATTGTCCAAGAGACAAGCATGGTGAGGGAGGCCATAGCATGCCAATTAGGATTGGTACAGTCGGTTCTCTTATCCCACCACTCTTTGACGGTTTCGTGGAGGTGCCACGTTGATGTATCCATGTGATGTAAGCCAATCTTCTCGATGATGGCTCTCCAAAGCCTAATCGTGTAGCGGCACTTGAAGAAAAGGTGAGCACCTGTTTCCTGCTCCCTCTTGCAAAGAGGGCAGAGGCCGCAATTTGGCCACCCACGCCTCTCCAAGCGATTGGCGGTCCAAATCCTATCTTGCAATGCCAACCAGGAAAAGAATTTAACCTTGGGAGGAACCCAAACCTTCCAGACCATGCGGTCCCTGGGAGAGAGGGTCAAGCCAAGGAACTGAGCCTTGTATGCGGTAGCCGCCGTGTAGATTCCGTCATTCGCGTGTTTCCAAACAATTTCATCTTCGGCTTGTTCATCAAGGTGGAAGTTGTGCACAAGCATCCAAAGAGTGGAAAATTCCCGAATGTGGTTGCTGGAGATAGTGGTGTTGTGGCTGATTTTGAAGATCCACGCATTCCCTCGGAGAGCCTCACGCACCGACCAATTCTTCCGTCTTGATGCCTCGTAGATTAGCGGCGCAATATCCTTGGGCTTGCGACCAAGAAGCCAGGGGGCATCCCAAAACGGTGTTCTAGCGCCGTCACCCACAGTGATGGTGGTAGAGGCGTAGAAAAACTGGCGGTCATCCTCGGTGCAAGGATTGCCAAAACCCACCCACAGCTTGTGGGGTTCCGTCCATTCGTACCAAAGCCAGCGAAGGCGCAGAGCACGTGCGAACTTGTCGGTATTGAGGACTCCTAATCCACCGTACTCCTTTGGTCGGCACACCACTTGCCAGTTGACCTTGCACTTGGCTCCCATTGTTTTATCCGCGCCGGACCAAAGGAAAGCCCTCTCAATTTTGTTTAGGTTATGAAGTGATCTTGCTGGCACGATAAGAGGCATAATAGAGTACACCGCTTGGGAGGAGATGACCGACTTGACAAGGGTCGTGCGTCCGATGGTAGTGATGTCTTGGCCCTCCCAGGTGACCAATTTGCCAGCCGCCTTGTCTTCGAGGTATTGGAAGTCAACATGCTTAAGTTGCCAAACAGAGAGAGGCAACCCCAAGTATTTAACCGGGAAAAATGCCCGTGCGGCTGGCATGCTCTGAAGAATATGGTCAAGGTCAAGGTGATTGCAGCGGATTGTCACGACGGAGCTTTTTTGGAAGTTGGTGCATAGGCCCGTCACCTCGCCAAAGCCTCTCAAGACAGAGGCAAGGTTGTCAATGTCCTTCTTGATAGGAGCCACAAAAACCGCCGCGTCGTCAGCATAGAGGGAGGTTCGCACCATGGCCCCACGCCCACGGATCTTATGCAGGAGACCTTTTCGAGTTGCAAGGTCCAAGATCTTGTGGAGGGGGTCGATCGCAATGACAAAAGCAGGGGGGAAATGGGGTCCCCCTGCCTAAGTCCGCACCTATGCTTCACTGGAGGGCCGGGCAACCCATTTAAAAGGATCCGAGATGAAGATGTGGATAGAAGCGCGGCAATCCAAGCCCGGAATTTGTCGGGGAACCCCAACCGTTGAAGCACATCAAGGATGTATTCCCACTTGATTGAGTCAAAAGCCTTCTTGATGTCAAGTTTGAACAGAAGAGCTGGGGTCTTGCACTTGTGCAGGCGTCTAGCAAAATTTCGCACACACATGAAGTTATCATGTATGCTTCTTCTCTTGATGAAGGCGCTCTGAGCGTTTGAGACAAGGTCATTCATGTGGGGGGCCAGCCGAAGTGAGAGAACTTTGGCAATGATTTTGGCAATGGCGTGGACAAGGCTAATAGGTCTGTAATCAGAGATGCCTTCCGCACCCTCCTTCTTGGGCAAGAGAACGACATTGGCAGAATTGAGCCATTGCAAGTTGGAGGTGTGTAGGGAATCGAAGCGTTGAATAACCCTCATGACGGAATGCTTGATGATTCCCCAACACTTTTTGAAGAAGGTTCCCGTGAAGCCATCCGGTCCAGGCGCCTTATTGCCAGGCATCTCCTTAATGGCCCCCACACCTCATCCTCCGTGATGGTGTTGCCAAGGTCATGCAAGTCATGGGGCTCGGTGCTGAGCTCCTCCCAATTAAAATCTTTGTTGCACGTGCCTCTCCTCCCCATGACCTCAGAGAAGTGGTCATGGATGATCTTTTCTTTTACCTCATGTTCAGTCACCCACCCTTGTGCATGTTTGATACGATGAATGTAGTTTTTCCGTCTTCGGGCATTAATGCGGCAATGAAAGAATCTGGTGTTTGCATCACCATCCCTCAGATTTGAAATCCTGGCACATTGGCTTTTCCGAGCCCTCTCAAGCACCGCCAAACTAATAACCCTCCGCTTGAGCCTAGAACGTAAGTCACATTCCTCGGGAGAAAGAATCCGCTCTTCTTGTGCAATGTCGAGGTGAAGAATCACAAGCAGGGCTGCATGTAGTTGAATCTTAGCCTTGGAAAAGAGCTTCTTGCTCCACTCAGAGAGCCGAATTAATCACAGTTTTCTTGAGCCTATGGTGCAAGACTTGATAAGGCTCCTTGTGACCCACGTGCTCGTCCCACGCCTTCTGAACCACCTCGTTGAATCCAGGCAAAAATACCCAGAAATTCTCGAATTTGAAGGACCGTGGCCTTCTGGGGCCCCTGTCATCCGCGAGAAGGAGCGGACAATGATCAGAAAGGGAGGACGACAAAGCATGCAAGACATGGGTGTTGAATGTCGTATCCCATTCCGCATTGCAGAAGAAGGAGTCAAGCTTGTAAAGCGTTGGGTTTTCCCGCTCATTACTCCACGTGAAGTGTCTATTCTGAAGATGGATTTCCTTGAGCTCGCAGGATTGCAAAGTAGCGCAGAACCGGTTAATCCTACTTCAATTAACATTTCTCTTGTTTTTGTCACGTGCACGATAGATCTGATTGAAGTCTCCTAGAGCAAGCCAACCAACACCAACCAAAGGCTTATGGGCGGTAAGTTCGATGAAGAAGTCGTCCTTGCAAGCATAGTCTGTGGGACCATAGACGGAAGTGAGTTTGTAACACATGTCGGTCGCACGGATGCGGACCATGCCAGAGATGCAATAGGTCGAAGCTGAGATATCGGAGACGTCAAGAACATTGTCATCCCACAATAAAAGGATCCCTCCCCTAGTCCCAGTGGCCGGGTGTTGCGCGAAATTTTTGAGTCTGTTACCACCAAGGAAGGCAGCAACAAACTTGTCAACACTGGCAAGCTTCGTCTCTTGTAAGCAGACGAGTTGACACGAGGAGGCGGCGATCGTTGCACTGACTGTTGCCCGCCTAGCTAAGCAGTTTAAGCCACGGGACGTTCCAACTGAGTGTGTTGATTGGCTGTATCAGCATGGGACACACCATCATGCACATAGACCTAACGGTCCTGACCATGTAGCTAGAAAGGACACAGAACGTAGCCATTGATACAACTGTCCAACTGGAGCAGTACAACACCGCATGTAGCCCAACACAAGGCAACGCCATGCACCCCTGATACAACACACGCACCTAAAAACGAAAGCAACAGGGCCACCCCATGACACATTACTTAGTTGGACTAACATAATCAACTAAAACAGCCCAAGCATGCAGACTGGGAGATCAAGCCGTAGCCGGCTGCGATCCCACGACTTCCTGTGCTAGATGGCCCTCTTGAGCAAGCTCCAGCGCACCCTCACCACCATGGTCCAGCAATGCATCCTCGACACCGTTGACAGCAGCATCATCAAGGTGGAAGAACTCCCTCATGGCCATGATCACCTCTGGAGCCAGCTGCTCCTTAAACTTGGCTGTGAAGTCGTTCAAGGTAGCCTCAGTAACATCTTCTCCATCTCTTGTGATTCCCATTGTGCGACAGACGAGCTTCTCCGCCACCTTGGCTGCTGGAGCTGCAACAACACCTGCACCCGCTCGTTTAATCCTTTGCAGTGAGAGACCGCCCTTGTTGGAGATTTTAACTCCTGCCAGCGTCTTCCGACGAGCCACTGAAGGGCTGGGACGAGGCGACGCAGGCGGGGCGAGGATGCCCAGCTGCCGCTCCTCGAAGATGGGCGCCAGGGTCTCCACTCCGTCTTGTGCGACGCGACGGTGCACTGGGGAGGGGGTATGCCTCATGGTGCCGACGCAGACCAGCGGCGGCGTTGGCGACGACTGGAAGCCAGGTGGCCTGGACGGCGATGGAAGGGGCCTCACCATGGCCTCAGGCGAGCACAGCTCGAGCAGAGGCTGGCTATGAGTCGCACCCAACAGGAGGGAGCTCCTGGTCTCATCACGTTTAGAAGCAGGGCTTGGCGGCAGGACCGTGGTTGGGGAGAGCGGCGGGGACACCGGTGGAGTGCGCTCATCTTGGGATCGCAGCCTGGAGGAGCGAGGCGAGGCGTGACGGATGGGGCTACGCCCACGCGCAAGCTGCTCCGCCGGCAGCTGGACGGGCAGCAGCTCGAGGACACGAGTTGGCTCACCACTACCCGATCCCGAGCCTCGTAGAACTGCAGCAGAGCCGGGGCATGCAAGGGGGCAAGCACAGCAGCGTTGCCCTCCCGTCGGTGCCCCCCCGAGCGGTCCCTGGTGAGGTCCTGGCCATCATCGCGGTGGCGCTCGCGAGTGTTGCAACAGAGCGAGCGCCGCACCTTGGCGCCCCAGCCCTCCCGAGCACGGCCACCATCGCGCCCGCGCCGGCCGTCGCGGTCGCCGTCATCTTGGCGCCTATCCGGGCGCTGCTCAGTACACCCCTGCGCAGGTCGGCGATCCCTTGGGGTGTACGTGCCATCGACAAACTTCCTATACCAGGTGAATTCATGAACTTCCGGTGGCGGTGGGTTGTCATCGTCGTCGCCGGCCTTGGAGTGGTCCTCGTGGAGGTCCAGATGGATGATGACGCAATGACGAAGGCCGCGCCGTCCCCGGCGGCGGTGACCATGGGCCGGCAGCGTTAGCCATTTGACCTTGGGGATGGCACTGGGATCGGCCGTCCATGCCCACAGCGCCATGTCCCTCGTGTCCTCCTTGCGAAGGGAACGTGGCTCGATGTAGTCGAGAGAGCAGCCACGGCCGATGAGGAAGGTGGCGATGTAGTTGTTCCAGCCGTGCAGCGGGACGCCTTCCAAGCAGAGCCGGACGTGGTGGAGCTGGTCCTCGTTGTCGGCGTGCGCTTCAAGCCTCCACTCACGCACATAGATGCGGTAGCCAGCACTGGGAAGATCACCGCGGGACAGAGCCTCGGCGCAGTGGTGTTGATGCATAAACCGAACAAAAAATTGCTCGGGATAGTGCGGGACCACCTCGACGTCCGCCTGAAGCGCGCCCAGGGCCGTTGCAAGCTCAAAGGCCACCTGCCGGCCACCCTCGAGCCAAGCGACCGCACCGTTGGAGGAGAGGACGGCCGCTTCCAGCTGCATCTCAGGCGTCGCTGGGACAACAACGAAGTCTTCCGCCGGCCGCAGCGAAGCGTCACCAGGACGTAGCGAGGCGCCACCAGGTCGCGCCATGTTGGTCCGAGGGGTAGCAGGCAGCAGCAGCGGGCGAGGGGCTTCCCAGCCACGACCCAGGCGAGATGCCCCGAAGACAGCAGCAGTAGGGCGGGGGAGAGGTGGTAGAGGCACGGCTAGGCTGTCAAGAGAGCTCAGAGGCTTCCAGAGGTTTTGACAGCCGCGCGATTTGTGCCCATTTTGTAGGCAGCGGGAGCAGCGAATTGGGTCGCGACACCCCTCAGCACGATGACCGCGGAAGAGGCACCGACTACACCGGCCTAGGAGCCATCGGGGAATGGGCGCCGGCTTGAATGCCGGGGCGGCCAAAGCCGGGCGGCGCGGGCCTTTAGGCGATGCAACGAGGCGCCAGTCGCCGGTCACTTCATCCTCGCGCCCCGCGCAGGGCTGCAACCCCGGCATTGAAGACGTACCAGCAGCATGGTGGAAGGAGGCCAGCTGCCTCCCAACAGCGCAATTAAGGCTGGCTTCGCCTGGGACTTGAATGCGCGAGGAAGCCGCGGCAGGGGCGGCGAGCCCCGGCCCAACCAAAGCCTGGCTCGGAGATGCACTTGGCGGCTGCGAGTCGGGGACGAAGCCGCCTGAAGAGGTAGATCCGCCCTGACCTGCTGGCAGTGAATCTGGATCTGGCGAGGCTGCAGCAGATGAGCACCGGAAGGACGAAGTTCTCCTAAGCAGCGTGAGCTGGACGCCAACAGGGCCGCCAGCAGGCGGCGGCAGCAGGGGCATAAACCAGGAGGCGAAGCCGGAGAAGGGAGCTGCGGCCGCCCCCGCAGGCGCAGGCGCGGGCGCGGGTGGGGAGAGCGTGGGCGGGCACATGGTTTTCGGTTCAACCTGTAGTATGAATATGAAAAACCTTTTGTAATATGAAAAAGATAATATGAAAAACCTTTTGTAAAGATGCTCTTAGTGTTGCTTTTGCGGTAACAAGGAGTCGACTCAGAATCTATTCTTTCATTACCCACTTCTCAAGCTATTATGGTGATCTGTCCATATAATTTTTAATTTACCTCCACCAACGAGTAGTATGAATATGTTCGGAAACTGGTTAGTTGGGTACATATCCCAAGCGGAAAGTTGTAATAGAACCCGGGTGCCCCGACACCCTCTTATCCTATTCGTGTGAGTACAAGATTCGTGCTAGTCACTGTTCAGCTGCAGACGTTTTGCAGTATCAGCAGGCTATTTTATGCAGACAAACAGCGTCGGGAGGTGAAACAGGTCTAGCAGGAGTAGGCATACTGTAGCAACATCACATCAACTGCCCCTCTCGTACGCTGTGCGCATCTCTCTCCACTCACGTAAAGTTCTCCCCCAACAGCTATGTGACGTCAGGACCTGTGTATTGTGGTCATGAAATATTGCACCATTTTTTATTCACCCGGGCTACGACTTGATGGTCATGAGACCTCTGTTCCTTTCTCCTTCTTTTATTAATAGTCAGGCTACAGCTCAGATGGGTTGTCCATGTATATTTGAGAAACAGCCCACTAATTTATGTCATTCATTTGCTTTAGTATTGTTGGCAGCAGGATGGAAGGGATGATTAGGATTTAAAAATATTGAAACCGTCACAAATAGCAGCAGAAACTTTTGCCTCTTTGACCGATGGACCTGGGAGTCTGCAGCAACTCTCGAGCCGCACTGTTTGCACGTGATGTATGATAGGACAAGGCACTGTTCCAGCTAGGATTATTATTCACGTGTTCTGCAAATTGCGATGGGGTAGCAGTCATGGTTCACATCTCGAGGGAAAGAAATCAGGTGACAACGGTGAAGATAAGAGGGTGCCTCTATTCCCCGGAGTCAAAAGGCTGGTCTCTATCCCAAGTTGAAGTCTCGGATCCGTGTGAGAATTTATACTTTACTTTGACACATTTTGAACACACATAATGATTGTATTTTTAATAGAACAGAGGCTCCAAACTTTTTGTAGGTTATCTTCAAAGCCATCAACTCGAGCCATACGTCATACGTGATCATTACTTTGCAGGAGGAGAAGCAGGCGCCCATGTTCTTTGGATGCAACCAGTGAGAGATGGTCACTTAGCATTTGTTCAACCAATTTGGTTGGTAGCCTAGTTGGATTTTTGATGCATGAAGCTCATTTTTCCTTGCCTTTTTCATTGCCCTTGGAGCAGCCATATGTCATTTGATCAATTGAACTTTACTGAACTCAAATGATGAACTTTGAAATCATTAGGAAAAGGTTGTGCTCATCACTTGATGTAGAGGCCGAAGGCGTTCCCTCTTTTCGATAAAAAAACATCAACAAACACAAAAGGAGTCTCTTAAGCATAGCTGAAAACTTTATCTTCGCTGCAGACCTCATAGGTGCCTGCCATACCAGAAAAGCCCCAATCATGGTCATTAAACTAGACTTTAGCAAAGCCTTTGACTCCCTTTCTTAGGACTCCTTACATCCATTTTACGCTGCCGCGATTTCCCGTCAAAATTCTCAGCCTGGGTCCATGACCTCCTATCAACCGGAAAAACTGCCGTTATGCTCAACGGGATCACGGAATCTCGATAAATTGCAAAAATGGGCTCAGACAGGGAGACCCTATTTCACCCTACCTTTTCATCATCATTGCTGATCTCCTACAACAAATGATCCAGCAAGACCGACCTCTTACACCTCAGTCACCCTCTATTCTCACATCTTCCGCCAAACGTTTTACAACATGGCGATGACACCCTCATCATTGCCAAGGCATCCAATGACGCTGCCCAGCAATTAAAAAATATCCTACACGATTTCGCCATGGCAACCGGCCTCACTATCAACTTCGCAAAAACAACATTCGTACCCATGCACGTCGGCCCTGCCATGGTGGCCTCCATTGCCTCCACCTTGCAATGCCCAACCTCAACCTTCCCACAGATCTACCTAGGCTTACCCCTAACACCCACACGACTACCTACAAATGCCTTCCTACCTATCATCGAACGCCGCCGAAAATTCTTGACGGGTTGGCGCGCAAAAATCCTCTCAGAAGGGGATAGGCTCATCCTACTATCGGTTGTCCTCGACTCCATCTTGGTCTATTTTATGCCAGTCTTCCCCATCCCCAAAAGTGTTCTAAAAATCGTAGACTCTATATGGCGAGCCTTTTTTTGGGTTGCGGAGGAAACTTGCACTGGTGCTCAATGCTTAGCTGAAAAAATGTGTGTAAACCAAAGAATTGTGGTGGTCTAGGTCTAAAAAACCTACATGAGCAGAACAACTGCTTACTTATGAAATTTGTTGTAAAAGCACTCCTATCGGAAAAAACACCTTGGTTGGATTGGATCGCCTTGCAACACCCAAATGCTCTCATTGCTCCACAAAATAGGCACTCCTTCATCTACCGAACAATAAGTCAACAACTACCAGCACTCCAGGCCATCTCATTTGTACTCACAAACTCCGGCACTAATACCTATTTCTGGCTAGACACTTGGCTACACCACCAACCCCTTGCTAATTTATTCCCCTGCCTCTACTCACACACCACTATACCACTCGCTCGTGTGGCTGTTGTTCTGAACCACAGTTTGGAAACAATCCTACGGAACTGCCTAACATCTAGTGCTACTACCGAGTTGTGCTCTTTGTTGTCTCTCCTGCAGGATTTTCAACTGTCGACAGGACCGGACAAGCGCTACCTCAAAGGTGGCTTGCGCTTCTCCACGAGGGCGCATACGCGCTAACCATGGGCGATGACGACAACGGTGTGCATGCCATTGCTATCTGGTCTTCATGCGTTCAAAATCACGTGAAGATCTTTGCATGGCTCCTGTTTCGTGATCGACTCAACTCCAAAAGCAACCTTCAACACAAGCATATCGTCTCTGACTCACTATGCCCACGCTGCGGCTATGATGGTGAAACTAGCTCACACATATTCCTTGACTGTCCGCTTACACGGCGTATTTGGCAACGGATAGGGCCCTCTCCTTCGGGGATGACCTCTGGGACTGCCGTCTACCTACACATGTGGATGCGGTAATCTGGCACTCCGTCCTTCTGATTATTCTGTGGAAGATTTGGGATTCCAGAAATGGTATGACCTTCAAGCAGCAAAATCACCACAACATCCTATGGACCCACCGGATGAAGAAACAA
>NC_041388.1:13461863-13529204 GCF_002162155.2 Triticum dicoccoides
TTGCAAAAAAAAACTCTTCAAAATTCATGATTTATACGAAGATAGACTATTTGGCACGCAAAAGGATTCATATATATTGGTCATGCATCCATACATGCTATGATCTAAAGCTAGTAATTAAGTACGTACATATATATGTTGTCTGTATGACTGCATGGCAACACAGTGTTTCTGAATATTTAAACTGCCGATCACATAGCGGCATGTCCGGAACAACCTAGGCCAGCTGGATTTTTTTTCTTTTGGAAAAGGAGTATGACACCCGGCCTCTGCATTTGGGAGATGCATGTGGCTATTTTATTGATTATTTTCGAGGACCTTACAAAGTAGAACAACAATATGCCTGAATCCGTCATCTTGACAACATCTGCCGCTACTCCTATCCAAATTATGAAGGGGTGCAAGCTGGGCCACATACCCAGACCTCTCACCTAAGCCTAGCATCTAAAGCCGGAGGCCCCGCCCGAGCCATTTGCCGGTTCCGGGGCTCAAACCGGTCTGACGCAGTCACATGTGTCGTCGCCGCCATCTTCCACTGGTCCAGCTTCAGAGCAGATTGAGGTGACAACCTTGGCAGGTCCTCTGCAATCGATGCCACCACGACGCCAAACGACGACCTCCACCTACGCGAGCCTTGGCAGGTCCTCAGCCATTCACGCCACCACGACGCCAGACGACGACCTCCGCCTACGCGAGTCCATCTCCAAGCAACAGACGTAAATCCATACTAGGATAGGGCCGGACCACCGCCGTCGCCCACCACCCACATGTTGGGTAACGTAGTAATAATTCAAAATTTTCCTACGTGTCACCAAGATCAATCTAGGAGATACTAGCAAAGGGAGAGAGGGAGTGCATCTTCATACCCTTGAAGATCGCTAAGCAGAAGCTTTACAATAATGCGGTTGATGGAGTCGTATTCGCGGTGATTCAAATCGCGGAAGATCCGATCCAAACGTCGAATGGACGGCGCCTCCGTGTTCAACACATGTACAGCCCGGGGACGTCTTCTCCTTCTTGATCCAGCAAGGGGAGAGGAGAAGTTGAGGGAGAGCTCCGGCAGTACGACGGCGTGGTGGTGGAGCTTGCAGTTCTCCGGCAGGGCTTCGCCAAGCACTACGGAGAAGGAGGTGTTGGAGAGGGGGAGGGCTGCGCCAGGGAAGGGGTGCGGTTGCCCTCCCACCCACCTCTATTTATAGGGTAAAGGGAGAGGGGGCCAGCCCCCCTAGATGCATCTAGAGGGGTGATACGTCTTTGTCGTATTTATAATTTTTGATTGTTCCATGTCAATATTCTACAATTTTACATACTTTTGGCAACTTTTTATACTATTTTGGGACTAACATATTGATCCAGTGCCCAGTGCCAGTTCCTGTTTGTTGCATGTTTTTTGTTCCACAAAAAATCCATATCAAACGGAGTCCAAACGAGATAAAAACTTACGGAGATTTTTTTGGAATGTATGTGAATTTCGGGAAGTGGAATCAACGCGAGACAATGCCCGAGGGGCCCACGAGGGTGAGGGGCGCGCCCCAGGGGGTAGGGCACGCCCTGGGCCCTCTTGGCCACTCCGTAATGCGGTTGGTGCCCTTTTTTTGCCGCAAGAAAGCCAATATCCGGATAAAAATCGTGTAAAAATTTCAGCCCAATCGGAGTTACGGATCTCCGGGAATTGAAGAAACAGTGAAAGGGTAGAATCAGGGAACGCAGAAACAGAGAGGGACAGAGAGACAGATCCAATCTCGGAGGGGCTCTCACCCTCCCATGCCATGGAGGCCATGGACCAGAGGGGAAACCCTTCTCCCTATGGGATAAGGTCAAGGAAGAAGAAGAAGAAGAAGGGGGGCTCTCTCCCTCTCGCTTCCGGTGGTGCCGGAACGCCGCCGGGGCCATCATCATCACCGCAATCTACACCAACAACTTTGCCGCCATCATCATCAACTCTTCCCCCCTCTATGCAGCGGTGTAACCCCTCTTTTACCCGCTGTAATCTCTACTTAAACATGGTGCTCAACGCTATATATTATTTTCCAATGATGTATGGATATCCTATGATGTTTGAGTAGACCCGTTTTGTCCTATGGGTTAATTGATGATCGTGATTGGTTTGAGTTGCATGTTTTATTATTGGTGTTGTCCTATGGTGATCTCTGTGTCGCGCAAGCGTGAGGGATCCCCGCTGTAGGATTTGCAATATGTTCATGATTTGCTTATGGTGGGTGGCGTGAGTGATAGAAACACAGACCCGAGTAAGTAGGTTGTTTGTGTATGGGAATAAAGAGGACTTGATGTCTTATAATGCTATGGTTGGGTTTTACCTTAATGATCTTTAGTAGTTGTGGATGCTTGTTAGAGTTCCAATCATAAGTGCATATGATCCAAGAAGAGAAAGTATGTTAGCTTATGCCTCTCCCTCAAATAAAATTGCAATAATGATTACCGGTCTAGTTATCGATTGCCTAGGGACAAATAACTTTCTTGTGACAAAAAGCTCTCTACTAAAACTAACTTAGTTATTTCTTCATCTAAACAGCCCCTAGTTTTTATTTACACGCTCTTTATTATATTTCAAACCTATCCAACAACACCTACAAAGTACTTCTAATTTCATACTTGTTCTAGGTAAAGCGAACGTTAAGCATGCGTAGAGTCGTATCGGTAGTCGATAGAACTTGAGGGAATATTTGTTCTACCTTTAGCTCCTCGTTGGGTTCGACACTCTTACTTATCGAAAGAGGCTACAATTGATCCCCTATACTTGTGGGTTATCAAGACCTTTTTCTGGCGCCGTTGCCGGGGAGCAATAGCGTGGGGTGAATATTCTCGTGTGTGCTTGTTTGCTTTATCACTAAGTAGATTTTATTTGCTGTTCTAAGTTGTTCTCTATCTTTAGTTATGGATATGGAACATGAAATGCTAAAAACATTAGGCTTACTTGCTACTCATGGAGATGGGGAACCTCCTGAAACCCTCGATGCTCATTATGTGAAAGATATTATGCACTACTTTAATAATCCTGAGGAAACCCCATTCAATTATATAATGGGAGACACATTGGATCAACGTGAATACTTTAGGGATTATCGCTTGACTCAAAAGGGAAACTATTATGGGTTCAAATTTATATGTTGCATTGGTATGCTCGGCAACTATGCTTGAAATATGATTATACTTGTTGCTCTAGGATGAAGGCTCCACACCTCCCCTTTTCATGCAAGTTTAATGATAATGAAACCTTAGCTTCTTATGCTAATGGTATATATGATTACTATGATGTGGAACAAACAGAAGAATTTGTTGCTTTTAAGGGTTCTTGTAAAATTGAATCTTTGTTTAAAGAGTTTGAAGATTTTGATGATTCAGTTTATAGACCTGAAAATCTAACTATCCTTAAATATTGCTATGAGAATTATAAATACAATTATGATATTGATGAATTTATTGAGAAAGTCTCCGCTGTCCGAGAAGAGACTAATATTTTGCAGGAGCCTATGGAAGAAGAAATTGATGAAACTGTGAGCTCATTGGATGAAAAAGATGGTGAGGAAAGTGAAGAACAAAAGGAGGAAGATCGGATTAGCTACCCGTGCCCACCTTCTAATGAGAGTAACTCTCCAACTCATACATTATTTAATGTCCCTTCGTTCTTACCGAAGGATGAATGCCATGATAATTGCTATGATCCCGTTGATTCGTTTGAAATATCCCTTTTTGATGAACTTGATGCTTGCTATTCTTGTGTCCAAGATGCCAATATGAATTATGCTTATGGAGATGAACTTGCTATTGTTCCTTATGTTAAACATGAAATTGTTGCTATTGCACCCACACATGATAGTCCTATTATCTTTTTGAATTCTCCAAACTACACACTATCGGAGAAGTTTGCACTTATTAAGGATTATATTGATGGGTGGCCTTTTACCGTTGCACATGATAATTTTGATGAATATAATATGCATGTTCTTGCTGCTCTTACTTGAAATTATTATGAGAGAGGAACTACATCTCCGCCTCTCTATGTTTCCAACACGATAGAATTGCAAGAAACTTCTTATGCTATGCATTGGCCTTTACTTGATGTGCATGAATTGTTCTTGTATGACATGCCAATGCATAGGAAGAGAGTTAGACTTCGTCATTGCTTGATATATGTTGCTTTGTGCACACTACTAAATGCCAAATCATTGCTAATTCAAATTGGCTTTGATATACCTTGGGATCCAGGTGGATTCATTACTTGAGCACCTGATGCCTAGCTTAATGACTTTAAAGAAAGCGCCGCCAGGGACACAACCCATAAGTTTTAGAGAGTCATTTATTTCTGTTGAGTGCTTTTATAGAGTTTTAAAACAAAAAAAATAAAGAGGGGAACCAAAAACTTTTCAAAAAAGGAAAGTGGAAGTGAGAGAGACAAGCATTGTTGAAGTGAGGGAGCACCTTGAACTTTGTTCATGCTCACGGAAACTTTGTGAATCTTGATTC
Organism: Triticum dicoccoides; assembly: GCF_002162155.2. Taxonomy (NCBI): domain Eukaryota; kingdom Viridiplantae; phylum Streptophyta; class Magnoliopsida; order Poales; family Poaceae; genus Triticum; species Triticum dicoccoides. Next base: position 13,466,349 of record NC_041388.1, read on the forward strand.
CAGAAACTTCTCAACAAAAATAATTATCCCCATGTACAATTCCATTGTATTATAAAAATAATGTGCCAAGATTTGCCTTTAGCATGTTTACATTGCTTGTTGGTTTGTGCGGTGCAAAATAGAAACTTTGGCTGTAGTGCGCGATTTTACATTTTTTTACTGGAACATCAGACGGTTCTGAAACTTTTTACAGTGTCTTTCTATGCAAATTTTTTATTTTTCCTAATTTTTTCAGAATTTTTGGAGTACCAGAAGTATGGTGAATATTCAGATTACTACAGACTGTCCTGTTTAAGACAGATTCTGTTTTCGATGCATTGTTTGCTTGTTTTGATGAAGCTATCGATTTCTATCAGTGGATTAAGCCATGGAAAAGTTATATTACAGTAGATACAATGCAAAAACAAAATATGAGTTGGTTTGCAACAATACTTAGAGTAGTGATTTGCTTTATTATACTAACAGATCTTACCGAACTTTCTGTTGAGTTTTGTGTGGATGAAGTGATCAAGGATCGAGGAGGTCTCGATATGAGGAGAAGGAGGAGAGGCAAGAGATCAAGCTTGGGGATGCCCAAGGCACCCCAAGTAAATATTCAAGGAGACTCAAGCGTCTAAGCTTGGCGATGCCCCGGAAGGCATCCCATCTTTCTTCAACAAGTATCAGTATGTTTTCGGTTTCGTTTCGTTCATGTGATATGTGCAAATCTTGGAGTGTCTTTTGCATTTAGTTTTCACTTTTCTTTGATGCACCATGCTGGTATGAGATATTCCATGGTTGATTTGTAGAATGCTCTTTGCACTTCACTTATATCTTTTGAGTATGGCTTTATAGAATGCTTCATGTGCTTCGCTTATATCATTTGAAGTTTGGATTGCATGTTTCCCTACACATATAAAACCGCCATTTGTCGAATGCTCTTTTGCTTCACTTATATTTGTTAGAGCGTGGGTATATCTTTTGTAGAAAGAATTAAACTCTCTTTCTTCACAAATATCTATTTAGAGAGTTGACAGGAATTGGTCATTTACATGGTTAGTCATTAAATCCCACATAAAACTTGTAGAGCACTGAATATGATATGTTTGATTCCTTGCAATAGTTTTGCGATATAAAGATGGTGATATTAGAGTCATGCTAGTGGGTAGTTGTGGATTGTAGAAATACTTGTGTTGAAGTTTGTGATTCCCTTAGCATGCACGTATGGTGAACCGTTATGTAACGAAGTTGGAGCATGAGGTATTTATTGATTGTCTTCCTTATGAGTGGCGGTCGGGGATGAGCGATGGTCTTTTCCTACCAATCTATCCCCCTAGGAGCATGCACGTAGTACTTTGTTTCGACGACTAAAATTTTTGGCAGTAAGTATGTGAGTTCTTTATGACTAATGTTGAGTCCGTGGATTATACACACTCTCACCCTTCCATCATTGCTTGCCTCTTCGGTACCGTGCATTGCCCTTTCTCACCTTGAGAGTCGGTGCAAACTTCACCGGTGCATCCAAACCCCGTGATATGATACGCTCTATCACACATAAGCCTCCTTATATCTTCCTCAAAACTGCCACCATACCTACCTATCATGGCATTTCCATAGCCATTCTGAGATATATTGCCATGCAACTTCCATCATCATCATATACATGACTTGATCATTTATTGTCATATTCCTTTGCATGATCGTAAGATAGCTAGCATGATGTTTTCATGGCTTGTCCGTTTTTTGATTTCATTGCCACGCTAGATCATTGCACATCTCGGTACACCGCCGGAGGCATTCATATAGAGTCATATCTTTGTTCTAGTAATGAGTTGTAATATTGAGTTGTAAGTAAATAAAAGTGTGATGATCATCATTATTAGAACATTGTCCCATGTGAGGTTATCAAAATATAAGTGGCCACAGAAGCCCCCCAAGAGAGAGAGAGAGAGAGAGAGAGAGAGAGAGAGAGAGAGAGAGAGAGGCCAAAGAAGCCTACAAAAAAGAAAAAGAAGAAGAAAAAATGAGAGAAAAGACAGAAGGGACAGTGTTACTACCCTTTTACCACACTTGTGCTTCAGAGTAGCAGCATGTTCTTCATATAGAGAGTCTCTTGAGTTATCACTTTCATATACTAGTGGGAATTTTCATTATAGAACTTGGCTTGTATATTCCAACGACGGGCTTTCTCAAGTGCCCTAGGTCTTCATGAGCAAGCAAGTTGAATGCACACCCACTTAGTTTCAGTTTGAGCTTTCATACACTTATAGCTCTTGTGCATCTGTTGCATGGCAATCCCTACTCCTCGCATTGACATCAATTGATGGACATCTCCATAGCACGTTGATTAGTCGCGCCGATGTGAGACTTTCTCCTTTTTTTTGTCTTCTCCACACAACCCACATCATCATATTCTATTTCACCTATAGTGCTATATCCATGGCTCACGCTCATGTATTGCGTGAAAGTTGAAAAGGTTCAAGAACATAAAAAGTATGAAACAATTGCTTGGCTTGTCATCGGGGTTGTGCATGATTTGAATATTTTGTGTGATGAAGATGGAGCATAGCCAGACCATATGATTTTGTAGGGATAACTTTATTTGGCCATGTTATTTTGAAAAGACATGATTGCTTTATTAGTATGCTTGAAGTATTATTGTCTTAATGTCAAATGATAGACTATTGCTTTGAATCACTCGTGTCTTAATATTCATGCCATGATTAGATTACATGATCAAGATTATGCTAGGTAGCATTCCACATCAAAAATTATCTTTTTTATCATTTACCTACTCGAGGACGAGCAGGAATTAAGCTTGGGGATGCTGATACGTCTCCGTCGTATCTATAATTTTTGATTGTTCCATGCCAATATTCTACAACTTTTACATACTTTTGGTAACTTTTATACTATTTTTGGGACTAACATATTGATCCAGTGCCCAGTGCTAGTTCCCGTTTGTTGCATGTTTTTTGTTTCGCAGAAAATCCATATCAAACGGAGTCCAAACGGGATAAAAACTTACAGAGATTTTTTTGGAATGTATGTGAATTTTGGGAATTGGAATCAACGCAAGATGATTCCCGAGGGGCCCACGAGGGTGAGGGGCGCGCCCTGGGCCCCCGTGGCCACTCCGTAAGGTGGTTGGTGCCCTTCTTTCGCCGCAAGAAAGCCAATATCCGGATAAAAATCATGTCAAAATTTTAGCCCAATCGAAGTTACAGATCTCTGGGAATTTAAGAAACGGTGAAAGGGCCAGAGAGATAGATCCAATATCGGAGGGGCTCTTGCCCCTCCCATGCCATGGAGGCCATGGACCAGAGGGGAAACTATCGTGAAATTGTCACGACATATGTCCTTAGTGTGAGGACTTAGTCGCGAGGCCAATGCATCTATGTGGTAGCTTGAGAGGGGTTGGGAGGAATCGAGAGACGCAATATAAGACAAGGATTTAGACAGCTTTGGGCCTCGGGAAACATCATCCGGTAACAACCCTACATGCTGTTTGTCGATAGGTCTCATTATCATCATGAGGGAGTCACCGTAACTCCGGCTCTCCTAGTTGTGTCTAGACTTAATGATTATTCAACTTCTCCCTCTTGGGGTGCCCTGCCCCTCCTTATATATGTTGAAGGGGCGGGTTACATGTAGAGTCCAACTCGGACTTAAGACTTAACTATTCTGTTTTCTCTCCATGGGCTTTCTTTAACGTTTCGGGCTTCTTAATTGTTAACCTACAATCTGGCTTACCATCTGGCTTAACTGTCCAGCTTAACTGTCTGGCTTAACTGTCTAGTTTAAATCTCCAACTTAACTGTCTGGCTCATATGACTGTGTCTGCCGGGTTACATGACTGTGTCTGCCGGGTCACCAATGAAAACATCAACTCCTAGCCGGGTCATATCTTCAGCCGGATCATACCGTGGGGTATATCCCCGACATTAGCCCCCAGTTTAATTTGGATTCATCCATGTTAAACTGATCCTGTAAAGCAAACACAAGAACAATTTTGACAGACTATGCTCCGGGTTAAATATCTTTGTAAACCAACACCTGAATATCTTTAAGTCCTTGTCATTTCCTTCTTCCAGAAAATCCGGGTCAATAGCCAACTTCATAATCAATTTGCTGATGTTGGTTTCTCACAAAGAAAAACTATGAAGAATAACTCATTTGACTCAGCTCCCAATGCTTAAAAATATTGGTCTTTGAAATACTCATGTGACCTTCAACCGGCTTAAAGATGAAAGACTTGTCGGGTTATAAATAGATAATGCCAAGTTATAATTGTTGCCGACGCCGGGTCAAAAAACTGAGAATTTTGAAGATTTCTCTCCCTCATATCCATATTACATGTAGCCCCCAAGTCTTAAGAGGTGAAACATAGTGATAGCTTAAGACTTGTTTCAATATAAATGTTGCAACCTTGAAGAAATCCAGATTGTCCATCTCAGTCACTAATCAAAACTGAATATTCCACATATGTAGCCCCCAATTGCCGGGTTGTCATGCTTGCAGCAACCTGGGACTTGTAATTGCCTTATGCTCATAAAAATTTCAACCAGTGTAGCCCCCAAGGGTCGGGTCATTATGCAATAATGAGCAGGGACTTTATAAATATGATCATGTAGATTTGAATAGCAACGTGTAGCCCCTAAGGGCCGGCTCAGTAAGATAATATTGAGCTGGGACTTTATATATACTTTTTGGAAAAGAACATCATATGATGTAACCCCCATCATGGGGCTTGTACCCACATCCACAAGTTTAAGAGCTTTGTGCTTTACCAACTGATCAAGTGCACCCTTCAACAAAGTGAATTAAGACTTGCGTACCTTGAATTGTTGACAGGAGCAATTGGCAGCCCCCAAGGGCCGGCTCATTACAATGGGATGAGTCGGGTCTTCAATAAGTTGATAAAAAATGACTTTACATTAGCCCCCAAGTGCCATGGTGCATGCTGGTAGTGACATTGGACTTGCATATTTGATGTAATCTCAACTTGAATAATATAGTCCCCAAGTGTTGGAACGTAAGCTTGCATGCGACTCGGGACTATTCCTTCCATTGTAGAATAAATTATATCCATTGCGCTGAAGCGACTTTGAAAATCTCAATTGTAATATTGGTTATTGATAACCATAGTAAAAAAATCCAGCCATGTTAGCTATTAAAGATTTGAATAATATAATCCGGTTTGGAAAACCGGTTCCTGTGATATTGAATCGTACTGCCGGTTTAGGATACATGTGCAGTAAGGGTGATAACCTAATCCTTAGAAGCCAAAAACTTCCAAATATTTATGATTTTCATATATGGCGACTTATCATCCATAGTCAAGCCGGTTTAATCGAAACCACATATATGCTTCAGATATGAACAAAAAGGTCTCAAGACAAAATCAAAGATTGTTTGCAAAAACTTAAACCAAGTAAAAATCGAGTTTTCTGATTCGAATACGATCAGCAAACCGTTCCAAAGGGGTTAAGCTAGGATTCGAATACGATCATGTAGCCCCCAGTGGCTTTGGCGTTGCGCCGATCAAGAGGGTACCGACAGCTATGTTCTCTTTGGTTCGAATACGACCTATGTTTGAACAGGAAGCCCCCAAATGACCTTGAGAGCTTTTTAACGACCCTGATTCGAATACGAACCAAGTCGGACCCAAAAGGGGTTAAGCTATGATTCGAATATGATCAAGAACCCCCTAGTGAGTTTGGCAGTGTGACGATCAAGAGGGTACCGCAGCTATGTTCTCTTTGGTTGGAATACGACCTATGTTTGAACAGGAAGCCCCCAAGTGACCATACAAATTTTGGCATCACGCCGATCAAGAGGGTACCGACTGTTGGAAATATGCCCTAGAGGCAATAATAAATTAGTTATTATTATATCATATTTCATTGTTCATGATAATCGTTTATTATCCATGCTAGAATTGTATTGATAGGAAACTCAGATACATGTGTGGATACATAGACAACACCATGTCCCTAGTAAGCCTCTAGTTGACTAGCTCGTTGATCAATAGATGGTTACGGTTTCCTGACCATGGACATTGGATGTCGTTGATAACGGGATCACATCATTAGGAGAATGATGTGATGGACAAGACCCAATCCTAAGCCTAGCACAAGATCGTGTAGTTCGTTTGCTAAAGCTTTTCTAATGTCAAGTATCATTTCCTTAGACCATGAGATTGTGCAACTCCCGATACCGTAGGAGTGCTTTGGGTGTGACAAACGTCACAACGTAACTGGGTGGCTATAAAGGTACACTACAGGTATCTCCGAAAGTGTCTGTTGGGTTGGCATGAATCGAGACTGGGATCTGTCACTCCGTGTAAACGGAGAGGTATCTCTGGGCCCACTCGGTAGGACATCATCATAATGTGCACAATGTGACCAAGGAGTTGATCACGGGATGATGTGTTACGGAACGAGTAAAGAGACTTGCCGGTAACGAGATTGAACAAGGTATCAGGATACCGACGATCGAATCTCGGGCAAGTACAATACCGCTGGACAAAGGGAATTGAATACGGGATTGATTGAATCCTTGACATCGTGGTTCATTCGATGAGATCATCGTGGAACATGTGGGAGCCAACATGGGTATCCAGATCCCGTTGTTGGTTATTGGCCGGAGAGTTGTCTCGGTCATGTCTGCATGTCTCCCGAACCCATAGGGTCTACACACTTAAGGTTCGGTGACGCTAGGGTTGTAGAGATATTAGTATGCGGTAACCCGAAAGTTGTTCGGAGTCCCGGATGAGATCCCGGACGTCACGAGGAGTTCCGGAATGGTCCGGAGGTAAAGATTTATATATGGGAAGTCCTATTTTGGCCACCGGAAAATGTTCGGGATTTTTCGGTATTGTACCGGGAAGGTTCTAGAAGGTTTCGGAGTGGGGCCCACCTGCATGGGGGGACCCACATGAACGTGGGTAGTGGGGGCAAGGCCCCACACCCCTGGTCAAGGCGCACCAAGATCCCCCCTTAGAAGGAATAATATCATATCCCGAAGGGATAAAATCAAGATCCCTAAAAAAGGGGGATAACAATCGGTGGGGAAGGGAAATGATGGGATTTCTTTCCCCCACCTTTGCCAACGCCCCAATGGACTTGGAGGGCAAGAAACCAGCCCCCTCCACCCCTATATATAGTGTGGAGGCGCATGGGAGCCAAACCCCAGCCCCTGGCGCCTCCCTCTCCCCTCGTAACACCTCTCCCTCTCGCTGAGCTTGGCGAAGCCCTGCCGAGATCCCCGCTGCTTCCACCACCACGCCATCGTGCTGCTGGATCTCCATCAACCTCTCCTTCCCCTTGCTGGATCAAGAAGGAGGAGACGTCTTCCCCAACCGTACGTGTGTTCAATGCGGAGGTGCCGTCCGTTCGGCGCTCGGTCATCGGTGATTTGGATCACGACGAGTACGACTCCATCAACCCCGTTCTCTTGAACGCTTCCGCTCGCGATCTATAAGGGTATGTTGATGCACTCCTCTCTCTCGTTGCTAGATGACTCCATAGATTGATCTTGGTGATGCGTAGAAAATTTTAAAATTGTGCTACGTTCCCTAATAGTGGCATCATGAGCTAGGTCTATGCGTACTTTCTATGCACGAGTAGAACACAAAGTAGTTGTGGGCATCGATATTGTAAATTTACTTGCCGTTACTAGTCTTATCTTGATTCAGCGGCATCGTGGGATGAAGCGGCCCGGACCAACCTTACACGTACTCTTACGTGAGACAGGTTCCATCGACTGACATGCACTAGTTGCATAAGGTGGCTAGCGGGTGTCTGTCTCTCCCACTTTAGTCGGATCGGATTCGATGAAAAGGGTCCTTATGAAGGGTAAATAGAAATTGGCATATCACGTTGTGGTTTTCGCGTAGGTAAGAAACGTTCTTGCTAGAAACCTACAGCAGCCACGTAAAAACTTGCAACAACAATTAGAGGACGTCTAACTTGTTTTTGCAGCATATGCCTTGTGATGTGATATGGCCAAAAGGATGTGATGAATGATATATGTGATGTATGAGATTGATCATGTTCTTGTAATAGGAATCACGACTTGCATGTCGATGAGTATGACAACCGGCAGGAGCCATAGGAGTTGTCTTAATTTATTAATGACCTGCGTGTCAACTTAAACGTCATGTAATTACTTTACTTTATTGCTAAAGCGTTAGCCATAGTAGTAGAAGTAATAGATGACGAGACAACTTCAAGAAGACACGATGATGGAGATCATGATGATGGAGATCATGGTGTCATGCCGGTGACAACGATGATCATGGAGCCCCAAAGATGGAGATCAAAAGGAGCAAAATGATATTGGCCATATCATGTCACTATTTGATTGCATGTGATGTTTATCATGTTTTACATCTTATTTGCTTAGAACGACGGTAGCTTAAATAAGATGATCCCTCACTAAAATTTCAAGAAAGGTGTTCCCCCTAACTGTGCACCGTTGCGAAGGTTCGTCGTTTCGAAGCACCACGTGATGATTGGGTGTGATAGATTCTAACGTTCGAATACAACGGGTGTAAGCCAGATTTACGCACGCAATACACTTAGGTTGACTTGACGAGCCTAGCATGTACAGACATGGCCTCGGAACACGGAAGACCGAAAGGTTGAACATGAGTCGTGTAGAAGATATGATCAACATGAGATGTTCACCGTTGATGACTAGTCCGTCTCACGTGATGATCGGACACGGCCTAGTTGACTCGGATCATGTTTCACTTAGATGACTAGAGGGATGTCTATCTGAGTGGGAGTTCATTAAATAATTTGATTAGATGAACTTAATTATCATGCACATAGTCTAAATTGTCTTTGCAAATATGTTGTAGATAAATAGCTCACGTTGTAGCTCCCTGTTTCAATATGTTCCTAGAGAAAGATTAAGTTGAAAGATATTGTAAGCAATGATGCGGACTAGGTCCGTAGTCCGAGGAGTGTCCTCACTGCTACGCAGAAGGCTTACGTCTTTGATGCACCGCTCGATGTGCAAACCCCTACAACATCGTGTGTGGATGTTGTGAATACCTGACAGACACGTCCTGATGACTACTTGATAGTTTAGTGCACCATACTTTACGGCTTAGAATCGGGATTCCAATGAAGTTTTAAACGCCATAGAACATATGAGATGTTCCAAGAGCTGAAATTGGGATTTCAGGCTCATGCCCGTGTTGAGAGGTGTGAGACCTCTAACAAGTTCTTTTGCCAACAAGATGGAGGAGAATAGCTCAGCTAGTGAGCATGTGCTCAGAATGTCTGGGTGCTACAATCACTTAAATCAAGTGGGAGTTAAACTTCCAGATAAGATAGTGATTGATAGAGTTCTCTAGACACTATCACTAAGCTACTAGATCTTCGTGATGAACTATGACATGCAAGGGATGGAGTTGATCCCGGAGCTTTTCGCGGTGCTTAAGACCGCAAAAGGTAGAAATCAAGAAGGAGCATCAAGTGTTGATGGTTTGAAAAGACCACTAGTTTCAAGAAGGGCAAGGGCTAGAAGGGAAACTTCATGGATGGCAAACCAGTTGCCGCTCCAGTGAAGGAACCCAAGGTTGAACCCAAACCCGAGACTAAATGCTTCTATTGTAAGGGGAACGGTCACTGGTAGCGGAATTACCCCAAATGCATGGTAGATAAGAAGGCTGGCAACTTCAAAGTATATACGTGTTATTAATGTGTACCTCACTAGTACTCCTGGTTGCACCTGGGTGTTGGATACCGGTTCATTTGCTATTATTGGTGACTTGAAACAAAAGCTACGGACTAAACGGAGACTGGCTAAGGGAGAGGTGACGATGTGTGTTGGAAGTGTTTCCAAAGTTGATGAGATCACCATCACACGCTCCATCTGCCTTCGGGATTAGTATTGAACCTAGATAAATGTTATCAAGTGTCTACGTTGAGCATGAATATGATTAGATCATGTTCATTGCAATACGGTCATTCATTTAAGTTAGAGAATAATGGTTATTCTGTTTACATGAATGATACCTTTCATGGTCATGCACCCTATGTGAATGGTTCATTGAATCTCGGTCGTGGTAATACACATGTTCACGCCAAAAGATGTAGAGTTAATAATGATAGTACCACTTTCTCGTGGCACTGCCGCTTAGGTCATATTAGCGTAAGATGCATGAAGAAACTCCATGTCGATGGATGTTTGGAGTCACTTGATTTTGAATCACTTGACACATGCGAGCCATGCCTCATGGGCAGGATGACTAAGACCCTGTTTTCAGGTACAATGAAACAGGCAAGTGACTTGTTGGAAATCATACATGCTGATGCGTGTGATCCAATGAGAATTGAAGCGTGCGATGGATATCGCTGTTTTCTCATCTTCACTGACGATTTGAGTAGATATAGGTATATTTACTTAATGAAGCACAAGTCTGAAACGTTTGAAAAGTTCAAGCGATTTCAGAGTGAAGTTAAGAATCATCATAACAAGAAGATCAAATTCCTATGATCTGATCAATGAGAATTTCTGAGTTATGAGTTTGGTAAACACTTAAGACATTGTGGAATTATTTCACAATTGAAGCCACCTGGAACACCACAGGGTAATGGTGTGTCCGGACGTCGTAATCGAACCTTATGAAATATGGTGCGATCTATGATGTCTCTTACCGATCTACCACTATTATTTTGAGGTTATGCATTAGAGACAGCTGCATTCACTTTAGATAGGACACCATCTAGGTCCGTTGAGACGACATCATATGAACATTGGTTTGGCAAGAAACCAAAGTTGTCGTTTCTTAATGTTTGGGGCTGCGATGCTTAAGGCTTCAGCCGGAGAAGCTCGAACCCAAAGCATACAAACACATCTTCATAGGATACCCAAAGGTGACAGTTGGGTACACCTTCTATCTAAGATCCGAGGGCAAATTGTTTGTCGCTAAGAATGGGTCCTTTCTCGAGAAGGAGTTTCTCTCGAAAGAATTAAGTGGGAGGAAGATAGAACTTTATGAGGTTGTTGAACCTCTACTTCAACCAGAAAGTGGTGCAACACAGAAAGATGTTTCTATGGCGCCTATGTCGGTTGAAGAGGAAGTTAATGATAGTGATCATGAAGCTTTGGGTCAAGTTGCTATCGAACCTCGTAGGTCGACAAGGATATGTACTACTCCTGAGTGGTACGGTAATCCTATCTTAGATATCATGTTGTTAGACAACAATGAACCTACGAGCTATGGAGAAGCGATGGTGGGCTCGTATTCCGACAAATGGTTAGAAGCCATGAAATCCGAGATAGGATCCATGTATCAGAACAAAGTATGGACTTTGGTGGACTTGCCCGTTGATCGGCAAGCCATTGAGATAAATGGATCTTTAAGAAGAAGACGAACGTGGGCAGTAATGTTACCGTCTATGAAGCTCGACTTGTGGGAAAGAGTCATTTCACAAGTTCAAGGAGTTGACTACGATGAGAATTTCTCACCCGTAGCGATGCTTAAGTCCGTCGGAATCATGTTAGCATTAGCTGTATTTTTCGATTATGAAATCTTACAGATGGATGTCAAAACAAGTTTTCTTACCAGTTTTCATAAGAAAAGTTGTCTGTGATACAATAAAAGGTTTTGTCGATCCTAAGGATGCTAAAAGGTATGTTGGCTCTAGAAATCCTTCTAAGGACTAGAGCAAGCATCTCAGAATCGGAATATATGTTTTGATGGAGTGATCAAAGCTTTTAGGCTTCTACAATGTTTGTTAGAAACTTGTATTTACAAGAAAGTGAGTGGGAGCACTACAACATTTCTGATAAGTATATGTGGATGACATATTGTTGATCCGAAATAATGTAGAATTTCTGGAAAGCATAAATGGTTGTTTGAAGAGTGTTTTTCAAAGGAAGACCTGGATAAAGCTGCTTACATATTGGGCATCAAGATCTATAGAGATAGATCAAAACGCCTGATGATACTTTCAAAGAACGCACACCTTGACATGTTTTTGATGGAGTTCAAAATAGATCAGTCAAAGAAGGGGTTCTTACCTGAGTTGTAAGGTGTGAAGTTGAGTAAGACTCAAAGCTTGACCACGGCAGAAGAAAGAAGAAGGACGAAGGTCGTCCCCTATACTCTTGTCATAGGCTCTATACGGTATGCCATGCTAAAGTACCGCACCTAATGTGTGCCTTGCCACATGTCTGGCAAGAGGGTACAAAGGTGATCTAGGAGTGGATCACCAGATAGCAGTCAAAATTATCCTTAGAGGAATAAGGCAATGTTTCTCGGTTATGGAGGTAATAAAGAGTTCGACGTAAAGAGTTACGTCGATGCAAGCTTAACACCTATCCGGATAGCTCAGAGTAGAGATACCGGATATGTATAATGGAGCAACAATTTGGAATAGCTCCAAGTGGAACGTGGTAGCAGCATCTATGATATAAAGTTCTCCGAAATGCATAGGGATCTGAATATGGCAAGACCCGTTGACTACAACCTCTCTCACAAGCATAACATGATCAAACCCAGAACTCTTTGAGTGTTTATCACGTAGTGATGTGAACTAGATCATTGAGTCTAGTAAACTCTTTGGATGTTGGTCACATGGCGATGTGACCTGTGAGTGTTAATCACATGGCGATGTGAACTAGATTATTGACTCTAGTGCAAGTGGGAGACTGTTGGAAATATGCCCTAGAGACAATAATAAATTAGTTATTATTATATCATATTTCATTGTTCATGATAATCGTTTATTATCCATGCTAGAATTGTATTAATAGGAAACTCAGATACATGTGTGGATACATAGACAACACCATGTCCCTAGTAAGCCTCTAGTTGACTAGCTCGTTGATCAATAGATGGTTACGGTTTCCTGACCATGGACATTGGATGTCGTTGATAATGGGATCACATCATTAGGAGAATGATGTGATGGACAAGACCCAATCCTAAGCCTAGCACAAGATCGTGTAGTTTGTTTGCCAAAGCTTTTCTAATGTCAAGTATCATTTCTTTAGACCATGAGATTGTGCAACTCCCGGATACCGTAGGAGTGCTTTGGGTGTGCCAAACGTCACAACATAATTGGGTGGCTATAAAGGTACACTACAGGTATCTCCGAAAGTGTTTGTTGGGTTGGCATGAATCGAGACTGGGATCTGTCACTCCGGGTAAACGGAGAGGTATCTTTGGGCCCACTCGGTAGGACATCATCATAATGTGCACAATGTGACCAAGGAGTTGATCACGGGATGATGTGTTACGGAATGAGTAAAGAGACTTGCTGGTAACGAGATTGAACAAGGTATCGGGATACCGACGATCGAATCTCGGGCAAGTACAATACCGCTGGACAAAGGGAATTGAATACTGGATTGATTGAATCCTCGACATCGTGGTTCATACGATGAGATCATCGTGGAACATGTGGGAGCCAACATGGGTATCCAGATCCCACTGTTGGTTATTGGCCGGAGAGTTGTCTCGGCCATGTCTGCATGTCTCCCGAACCCGTAGGGTCTACACACTTAAGGTTCGGTGACGCTAGGGTTGTAGAGATATTAGTATGTGGTAACCCAAAAGTTGTTCGGAGTCCCGGATGAGATCCCAGACGTCACGAGGAGTTCCGGAATGGTCCGGAGGTAAAGATTTATATATGGGAAGTCCTATTTTGGCCACCGAAAAATGTTCGGGATTTTTCGGTATTGTACCGGGAAGGTTCTAGAAGGTTCTGGAGTGGGGCCCACCTGCATGGGGGACCCACATGAATGTGGGTAGTGGGGGCAAGGCCCCACACCTCTGGTCAAGGCGCACCAAGATCCCCCCTTAGAAGGAATAAGATCATATCCCGAAGGGATAAGATCAAGATCCCTAAAAAAGGGGAATAACAATCGGTGGGGAAGGGAAATGATGGGATTTCTTTCCCTCACCTTTGCCAACGCCCCAATGGACTTGGAGGGCAAGAAACCAGCCCCCTCCACCCCTATATATAGTGTGGAGGCGCATGGGAGCCAAACCCCAGCCCCTGGCGCCTCCCTCTCCCCTCGTAACACCTCTCCCTCTCGCTGAGCTTGGCGAAGCCCTGCCGAGATCCCCACTGCTTCCACCACCACGCCGTCGTGCTGCTGGATCTCCATCAACCTCTCCTTCCCCTTGTTGGATCAAGAAGGAGGAGACGTCTTCCCCAACCGTACGTGTGTTGAACGCGGAGGTGGCATCCGTTCGGCGCTTGGTCATCGGTGATTTGGATCACGACGAGTACGACTCCATCAACCCCGTTCTCTTGAACGCTTCCGCTCGCGATCTACAAGGGTATGTAGATGCACTCCTCTCTCTCGTTGCTAGATGACTCCATAGATTGATCTTGGTGATGCATAGAAAATTTTAAAATTCTGCTACGTTCCCCAACACCGACAGCTATGCTCGATGAGCAGGAAGCCCCCAAGTGACCATAATAAAGTAAGCCGTAAGGCAGGATACTCATGTTTGAACCGCTCATTATGGTAGCAAATTCTCTTTGGCAACCTTTAATCTTTTGAGAACTCGGATCTTACGAGAGATTTATTCTTTTTTTTGAACCGGAACTTTTAAACCGGATTTGAAAGCTTCAAAACTTTGTGGGAAACAGATTATCCTTGAGCCGGAAGTTTGAACCTGATTTGAGAGCTTCAAAGCTTTGCGGGAGAGAGATGTCTCTTGATACGGATTTTAAACCGGAATCTTTATTTTGAACCGACAATTTTCGGATGGCCTTTAAAATGGCAATATTTACTGAGCCATGGCATCATAGCCCTCGAGTCTCAAGGCGACTTGAGGAGTTGGCTTGAGATTCTTCATGATTAATCGTGATATAGACCGGTTTGAATCTTGCATGGGACAAATTGCAAACCGGAGTAATTTCTCCTTTAAAGAAAGCAATATAAAAAACATGCTGGATGGATTTCACCTGATACGTCATGATAGTAGTTATCCACCGCGAAGTCGATGATTACCACGGTGAAGCTGAAATCAATCACGGTCGAGTCAGCCACGGGAGCAGGTAGATGAGCCGGCCGCGGCGTTGTGAACCGGTGCAGATGAGTGAGTCAATCATGGGTGCGGTCTCGGCGAGTTGATGTAGACCGAACTGCACCGGCGGCGGCTTGCTCACACCCGTTCAACAAAAATGCGGGCGCGGATGCCAGTGCATGATGAGGCTAAAACACACTTCATAGACACAGCATGATACCACCTTTATAATGAATCATTGTCCTGACTTGTTCGGATGACCGATTATCCATAAATAACTTTTCAATACAGTTGATCCATGTATGCCCGCAAAGAATATTTGCATTAATCCCCACAGGGACTCTGCCAGATACTGCCGCAACTCTTACCCTTCATATCTTGCTGAGTTTCTCCAAATACTTTATCCAGATGACCTCATCCATCAATATAGTGGTCTTTTATCTCTGAATGTCAGTTATCCATAAGACGCCGTGGCGATACGGCATGACACCAATGCATGCGTTCGTTGTGTTCGATTGAACAAGGTGACGTAGATATAACTGATGTTGGTTTTTAAACTAGATCCACTCATAAGAGAGCAGCAGCCCATGTACGTTCAACGCTAGTGAGCGAACAGATAGCCAGGTTGATTGATCAACAATAGCCACCATTCATAGCTGTACGCGCAGCTCATTAGTACAATAGCTTGTCCTTCCTTCCCTAACAAACTGTTATATGAGGGGCGCTCAAAACCAGCTCACGGACGAGTTTCAGAGGAGTGGCAGGGGTAGGAGTGCCGCAGCTCAAGAAACCAACGGGCGGCCAGCGCGGCGGCTCAGAGCTAAAGAGTAATGAGCCACCGTAATCACTGACTGTATTCCATCTGAAGTGGTTAGATATATAGAATAGAGGGAGAGAGATAAGGCAACGTGCAGGGGCACGCGCAGGTGCATGCACGGCCATGACTCGGGCTAGCCTACAGAATAGGACGCTACAGTTACAACAGAAACACAACGTATACATGTAGTTCAACACGCCCCGCAGTGGCAACGTCATTGGAGCGGACGTTGAGACTGGACCTGAATTCACCGAAAACAATGGACGGGAGCCCCTTAGTGAAAATATTCGCAAACTGTGATGTCGTTGGTACATGCAGGACTCGAGCTTCGCTAAGACTGACATGATCTCGGACGAAGTGAAGATCAATCTCGACGTGTTTGGTCCGTTGGTGCTGCACTGGGTTGGAGGAGAGATACATAGCAGATACATTGTCACAATAAACCACTGTAGCACGCGACGGAGGCAGGCGGAGCTCGCTCAAGAGTTGTCGCAACCAAGTAGACTCAGCGACGCAATTTGCCACCGCACGGTATTCGGCCTCAGAGCTGGAGCGCGAGACTGTGTGTTGTCGATTCGACGACCACGACACAAGATTGGTGCCCAAGAATACACAAAAACCGGAAGTGGACTTACATGTGTCCGGAAAACCCGCCCAATCGGCTTCGGAGTATGATGTTAAGTCATGAGAAGAGTGGCGATAAAGCTGAAGACCGAAATGAGACGTGCCTCGGATGTAGCGCAAGATGCGTTTGACAAGCTGAAAGTGAGCGTCGCGAGGGTCATGCATAAAGAGGCAGACTTGTTGCACAGCGTAGGACAAATCGGGGCGGGTCAATGTAAGGTATTGAAGTGCTCCGGCAAGGCTCCTATAGTGGGAGGGGTCGGCGTAGGGTGGTCCATCGGTGGAGGATAGTTTGGGGCGGGTGTCGATGGGGGTGGAGATGGGGTTGCAATATAGCATGTGGGCACGGTCCAAAATCTCAAGGGCATATAGTTGTTGGGAGAGGAAAAGCCCATCTTTGTTTCGTTGCACGTTGATGCCAAGAAAGTGGTGTATATCGCCAAGGTCACTCATGGAGAACTCATGCTTGAGGGAAGCTATAATGGAGTGAAGTAGGGTAGGTGTGTTGGCAGTGAGAATGATGCCATCCACGTATAAGAGGAGGTATGCAATATTAGCCCCATGGTGGAGAATGAAAAGGGAGGAATCACATTTGGACCCTACAAAACCAAGCATATGAAGAAAGGTGGTGAATCGATGGAACCACGTGCGAGGCGCCTGCTTGAGACCATAGAGGGATTTGTGGAGGCGGCACACATCGGAGGGTTTACCAGAGTCAACGAAACCAGAGGGTTGCTGACAATAGGCCGTCTCTTGAAGATGACCGTGCAAGAAAGCATTTTTGACGTCCAACTGATGCATGGGCCACTCCCTGGAAGTAGCAAGACCGAGCACGCCGCGAATAGTGGCCGGTTTGACGACGGGGCTGAATGTCTCCTCATAGTCCACACCCGCACATTGAGTGAACCCGCGAAGAACCCAACATGCTTTGTAGCGAGCAAGCGAGCCATCCGGATGGAGCTTGTGGCGGAAAATCCATTTGCCGGTAACAACGTTCACACCTGCAGGACATGGAACCAAAGACCAAGTGTCATTCTGCATCAAAGCATTATATTCTTCTAACATAGCGTTGTACCAATTTGGATCCTTAAGTGCTGCTTTGTATGTGGCCGGGAGGGGAGAAATATGGGTGGTGATAGACAGGGAATAGTTTTGTTTAGGCATGAGATACCCAGATTTGGAGCGGGTGCGCATATTGTGGGCGTTGCGGGGTGGATCTACCGCTACAGATTTTGGTGGCAATGTGGGTTGATGTGGCGTGCAGGCAGAGGGCAGCGCGGAAGAAGAGGAGGATCCGATCCCTGATAGTGGGGGTTTGGCATGACTCGGGATTGGCGCAGCTAACGCGGTCGTGCGTGCGGAGGGAGAGGTGGAGGCGGGAGGCGTGGGTGGTTCCGTTGGCACGCGAATCATGGACGGGGTGGGTGGGGACACGGGGCGGCCCGGTTCGTGAGGCACCGTACACGGGGATCGGGGTGGGGAGGCGATGGGTGCAGACGAGGGCGCTCTTCATGGGGCGGTCCCGTGCGTGAAGGACGAGGTAGGTGGGGTGCACGATCCGAGGGGGATTAGGTGAGGGGAGGGCGCGGGATCTGGTGTGCATGGGTGGGGAGTGGCTGGGCATGTGGGACCCGTGTATGGGAATGTGGTTTCATCGAAAATGACATGGCGAGAAATTATGACGCGACGGGAACTAAGGTCCAGACATCGGTATCCTTTGTGTTCGAGTGGGTAGCCAACAAAAACACACCGGACGGAGCGGGGAGCCAGCTTGTGTGAAGTGGTGGGATAGGTGTTGGGGAAGCACAAGCATCCAAATGCACGAAGGTGATCGTATGTGGGATGAACGCCGAACAGGAGATAGAAGGGCGTGAGGAAATTGATGGGGCTGCACGGGCAGCGATTTAAGAGGTGTGTGGCGGTGTGGAGGGCCTCAACCCAAAAGGCGGGAGGGAAGTTTTCTTGAATGAGGAGGGTACGCACAACATCGTTGGTCGAACGGATAAATCGCTCAGCTTTGTCGGTTTGGGGAGAGGTGTAGGGGCATGACAAACGAAACGTGACACAATTGTCGGAGAAGTATGTGCGTAGGGAGGAGTTGATAAATTCGCCGCCATTGTCGCATTGGAGGCACTTGATGACCACATGGAATTGATTGAGGACATACTGAAAGAAGTGTTGGAGGGTGGGAGAGGTGTCGGATTTGCAACGCAATGGGAATGACCACGAGTAATGAGTAAAATCATCAAGCACAATGAGATAGTATTGATAGCCAGAAAAACTAGCAACAGGCGAGGTCCATAGGTCGCAATGTATTATTTGGAAAGGGGCTGTCGTGGAATTGTCACGGCAGATGTCCTTTTGCAAGGACTTAATCGTGGAGCCATCGCAACTAGGAAGCTTAAAGGGGTTAATCGGGACAAGGACACGCGAGGTTTATACTAGTTCAACCCCTTACGGGGAAGGAAGGCCTACGTCTAGTTGGGTTGGAATTGCTTGAGGTTTCGATGACCAGGGAGCGAGATACGCTATGCCTGGCTCTCGATCAGTTGTCCTCCCTAAGCCGCTGGCGGGTCGTCCCCTTATATACACGGGTTGACGCCCTGCGGCCTACAGAGTCCCGACCGGCTTATAAACATTGTCCGGCTCGGCGACTAGTTACTTCTACCTTACAGTACAAGTTATACCATCATGGCGGTTTATCTTTACGGGCCTCAGAGTCGCCTATGGGCCTTTAAGCCTTTTAGTGAACCGCCATCTTCATGCCTTGGTCTTGGGCTTCTGATGAACCTCTATTTGCGTAACCCGGCCCCTCCTGGATGGCTTACACAAATAGTCATATCCCCAACATTAGGCCCCAGATTGATTTGAACCGGTTCATGTCAATCTTTGAAAACCTTATGAACTGCCTTTAATCTTCTGTCTTGCGTGAAAATTGTAACCCGCCGTGATGTCATCCTCTAGCTCCGGGTTAAATCATCATGACGTCATCTTCAATAAAACTTATATTTTAATTCATCATATCTTCAACGGATCTTTGCCTTTACTGACTCTCCCGAAAATCGAGGCGTCGGGGCCGCTGGATAATGATGTCTTGGTCTCCTCGTTTCTCGCGCCGTCTCAGTCGGTCCTCCTTATAAATAGGCGCGACCTAGGTATTTTTCATTTCCTCCAGTTGTCTTCTTCCTCGCACTCCCTCTTCTGCCGCTCGAGCTCCGCCGCCGCCACCGTCGGAAACCTCGTCTTCACCGACTCAGGCGGCTGCATCACCCTGTTTTTTGACCAGAGAACAACGGCAACCCTCCGCAGTTCTTCCACATCAGTGAGTTCTCTTTCCCCCCTTTCTCAGATCTGCATTAGTACTGTCTTGAGTTCGTCGACGTTCATCGTCGCCCGACGCAACCTCCATTAGTTCTTACCTCTAATACCTTGTTCAGATCGTAAAAAACCACATAGAACTGCTGCGGAGGATGTTGTGTGCTTATTCTGTATGAAAACATATCTCATTTCCTTGTTTTTGGAAGCCCTCCTTGAGTATATGAACTTCCCTGTACTGGTTTAGGTCTAGAAAATTTTCCTTTCCAGAGCATCGTTTGATCCAAAATAATAATTGCAATTTGTGAAACCTGTTTGCTCCACACTTAGCCAAAAACTGTGTCTGTTGACTCTGTTTCAGCCATAGTAGTCCGTGTAACCGGTTTAAGATAAACCCGGCTGTTAGCACCGCTTGCCTCTGGCGACTGAAGAAAACTTTAATCATCTTTAATACCTGCAGCTGTTAAACATTATCACATAGTTACCTGTATGTCATTAGGCCCCTTCTTAAGCCGCCATCTTTAAATAACCCAATAATGTTTATTCTCTAGGTTATAATAAACCGGAAAATTTCCTTTATCTTGTTGTAGGCTTCAATTTATCCAATGGCACCCAAAGCTGTTAAACCTCCGGTTACCTGCAACTGGGTCCCATCCTTTGTTACAGAAAGCAAACTGTCCAAGTTTGTAAAGTCTGGCCATTTGCCCAAGAAGTATGTCATGTCTTATCGTGCTCCTGACCCGTCTGAAGAGAAACCTCAACCCAAGGAAGGGGAGGTGATCATTTTTACCGATCACATGAGCCGAGGATTTTCTCCTCCCAGTTCAAAATTCTTTAGAGATGTTTTGCACTTCTTTGACTTAAGACCTCAAGACATCGGGCCCAATTCCGTGTCAAATATCTGCAACTTCCAAGTTTTCTGTGAGGTCTACCTTGGAGAAGAACCCAGCCTACTTTTGTTCAGGGAATTGTTCTATTTGAATCGGCAGAATGAGCGCGCCAACGGACCCAGTCTAGAACTTGGTGGCATCTCGATTCAGGGGCGGAGAGACTGCCTTTTCCCTTATGCTGAACTGCCGAGTCATCCAAAGGATTGGAACCAAACGTGGTTCTGCTGCCAGGACACTTATCCGGCTGGTGAAAACCCGCTGCCCGGCTTCCGCGCCTTGCACCTTGAATCCAACCACCCGCTGCCGGACAAGTTGACTGCTATTGAACATCTGTCACTCACCCCCACTATTAAGAAAATCAAAGCTCTTTTGGGGAATGGTTTAGATGGCATCGACCTGGTCCGAGTCTGGGTTGCTTGGCGAGTGATTCCGTTAAGCCGCCGCCCCGGCTTAATGTGTACTTACTCAGGCGAAAAGGATGACCCACCGCGTCATAGTCCTGACGACTTACCAGATGATGCGGTGGAAGCTACAACCCAATCTTTACTGAAAGAGGGCACGGTGACTAGTAATGCCTTTGGCTTACTTCCTTTCTGCAAGAAGAACCCGGCCCCTCCAGTGAGTTATTATCCTCCACAATTATCTTTATTATGTTATACCATACCTTTACTCATAACCCTTTATCCTTATTCATAGGCAAATAGCGACTTCTGGAAGGTCAAGTATGACCATGAGGCTGCCAAACAAGCCAGAGCAGCAAAAAGAGCCGAAAGAAGAACCGCTAAGACTGGAACTTCAAGAAAGAGGAAACCCAGTGCCTCAGATATGATGAAACTGGATGATACTGATGATGATGAAGAAGAGGTAACTCCTAATTCCCCTGACTCTTTTATCATCATGTTATTGACATTAATTCCTTTCAGGAGGATACAAGCAACAACCAAGCCGTTGAAGAAGAGGTAACTATAATCTCCTCCGACTCAGAGCCTTTGCCGAGGTTGAAAATCCGAAGAGTGACCCGGAAAGTAAGATTTTCACATCCTTTAGCTTACCAAGACCCTCAATTTCTTTTGAAGCGACAGATTTATGAGAGCCGGAGGCAGACTCGGACCAGCAAAGACGCGGAACTCTCCTTCGGCTTACCTGATGTGACCAGGAAGCGCCAGGCTGAGGTTATCTCCGATTTATGCCTTCTTTTTCCTTTGGTGGGTTTCATTCGTTAGCCTCTCAATTCATGTGACTCCAACTATCAGGATACTTCACCTTCCTCCGGTGAGTCTATGCAGTCCAACATGCCGGCCTTCAAAACTGCTCCCGGGTAATATAAACTTGTTGTACCTTATGCCTTATTTTACTCATATTTTTGTATTTAACCTGTCTACCTTTTCCACAGTGTGCAAGTAAAGCCCAGCAAAAGGGCAAAAAAGAATAAGATGTCCCAAGAGCCGGTTGTGACTGAACCGGAGCTGGGCACAGCTGCTCCTGACGCCTCTGCTCATGAGCCGCCACCTCAACCATCTCATGATGTTCCTGTATATTCCTCTGACCCGCCTGCTGAGCAAACCCTCAACGATTCTGATAACCCGAAGGCTCCTAGACCCGCCAAGGCAGATGATCCGGAAGTTGAGATTCTCAAGACTTAGTTTGTTGAGCCGTCACAGCCAACTGTATTTGCCAAGTGTTCTGCTAAAGAGGAATTGTTAGAACGCTGAAAGGCCAAGCTGGACATCACTGACTACACTCATTTGAGTATTGGAGAGATCGTCTCCGGCTATATCAATCAAGTACATAGCAGCCGTGACCTGGAAATTGACATGGTGAAGCAGATACAACAAAAATCTGAGGTATGACTTATGCTAGCTTTCTTTAACCATACTTACTGTACCAGCCCCCAAGTCTATTGGTTATAAGTAAATATGCTGTAGACTTTAGAAAACTGCCTAGCACTGCTTATCCGACTTAGGAAAAAAATATTTAACCCGGTTGTAGCACTTGCGATACACATTAGCCCCCAAGTGCCAAACATCTTTGCTTGCAAAGTGCTTGGGACTTAATTTTCATGAACTGGAGTAGTAATTGAGAGTTCTTCAGTATACATTAGCCCCCAAGTGTCAAGTACCTTTGCTTGCAAAGTGCTTGGGACTTAATGTGATCTTAAAATGATTCTGATTATAACCCGACATCAATGCAGGCCACCATAAATCATTTTGAGTCAGAGATTACTGAACTGATGAATCGCCTGGCAGCTCAAGAGCTTGAAATCCAGAAATCCAACTCCAAATTTGAGTTCAGCGTCTCTGAACAAGAAAAGTTGAAGAAGAACTTTGAGTCGGAGAAGAAAACCTGGGCTGATGAAAAGGCCGCACTGGTGACCCGGGCCGAGACAGCAGAGGCATCGCTTGCGGAAGCAACGGCCGAACTGTCCGGCTTAAAGCGCCAGATATCTCGAATGGTCTCATCAATCTTTGGTGAGTGACTTACTCAAACCTTAAACACTGCAAAACTCCTTTAATGACCATTTCAGAGTTTTCCTCCGGCTGACCTTATGCTTAATAACGCAGGCCCCAGGAGCACAAATCTCAAGCAAACATGGTGACCAAGCTAAAGGCGGTTTATACTCTGGTGGAACAGCTCTACACCGGGTCACAACGTGATCTGGCCGTTGTGGCTTTATCAAATGATGTTCCCTATCTCCTGCAAGATGTGCTGAAGTGGCTTGCTGTGCTACCTCAGCGAATCCAAGAGTTAAGACGACACATAATACTTCAAATAAGAGCAACCAGATCACATTGCCAATACATATGACCATGTGTAATACAATACTTTACAAGCTCTACATGTGTAACAAGCTCTACAAGTGTGATACAATACTGCTTTACAAGAAAATGACGACATGCCGGACTCGCTGGACGACCATAGTCAAGGCTGGGAACAAACAAAACAGCAACATGGCTCCCTCTGTCACCCTGTTACATGAATGAGAGAAGAATTAGAAAAACTGGGGCAAATATATTATGAACAGACCATTCAAGAAAATGACATTTATTTAGAATGATGACACAAATTGAGCTAGCTAGCACCATGCTTTTTGTTCTCCAACTAGTTAAAATGAGATACCCACTCATACAAGAAAACGGATACACAGTGGAAGAGATACCGAAACAGATACACAAGTTGAGATGTAGCAGGCAGATTTATCAAGTATATATCATGATGTGTATTCAACATATAGTTGTACCATTGCAAACCAAGAGATACTGAAATAGTGGAAGAGCAACAATTAATATTGTACTAGATTAGTCAGTAGGCTAATTTAATTGAGTCCAGCAACTTGGTTGCTATTCAAACCTCCATCTTTAGTGTACAGATTATCGGGAAAGTATATATTTAACGAAATTTCACATAAATGCAGATTTATGGACTGAATGTATGATAAAGCAACAGATTCAAACAACTTCAAATAGCTAGAGATGATGTCATTCTGCTCTTACCACAGCGACACAAGTGAGATGATGCTTGATTCGCCTTGCTTCTCCACAAGACTCGACCAGCAGCACGCATCCTCGAAGGAACCAGCGACACTGCTTGCTCCCTTGGCCCAGCTCCTTGCTGCTGAGGACGGCTGGGACTCGGATGCAGAGATCCCTGCGCACAGCATATTGTGTCAATGCTTGCAGCAACAGAAGGACCTCACATATAATAGAATTTGCAGCAAGTTCAAAAATATGTAATAGAACCGATATAGGTGTACGAAGCAATAGGTCAACTAGAGATTCATGTCTACAATTTGCTAAAGAGGAAAATAACAAGCAAGGATACATATTATATCTGTCAAAAGAAAGACTGATATCAATCAGACCCTTCAATTCTGAAGAACATGGTTTCAATTTGTTCTTTGCATATTACATCAGTAGTTCTGTTGCCAGGTTTCAGTCCCTTGCTCTCCCTCTAGCTTGTAGCTAGTCTGCCAGTAGTTTAACAACACCAATAGATTTGCATCTAATGCTCCACTTAATTTCAGCACATGAGAAGACAAAAAGCATGACAAGACAAATAGCATCTTCAGTTTAGCAACAGGTTGTACATACAGTATGAGCAGCACATGACAGTAAAAACAATGAGCAAAAGCCAAATGAGTTGCGGAGGGTCAGCGGCAGGAGCAGCTCACAGGAGTGGTCGGGGAAGACAGCCGGCAGCAGCAGGTCCGTCACATCATGTGAATCCATCCATTGGCAAAAAAAACATAATTAAATCATCATCGTTGACATGGCAGAATGGGCGTGCAAAGAAATTATTTACAGGATATACTCCCTCCGTTCCTTTATATAAGGTGTATTTGTTTTTTGAAAAGTTAAACAAGTGCAAGTTTGACCGAGTTTTTAGAAAAATATATCAACATTCACAATATGAAATTTAGATCATTTCATTGATCATAAGAAGTAGTTTCATATTTTATCTACTAGGCATTGCAGATATTGTTATTTTATTCTATAATCTTGGTCAAACATTCACATGGTTGACTTGCCCGGAAACCAATACACCTTATATTCTGAAACGGAGGTAGTACAAAGCAACTACATGTTGATATAATTGGATTGTATGCATGACGGATTTGTAATACGAAGTGTGAGTGCTGCTAGTCAATATGTATCTGAGTTTCCTATCAATACAATTCTAGCATGGACAATAAACGATTATCATGAACAAGGAAATATAATAATAATCAATTTATTATTGCCTCTAGGGCATATTTCCAACAGTCTCCCACTTGGACTAGAGTCAATAATCTAGTTCACATCGCCATGTGATTAACACTCACAGGTTACATCGCCATGTGACCAACATCCAAAGAGTTTACTAGTGTCACTAAACTAGTTCACATCATCATGTGATTAAGACTCAATGAGTTCTGGGTTTGATCATGTTTTGCTTGTGAGAGAGGTTTTAGTCAACGGGTCTGCAACATTCAGATCCGTATGTACTTGGCAAATCTCCAGGTCATATTATAAATGCTGCTTCCACGCTCCACTTGGAGCTATTCCAAATGGTTGCTCCACTATACGTATCCGGTTTGCTACTCAGAGTCATTCAGATAGGTGTTAAAGCTTGCATCGATGTAACCCTTTACACCAAACTCTTTATCACCTCCATAATCGTGAAATATGTCCTTATTACTCCAAGGACAATTTTGACCGCTATCTGGTGATCCACTCCTGGATCACCTTTGTACCCTCTTGCCAGACATGTGGTAAGGCACACATCAGGTGCGATACTCAGCATGGCATACCGTATAGAGCCTATGACAAAAGCATAGGGGACGACATTCGTCCTTTCTCTTTCTTCTGCCATGGTCGAGCTTTAAGTCTTAACTTCATACCTTACAACTCAGGCAAGAACTCCTTCTTTGACTGATCCATCTTGAACACCTTCAAGATCATGTCAAGGTATGTGCTCATTTGAAAGTACCATTAAGCGTTTTGATCTATCCTTATAGATCTTGATGCTCAACGTTCAAGTAGCTTAATCCAGGCTTTCCATTGAAAAACACTTTTTCAAATAACTCTGCATGCTTTCTAGAAATTCTACATCATTTGCGATCAACAACATCTTAACAACACATACTCATCGGAAATTCTATAGTACTCCCACTCACTTCTTTGGAAATACAAGTTTCTCATAAACTTTGTATACACCCAAAATCTTTGATCATCTCATCAAAGCATACATTCCAACTCCAAGATGCTTACTCCAGTCCTTAGAAGGATTGCTGAAGCTTTGCATACTTCTCAGCATCTTTCAGGATTGACAAAACCTTCCGGTTGTATCACATACAACCTTTCCTCAAGAAAATCGTCGAGGAAACAATGTTTTGACATCCTATCTGCAAGATTTCATAAATAATGCAGTAATCGCTAATATAATTCCAACAGACTCTTAGCATCGCTACGAGTGAGAAAGTCTCATCGTAGTCAACTCCTTGAACTTGTCGGAAAACATCTTAACGACAAGTCGAGCTTTCTTAATGGTGATACTTACCATCATTGTCCGTCTTCCTTTTAAAATCCATATGTACCTAACAGCCTTACGACCATCAAGTAGTTCTTCCAAAGTCTACACTTTGTTTTCATACATGGATCCTCTCTCGGATTTTATGGCCTCGAGCCATTTATCGGAATCCGGTCCCACCATTGCTTCTCCATAGCTCGTAGGTTCATTGTTGTCTAGCAACATGACTTCCAAGACAGGATTACGTACCACTCTGAAGTAGTACGCATCCTTGTCATCCTACGAGGTTTGGGAGTGACTTGATCCGAAGTCTCATGATCAATATCATAAGCTTCCACTTCAATTGGTGTAGGTGCCACAGGAACAACTCTTTGTGCCCTGCTATACACTAGTTGAAGTGACTGTTCAATAACCTCATCAAGTCTCCACCATCCTCCCACTCAATTCCTTCGAGAGAAACTTTTCCTCGAGAAAGGACCCGATTCTAGAAACAATCCCTTATTGCTTTCGGATCTGAGACAGGAGGTATACCCAACTGTTTTGGGTGTCCTATGAAGATGCATTTATCCGCTTTGGGTTCGAGCTTATCATCCTGAAACTTTTTCACATAAGCGTCGCAGCCCCAAACTTTTAAGAAATGACAGCTTAGGTTTCTCTAAACCATAGTTCATACGGTGTCATCTCATCGGAACTACGTGGTGCCCAATTTAAAGTAAATGTGGTTGTCTCTAATGCCTAACCCATAAACTATCGTGGTAATTCGATAAGAGACATCATGGTATGCATCATATCCAATAGGGTGCAGTTATGATGTTCGGACACACCATCACACTATGGTGTTCCAGGCTGTATTAGTTGTGAAACAATTTCCACAATGTCTTAATTCTGTGCCAAACTCGTAATTCAGATATTCATCTCTATGATCATATCATAGACATTTTATCCTCTTGTCACGACGATCTTTCAACTTCACCCTGAAATTACTTGAACCTTTCAATAATTCAGACTCATGATTCATCAAGTAAATATACTCAACATCTACTCAAATCATCTGTGAAGTAAGAACATAACGATATCCACTACATGCCTCAGCACTCATTGGACTGCACACATCAAAATGTATTACTTACAACAAGTTGCTTTCTAGTTCCATTTTACTGAAAACGAGGCTTTCAGTCATCTTGCCCATGTGGTATGATTTGCATGTCTCAAGTGATTCAAAATCAAGTGAGTCCAAACGGTCCATTTGCATGGAGTTTCTTCATGCATATACACCAACAGGCATGGTTCGCATGTCTCAAACTTTTCAAAAACGAGTGAGCTCAAAGATCCATCAACATGGAGCTTCTTCATGCATCTTATACCGATATGACTTACGTGGCAGTGCCACAAGTAGGTGGTACTATCATTACTATCTTATATCTTTTGGCATGAATATGTGTATCACTACGATCGAGATTCAATGAACCATTTATTTTAGGTGCAAGACCATTGAAGGTATTATTCAAATAAACAGAGTAACCATTATTCTCCTTAAATGAATAACCGTATTGCGATAGACATAATCCAATCATGTCTATGCTCAATGCAAACACCAATCTTGATGGTAGAGGGAGCGTACGATATTTGATCAACCTTGGAAATACTTCCAACACATATCGTCATCTCACCTTTTAGCTAGTCTCTGTTTATTCCGTAGCTTTTATTTCGAGTTACTAACACTTAGTAACTGTACCGGTATCTAATACCCTGGTGCTACTAGGAGTACTAGTAAAGTACACATTAACACAATGTATATCCAATATACTTATACCGACCTTGCCAGCCTTCTCATCTACCAAGTATCTAGGGTAATTCTGCTCCAGTGGCTGTTCCCCTTATTACAGAAGCACTTAGTCTCGGGTTTGCGTTCAACCTTGGGTTTCTTCACTAGAGCAGCAGCTGATTTGTCGTGTCATGAAGCATCCCTTTTTGCCCTTGCCCTTCTTGAAACTAGTGGTTTCACCAACCATCAACAATTGATGCTCCTTCTTGATTTCTACTTTTGTGGTGTCAAACATCGCGAATATCTCAAGGATCATCATATATGTCCCTGATATATTATAGTTCATCACGAAGCTCTAGCATCTTGGTGGTAATGACTTCGGAGAAATATCACTATCTCATCTAGAAGATCAACTCTCACTCGATTCAAATGATTGTTGTACTCAGACAATCTGAGCACAAGCTCAACTATTGAGCTTTTCTCCCTTAGTTTGCAGGCTAAGAAAATCGTGGGAGGTCTTATACCTCTTGAAGTGGGCATGAGCCTGAAATCCCAATTTCAGCCCTCGAAACATCTCATATATTTCGCGACGTTTCAAAACGTCTTTGGTGCCTCAACTCTAAACCGTTTAACCGAACTATCACGTAGTTATCAAAATGTGTATGTCAGATGTTCGCGACATCCACAAACGACGTTTGAGGTTCAGCACACTAAGCGGTGCATTAAGGACATAAGCCTTCTATGAAGCAATGAGGACGATCCTCAGTTTACGGACCTAGTCCGCATAATTGCTACTATCAACTTTCAACTAAATTTTCTCTGGGAACATATCTAAACAGTAGAACTGAAGCACAAGCTACGACATAATTTGCGAAGATATTTTGACTATGTTCAGGATAATTAAGTTCATCTTATGAACTCCCACTTAGATAGACATCCCTCTAGTCATCTTAAGTGATTACATGATCCGAGTCAACTAGGCCGTGTCCGATCATCACGTGAGACGGACTAGTCATCATCGGTGAACATCTTCATGTTGATCGTATCTACCATACGATTCATGCTCGACCTTTCGGTCTCTTGTGTTCCGAGGCCATGTCTGTACATGCTAGGCTCGTCAAGTCAACCTAAGTGTTTCACGTGTGTAAATCTGTCTTACACCCATTGTATGTGAACGTTAGAATCTATCACACCCGATCATCACGTGGTGCTTCGAAACAACGAACTATCGCAACGGTGCACAGTTAGGGGGAACACTTTCTTGAAATTATTATGAGGGATCATCTTATTTACTACCACCGTTCTAAGTAAACAAGATGCAAAAACATGATAAACATCACATGCAATCAAATAATAGTGACATGATATGTCCAATATCATATAGCTCCTTTGATCTCCATCTTGGGGCTCCATGATCATCTTGTCACTGGCATGACACCATGATCTCCATCATCGTGTCTCCATGAAGTTGCTCGCCAACTATTACTTCTACTACTATGGCTACCGGTTAGCAATAAAGTAAAGTAATTACATGGCGTTGTTCAATGACACGCAGGTCATACAATAAATAAAGACAACTCCTATGGCTCCTGCCGGTTGTCATACTCATCGACATGCAAGTCGTGATTCCTATTACAAGAACATGATCAATCTCATACATCACATATATCATTCATCACATCCTTTTGCCCATATCACATCACATAGCATACCCTGCAAAAACAAGTTAGACGTCCTCTAATTGTTGTTTGCATGTTTTACGTGGCTGCTATGGGTTTCTAGCAAGAACGTTTCTTACCTACGCAGAAACCACAACGTGATATGCCAATTGCTATTTACCCTTCATAAGGACCCTTTTCATCGAATCCGATCCGACTAAAGTGGGAGAGACAGACACCCGCTAGCCACCTTATGCAACTAGTGCATGTCAGTCGGTGGAACCAGTCTCACGTAAGAGTACGTGTAAGGTCGGTCCGGGCCGCTTCATCCCACAATGCCGCCGAATCAAGATTGGACTAGTAACGGTAAGCATATTGAACAAAATCAACGCCCACAACTACTTTGTGTTCTACTCGTGCATAGAATCTACGCAATAGACCTAGCTCATGATGCCACTGTTGGGGAACGTAGCAGAAATTCAAAATTTTCCTACGTGCCACCAAGATCTATCTATGGAGAAACCAGCAACGAGGGGAAGGAGAGTGCATCTACATACCCTTGTAGATCGCTATGCGGAAGCGTTCAAGAGAACGGGGTTGAAGGAGTCGTACTCGTCGTGATCCAAATCATCGGAGATCCTAGTGCCGAACGGACGGCACCTCCGCGTTCAACACACGTACAGCCCGGTGACGTCTCCCATGCCTTGATCCAGCAAGGAGAGAGGGAGAGGTTGAGGAAGACTCCATCCAGCAGCAGCACAACAGCGTGGTGGTGGTGGAGGAGCGTGGTACTCCAGCAGGGCTTCGCCAAGCACCGCAAGAGACGAGGAGGAGAGAGGTAGGGCTGCGCCAGGGAGAGATCAAATCGTCTTGTGTTGGGCAGCCCCAAAACTCAACTATTTATAGGAGGAGGGGAGGAAGGTGCGCCCCCGCTAGGGTTCCCACTCCTAGAGGGGCGGCAGCCCTAGATGGAGGGGGCGGCCAAGAGTGGGAGAGGGGGGCGCGCGCTAGGGTGGGCCTTAGGCCCATCTGCGCCTAGGGTTTCCCCCTTCTCCTCCTAGCTGCGCCTTGGGCTTTGTGGGAGGCGCACCAACCCACTCAGGGGCTGGTCCCTTCCCACTCTTGGCCCATGCAAGCCTCCAGGGCTGGTGGCCCCACTTGGTGGACCCCCGGGACCCTCCCGGTGGTCCCGGTACGTTACCGATAAAACCCTAAACTTTTCCGGTGACCAAAACAGGACTTCCCATATATAAATCTTTACCTCCGGACCATTCCAGAACTCCTCGTGTCGTCCGGGATCTCATCTGGGACTCCGAACAACATTCGGTAACCACATACAAACTTCCTTTATAACCCTAGCGTCATCGAACCTTAAGTGTGTAGACCCTACGGGTTCGGGAACCATGCAGACATGACCGAGACGTTCTCCGGTTAATAACCAACAACGGGATCTGGATACCCATGTTGGTTCCCACATGTTCCACGATGATCTCATCGGATGAACCACGATGTCGAGGATTCGATCAATCCCGTATTCAATTCCCTTTGTCTAGCGGTATTGTACTTGCCCGAGATTCGATCGTCGGTATCCCGATACCTTGTTCAATCTCGTTACCGGCAAGTCTCTTTTACTCGTTCCGTAACACATCATCCCGTGATTAACTCCTTGGTCACATTGTGCACATTATGATGATGTCCTACCGAGTGGGCCCAGAGATACCTCTCCGTTTACACAGAGTGACAAATCCTAGTCTCGATTCGTGCCAACCCAACAGACACTTTCAGAGATACCCGTAGTGCACCTTTATAGCCACCCTGTTACGTTGTGACGTTTGGCACACCCAAAGTATTCCTACGGTATCCGGGAGTTGCACAATCTCATGGTCTGAGGAAATGATACTTGACATTAGAAAAGCTTTAGCATGCGAACTACACGATCTTGTGCTATGCCTAGGATTGGGTCTTGTCCATCACATCATTCTCCTAATGATGTGATCCCGTCATCAACGACATCCAATGTCCATGGTCAGGAAACCGTAACCATCTATTGATCAACGAGCTAGTCAACTAGAGGCTTACTAGGGACATGGTGTTGTCTATGTATCCACACATGTATCTGAGTTTCCTATCAATACAATTCTAGCATGGACAATAAACGATTATCATGAACAAGGAAATATAATAATAATCAATTTATTATTGCCTCTAGGGCATATTTCCAACATTTTTAAATGGGCATAAACAATTCAAAAAAAATCAAATAATTGGGAAACCTTCGCATTGTGTCATTATATGTGGCCCAGTTCCCAGGAAAAATAACAAACTTGTAATACGGCAATTATTTTAAAAAAGTGTTCTCAGAAACGAGCTATCACGTGTGCAGATCAATGGATTTCAAGCCAAATGATCAATCTTATGGCCACATTCATGGCTTAGTTTGTTCAAATGATCTCATATTGTGCACAAGGGTGCATATTGGAATGGCAAACAATGTTGCCTAAGGAAGTTTTCATTTTCTTTGGACGAAAAAACCATTTTCCATTTTTCAAGTGCCTAAAAGGAGGGTTTTTTTGTAAAGGACCTCCTAAATAATTGTTGCAATATTGGACCAAATCATTTTTGTAAAATACTAGGCCATATTTAATGCACAATTGACCAAATGGTTGGGTGTAAAAAGTTTTGATCCACCTCTCGTGAAAAAGACAAATTTCCGCCGATTCAGTTGGAAGCAGGTCAAATTTAAACTGTAGCTGCCTTGTAGTTTGCTCTTTATTTTTTCCAAAAATCATTTCTAGGTAGATAAGTATCTATTTAATGAGAGAAACACCAAAAAAAAATCCAAGATTCAACCACTAGGTAGGAACGATCATTCCCGTCGTTTTGACCGCATTTTGAAACGAGCATAAAAAATTTAAAAAAAAATCAAATAATTGGGAAACCTTCACATTGTGTCATTATATGTGGCCAAGTTCCTAGGAAAAATAACAAACTTGTAATACGACAATTATTTTTAAAAAGTGTTCTCAGAAACGAGCTATCGCGTGTGGAGATCAATGGATTTCAAGCCAAATGATCAATCTTATGGCCATATTCATGGTATAGTTTGTTCAAATGATCTCATATTGTGCACAAGGGTGCATATTGGAATGGCAAACACTGTTTCCTGAGGGAGTTTTCATTATCTTTCGGCAAAATATCAATTTTCCATTTTTCGAGTGCCCAAAAAGTTTTTTGTGAAGGACCTACCATATATTTGTTGCAAAATTGCAGAAAATCAATTTTCTAAAATATTAGGACATATTTAATGCACAATTGACCAAATAGTTGGGTTTCAAAAGCATTGATCCACCTCTGGTAAAAAAGACAAATTTTCGCCGATTCAGGAGGAAACGGGTCAAATTTGAACTTCAAGTGCCTCATAGTTTGCTCTTTATTTTTCTCCAAAAGTCATTTTCTAGGTAAATAAGTATATATTTAATCATAGAAACATCAAAAGTTTTCCAAGATTAAACCACTAGCTAGGAACGATAAAGCCCGCCGTTTTGACCCCATTTTGAAACGGGCGTGAAAAATTCAAAACAAAAATCAAAAAATTGGGAAACATTTTTGAATTTCTTGAACATTTTTTGGGTTTGATGAATATTTTGGTAATGCAAGAACTTTTTTTGAATCCCTAAGCATTTTATTAATTGATATTTTTTGTAATTAACCAATATTTTAAATTTTCTAAACATTTTCTAAAAAGTTGTGAATGATTTTTGAATTCACAAACATTTTTTAAAAATTTATATAACATTTGTTGAATACACAATCATTTTTGTCAAATATAAATTAAGAAAACAGGGCGCCGTATACGGGCCTTCCCAAAAGAGAGGAGAGTAGGAAGAGCGCGCGTTATAGGAGATCCCATTTTTGGGAAATGGGCTTTGGCCCAGCGCGGACAGTAAGACTACAAAAGTAATTCGTCTTACCATGTGTCACGTAGCAAGCTGTGGTGGAGTGGTTTGGAACCACCAATAGGCGGACAAGGGCGTGGGTTCGACTCCCACAACCTCATATTTCTTTTATTGTGTAGTTTTCTGTTTCAGGCCTTGCATTATGGGTCCCGCTTGTTAGGTTGGTGGTGGGGCCTGCTTGTCAGGTCGGTGTGGGTCCTGCATGTCAATTTGGTGGTGCCCATATGTCATGTTGGTGGTTATTGGGTCCCACATGTCATTTCTTTTATTGTGTAGTTTTCTGTTTTAGGCCTTGCATTATGGGTCCCGCTTGTCAGGTCGGTGGTGGGGCCTGCTTGTCAGGTCGGTGTGGGTCTTGCATGTCAATTTGGTGGTGCCCATATGTCATGTTGGTGGTTGTTGGGTCCCACATGTCATTTGATTGAAGTATAAACCTAATGCAATATAGACACGTAAGCAAAAATTGACACGTGGACATGACACGTAGGTGAAACTGCTGAGGTGACCGACACATGGACATAACACATAGGCGAAACTATTGACGTGGACGTCCAACTATTTTGAGGCAATACGAATTAGAAAATATGACCTTTTAAATTGGTCGCAATTGGGTAAAAATAGGGGGAGTGAACAATATTGTCTGCTTACGACCATTTTGTGTAAGGAAACCATGACTTTTCTGACTAAATGGTCGCTATGCTTTAGGGTTTGGATCCCTTCGAACAACTTTTGACCAATTGGTCTCAAATGGTCGTAGATTTACGACCAATTCTTCCAGGGTCACTGACAGAAGGTCATAAGTTGACATATTTCTTGTAGTGAAGGTCAGGCTCTATTTCGGCCACAAGACTGACTTCTGTTACATCCAGCAACCGACAAGAAGTGAGAACGATGGATTCTACATCATCCATCTAATGATGGATTACAGAAGGGATGTGCAATCACTTTGCATGAAATCTTCATTCGATACCCATATCCAGAGATGGGCCGAAGCCTTTGGAGCCGTGCCGGATAATCGACTTCGAAATGATTTCTACCGGATCCAGCAGGAAATTGCGTCCATCATCATGAAAGATGTCCTCAAAGAGAATGGGATGTTCTATGGTGGCCCAATATCGTGAGCTGACGTCCAAACCGGCATTGCCCTACAGCGTCAGGACATGACGCATTTCACTAAGCTTGGGTCCATCCTCCCGGATATGGACAGATGGGAAGAGTGCACTACTTAAAAACAATGTGTCTATTTAGTTACTTGTTACTTTCTGTATGACGAAACTTCGAATGTCTCAGTACGACGAAACTATTAGATGTATGGTGCCACGCTCTAGTTAATTACTTTCGGTACGATGAAATTTGTTAACTATGTTTACTATATATGTTGCTTCTATTTCATAACTGTTTCGTTGAATTCACTTCATGATATATATATATCTGTGTGTGTGTGTGTGTGTATCTTTGACAGGTATATAGATCAACGATGGCAAGGAAGTGGTATGCCGTGTATGTAGGGCATGTTCCGGGTGTGTATGATGAGTGGCCAGAGTGTCAGGCCCAAGTCTCTGGCTTCTCCGGCGGAAGCGAGAAAGGGTTTGATAGCAAAGCGGAAGCTGAAGCTAGTTACTTGAGATTCATAGCACAACATGGGATTCAGAACCAGTGTCGTTGCAAAAACTACTACATAATACCGCTTTTGATCATCGTGATCGCTCTTATCTCGTATGTCATAGTTTAGGTAGATGATGAAACATGTGTCTACTGTGACAATGTAAGAGACATGTGATCATTAACTTGTATCGCTATTTCGAGATGATGATGAGATCGACATCATTTGTGTTCGATAATGATGATATGATGAGACTATGCTGTACCACTTCGATGATGATGATGAGACATTCATTTTCATATAGTTTCAGTGTATGTGTATGTTGTAATTGTATAAAACTTGTAAAAATAGGAATACAACAAAATAAAAAAAGAGAAAATACTAGCAGTAGCGTGGGGTTTTGGAGTAGTAGCAGCACTGCCTTACCAGTAGAGTTGGTTGTAGAGCCACGCTACTAGTATTAGCAGTAGCGATGGACAAAGGTGCACTACTACTAGACATAGGTAGTAGTAGCGCTGGTTAAAACAAGCGCTATTGCTAAAAAATAGATGTTGCACCGTAGTAGTAGCGCGCCTGCCCGCGCTACTAATAGCCAAAAAACCAGCGCTACTGTTAAGGGTTTTCCTAGTAGTGTCTTCTCGCTTTCCAGGACTGCGGTGTACACAAGATCTAGCCCAGCGACCCACTCATCCTTTGAGTTTTCGAACATGCTTCTGAAGCGAGCAAGGCATCCTTTCACCGTCGCGGATCCATGGGTGTAGATGACGATGAACTCATCATCGGTGATGGCTCTAACCTGGTACTCAGCGACGACCATGGAGATTTGGGAGACCATAGATTTTGGAGGAGGGTTAGGAGAAGTTGAACTGGTGTAGTGTGAAAGGACAGGATGACTTGGAGCGAACTATTGTAAGGTAGAAGACGGGGACGAGTAGGGCGTGCAAGCAGCATGGGGTTGTTGGCTTACCCGGTGGATAAACGACTACAAGCCCCCAAAGAGTTCTCGAGTACTATGCAGGACCCACTAGATGTCAAGTCTACTAGACCCATATCGTAGGCCTGACGGTATAACTTCTGCTTGTTCGCATGCCATGCTGGCGCGTGGATGTAACTTCACTTAATTCCCTCAACCGTCGCGCCTCCCATGACCTTCGCCTCCCTCGCGCAGTCGCACCCTTTGAGACTTCGACCGGCTATAAATGAGAAATTTTTACTTCCGTCAACCGTTTGCAAGTTTTTGACCAAATTTATACTAAAAATATCAATATCTACAATACTGATTATAATGAGTATAAAAAGTACATTTTATAATGAGTATAAAAATATTGATTTGACATTATGAATGTTGATGTACATTTTTCTATAAGTTTGGTCAAAGTATAGGTACATTGACTTCAGACAAAACTTAAATGCACAATGCAGACTAGTTCCTCCGTCCAGGTGCGTGCCATGTCCTATCTAGTCATCACAACAAGGTTAGCTATTAGAGTACCACTACCTCCCTTCTAGTTTAAAGGGCTTGATTCAAAAATTGCATCGACTCATATCAAGATAGAGGCGGTGGAATAGTTTTTGTAGTGGTTTCTAGAGTCTGGACCCCATCTTCAGGAACCTTCGACGCCGCTGGCAAGAATGCAAGGAGATGAACCAGAAAGGAAATGAGGCTGGAATGAGTAGTTCGGTATTTTATACAGTGGAAGAGGTGGGTAAATATCTGCTATACAATACCTCTTGGTGGCAAGGCCATGTCTCTATGCACACACATCTCAGCCGTTGGTTCCAAGTAGATTGAACGGCCCACGTTGTCCAGAGGCAGACATACCATCACCACCAACTGAGATTTTTATAGGAGTGGTCATGCATGCATGTGGTGTAATTAATGCATCAGTTTACACAAATTTTTGAGAAAAATGAGAGTACTAATTAAGTACTTTTGAAAACTACGGAATTAATTCCACCATTCATCATCTACCTTGGTTGAAGAGATTTTCAAATTAAGCCCTATAAACTGGAAAGGAGGGAGTACCACATTACCACCACTATGGCCAACCTTAATCATCACATGCAATAATTTAATGCACCTTGAAATCTGAACGCCTGCTTGACTCTCCTTCTCCCTCCAGCAGTCCTACCACTCCACCCCATGTGGAATAAATCTGCATGCATGACTCTCCTCCCCCGCGCTCGTCCAATCCGTTGTGACTAGCAATATTTCCACCCCTTCCCTCATCCGTAATTTACTCCAACAAATATGCCCACGTAGCTGCTTCAGTTACTTAACTGTAGGTGCATTGGGTTACTGACATGTGGACCCAACAGGCATCTGGCCCACATGTCAGTGACGCAACTGAACCTGCAGTTAACTCAGTGGAGCTCAGTCCATATATTACGTAAGTGTGCCATTGCTCGCTATAAATAATGCACCTCCCACGGCATTCGGAAGAACGCTCACGTTCATCGCTATCTCCTCCCCTCCCTCTCACGTCGACCACCATGGCATCCCCCTCCCAAGCCCTAGGCGCCCCTTGCTGCACCGCACGGACGATCACGCGTCGCCGTTCCGTTCCTCACCGCCACTAGTCGAGGAGGACGCGTCGCCGTTCCATTCCTTGCCGCCACTACTCGAGAAGGATGCGTTGTTGTTCCGTTCCTCGCCACCACTAGTCGAGGAGGACACGTCGGTGTTCCACTCCTCGCCGTGACGCGTCGAGGTGGACGCGTTGGCGTTCCCAACCTCACCAGCACGCGCGTTGGAGGATGCGTTGGATCCCCGCTATGAGGAGAACGTTGGCGTTGGCGTTGGCGTTCCCAACCTCACCTGCCGAGCCCCCTAGGCTTGAGGAGATTTGGAAAGAAATGGATGTCGCCTTGTGGGAAGCTTTGCCTCCGACAAAGCACGCCCAAATAGAGGCGGAGAAGAAGGCCGAGGAAGAGAAGCGTGCCACGGGGCAAGCTGCCTGGCAGGCCTATGTCACGTCCCAGAGAGTCAGGCAATTGGTTCTTTGGCAGAAGGCTCGTGCGAGGGCTGTGAGGGTGGCGGAGGACACCCGTGCCAAAGCCTTGAGTGCAGTCGGGCCCAAGCGCCTCATCTATGCTTGGTGGTACGTGGATCAGGTGCATGCTTCCAGCGAGGAGGAGTACCTGTTGGCGCCGGATCACCACACCGGTGAGATCGCGCTCGCCAGCCGGCAAGCCGCCAATTAGCACCTGCGAGTTGCAAGGCTGAGGAAGAGGCATTGTGTCGGCGCGCTGGGAAACGGCCGCGCACCAGGGCACTCGTGGCGCGCCGCAAGCGCTCCTGGGAGCGTCGTGGCTTTTATTAGGAATATAATTTAGTTTCGTAAGGCGATCTCATAAGTTTTGGGATGCAAATGATAAATCCCGAACATTCAGGAATTATTAGCGTCCTTAATAAAGTATGTAAAAGGAAAAGTTTGGAAACCTTGTGTATCTGTACGCATTTTGTAAGTACGTGCATATGTCACATGCACTAACATTTTATAAGCTAAATCTTTGGTCAAAATTTAGCACTAGTTACAATGGTGACGAATAAACCAGGACGGAGGTACTAGTAATAGTTTAGAAGCCCAAATAAATGGGTGAGGCGCCTTAATGTTACTCTCCACTATGACTAGTCTTATGGGAAAAGCTGGGGAAGAGCCGGTTTATTTTTTAAGTCGCCAAAAGAACTGGCCCTAGGAGTGGTAGCTAGTGATACTAGGTGTAGTAGCTAGGGATCGAGCGTGCGAGATGAACCATAGAAACTAAATGCAGAGAGATGAAATGCAAAAAAGACGAAGGGATGTGATGGTTGCTTGCCCGTTTATTTTACCAGGCCACTAATTACTGAGAGTGGTTGGGTTTTGTGATTTGACGGCTTAACTGCCGCGCCACGAGCGGGGTGAGACTCACGTGCAGCACCGCCCTCTACACTAGTACTACATCGGTTGTGGTTTATTAGTCCCCCATTGAATTTGACTGAATATTTAACTAACAAAATGTTAGTGCATGTCAACAAAAACTATATCATTGGGTTCGTATTTGAACATAGTTTTCAATGATATAATTTTAGGTGACATGCATCAGCATTTATCGTACTATATATAATGTCAGTTCAATTTTTGGTCATGCTAATCTATAGTAAGGTGCCAGTGCGGTTCACGAAACAGTGAAATGCATTGATCGAGGAGTTGTTTATTTTGACAAAGGATGTGGGGGTCATCTCATGTGTAACGGGTATCGATAAGTTTGTTCGAATATTATTTCATCTCTAGAGCTCACAAACATCCGGGTGAAATAGATAAAAAAGTATCTTTTGCAAACAAAAGTGTTCAACTGTTCAACCTGCATCCAAAACTGGTGAAGAAATAACACTTGTTGTGCTTTGCAAGAAATGATCTTTAAGAATTAGTTTTTGAGTATCGATTGATATACATGTTGGCTACAAATGACATAGCACTTTCTTATAGTCAACAGTTGGCTATACTACTAAGTATTAACCATGCCCTTATACACCTAGACGGAGGGATTAAATCAGGATGACTTCGAATGGGGGCAGAGGGGATGTAAGCAATGGTTCATCATAAGTCTTTGACCAGTACTTTTGTAAAAATTTCATACATGGAAGATTCTAGACTAAACCATAAATGGATACACTTTTATTCATGCGCGATACTCCAATAGAGCAAGATCATACATGGAAGTCTCCACATGCTTAGACAGCGGATTACATTGAGCGAAGACTAATGATCAACATTCAACTTGGTAATACATATGCCCAAGTGAACCTCCTTAGAGTCCCCGTGCACCATGTCGGGGGCCAAATCATACCATGCGTCTTCCTTGTCCACATCGGCGGGAAGGTCCTAGCTCGGCACAATCGTAGTTAGCTTGATGTAGCCAGTGTCGCCGCCCACGTACCTCCAAGGGGTAGTAATAGTGAGCACACAACCATACATCGGCCTCGTGTCAGTGCCAGCATCAGCGGCGTCGCCCCTGACGCACACTACAAAGACGGGGCGGCGGCCTGCGCGGGCCTCGCCGGTGCCCATGATCAAGTGGAAGACGCTGCCATCCTCCTTTGAGACTAGTAGGCGGCGGTCATCCTCCAGCGACTCCAGCACGGTGAACGGGTAGCACGTCTCGTACTTGATGTTCTTCGCCGCGGCCAGTAGTGATAGACAGACGACTGCGTGAGGTGATGCACAAGGTCTGCCGGCGAGCCCCAAAACGGCATCGGGCACTCACAGAAGTAGACGAATGGCTCCTTGGAGGCACCGACGAGGCTGTCCATCAAGCGGGAGTGGATGTAGGGAACGGTGCGCCAGTTGAATATATGAGCAAGTTACTATGAGATGTAGTCTGAATAAGCACAAAATAAATCATGACGGCTATAATAGAGATTAAACTAATCATGTGGACTAGCATAGTAGATGGACAGATCGAATCTAGGACACAGACTAGAAACATGAATTCTACCACGATTTTGAACAAGAAGGACAAAAACACATAGGGTGCAACAGGAGCAGCACCGTTGGCGTTGAGGTTGTCGCCCATGTCGTTGAGGAAGAGGTTGCTGAGGTCGGGGAAGAAATCGTCGTCGGCGAAGTCGTCGCTGCCAGCAGTCGCGAGAGTGCGCTCCGCAAATTTCAACATTGCCCACTGAATGGAGCGCGGGAGGGAGTGGCTGTAGGGGAGGTTGTGGCGGCCGAATGGAGCGCAGGAGTAGCACACGAAGGAGTAGATGGTGCTCCTACCTATAGTCTCTATCTCTAAGCTTATCTCTATCTGTACTACTCTCCTTTCTTTTTTATAATATACTAGTAGCTGTCATATCGAATAGTACTGCGCCGCCCGTTGCACGCCCGGCCGAACACGCCTCCTCACCTCCATCAAACCCCTCTGTTAAACCCTTATGCAAACTGAGAAACCTACTCCGGCCCGCGGGAGGAAATTTGTCGGTTGTCGTTGGAGAATAATAGAGTCACGTCCAATCCATTTGAGTTAATTGCGTGTATGCTTCTCCCTCTATAGAAAGTTAATTGCATCCTTAATCTTGTATTCTAAGTACTCTGTGGGTTCCACTGTCAATATAGTGCACATGACTTGCAGGCTGGCTACAGATTCGTACAGAAAGTTAAAAAGAAACAAATCCATCCTTAATATTTTATTCTACGTACTCTGTGGGTTCCACTTCCAGTACAGTTGCGAAAGAAGTATATATTAAAAAAATATAAAAAGCTAAAGTTTAGGACAAAATTCAAACTCAGGTCATCGCGCCGCGAGCATCCGGCCCGGACCAGTACACCAGGTGTTCCTTGCGGATGATGCAAGAGATAAATCTTTATAAAAATGATCCTGTCCGTTGCAACGGATCCAAAGTAGAATAATACATATTAACGAATTTGAAAGAAAATAGTTTAGTTTTGACA
Organism: Triticum dicoccoides; assembly: GCF_002162155.2. NCBI lineage: Eukaryota > Viridiplantae > Streptophyta > Magnoliopsida > Poales > Poaceae > Triticum > Triticum dicoccoides. Next base: position 13,508,403 of record NC_041388.1, read on the forward strand.
TACATATCACTAAAAATATCTTATGTTTCACTCCAAATATATTCTTTGGGCTATTTTTATGAGGTAAGGGAGGAATGTGGTTGGTTTCAAGATACTAAGGGGTTTTGTGTAAACTGGAGCAGAGAAGTGGGAATTGTTGCAAAAGGCCACAACTTACATCACAGCCATTAGATGCAGATCTAATGGTTAGAAATGGCGGATGGCAGACACACCATCATCACCAACTAAGACTTTTATCTCTACTCTTATAAAAAACCGACTTGGTGATGATGGTGTGCCTGCCATCCTGCAATATAGACCATCCAATCTATATCTGACGGATAGAAAGCAAACTATGACAATTTTGCAAAAAGATACCCGCACCACTCTCCACATTTGCAAATAAGGACTTCCCTCGTACATCTTCGTCTCCCACGAGATAAACAGCTCGTATAAATGCATCTTGATGTTCCATGCAACGCATGGGCCTCTTGCTAGTAGGAGTATATAAGTAAAAGTAATATAGGAGTAGGAGTAGAGAAAAAACCGAGTTGGTGACGATGGTGTGCCTGCCATCTTATAGTATAGACCGTCCGATCTATATCTGACGGATAGAAAGCAAACTATGACAATTTTATAAAAGATACCCACACCTCTCTGCACATTTACAGATAAGGCCTTGCCTCGTTCATCCTTATCTCCCACAACCTCATTGCCAAGCAATTAAAAAAGGAAGTCTCTGGAGCAATCTGGCATGGTGGCCGCTGCCGGCGCTGTCCATCCCCATGCCTCCGCCCAGTCCGACCACCAGTCACCACCACGCCCCACTCCTCCTCACCTTGTTTATCATCTTTCTCGAGATATCATTTTCTCGATGAAATGGTCGAGATATCATGTTTCTGATAAAATTCTCGAGATATCATTTGTTTTTACACATGGGATTACTCCTGCATGGGTCAATCACAATAGGTGTTTTGTAAAAAAATGCATCTTGATTTTCCGTCCAATGCATGTGCATCTTGCTAGTTTTTTGCATATAATTCCAAACACCACATAGACACGGCCTTTGACCATTTTACAACTATGTTAGTATCATTGTTAGTGGTCGTCCTTGGAGGTTCGGAGCTCTTCTAGCTCTTTGGTAGTTCGTCTTTTGCTTCCTGTTTTCTCGAATACTTTGATGTATCGCGAATGACTTTTGGGCTTCGTTTACCTTAATGGAAATCGGAAGGCGGGAAACCCTTCTTTGATAAAAACATAATTGTTGGTGGTCAGCTGGTGCAAGTTATAGCCCCGGGTGTTTTAGCCATTTCTTTATTAATGATATCTGGCGATTGTTCGCCACGAGCTCAATAATGGCGAATCCCACGTAACCATCAGATTTCCATCCGACGGTGGCCTGTTTTTAAGCCATAGTATTTGACAAAACCGCCACCCTTACACACGTACTGTAACTGCATCCTGGGTGTTTGCAACTGCCATGTCTACCAGTGAACGTTTGCTGGGGACTGGAGTTAGCACCGATGGCGGTTCGTAGTCGTTCCACGCTCGGGCATTGAAGTTTGTAACTATTTTAGATTAGAATATACTAATCCTCCGGTGCTAGTAGTAGAGAAGAGTCCTATAGGGAGTACCAGTACTGTGATCACTCAAGCAAGTTGTCTGGCATCGATATGACCCTACGCTGCTGGTATGTGTCTCGTAAGTCAAGCGACATGCTGTAGTCATCATCACCTGTCCACTTCCCGCAGCACATATTGGATTTTCCATCCTTGTCCACACATAATCGTCCAATCTTCCATCCCCGCTAAGGCGCCTCCTGTTGGGGAACGTTGCAGAAATTAAAATTTTTCTACGGTTTCACCAAGATCCATCTATGAGTTCATCTAGCAACGAGTGAGGAGTGCATCTACATACCCTTGTAGATCGCGAGCGGAAGCGTTCAAAGAACGGGGATGAGGGAGTCGTACTCGTCGTGATCCAAATCACCGGAGATCCTAGCACCGAACGGACGGCACCTCCGCGTTCAACACACGTACGGTCAGCATAACGTCTCCTTCTTCTTGATCCAGCAAGGGGGAAGGAGAGGTTGATGAAGATCCAGCAGCACGACGGCGTGGTGGTGGATGCAGCAGTCACCGCAGCAGGGCTTCGCCGAGCTTCTGCGAGAGGGAGAGGTGTAGCAGGGGAGAGGGAGGCGTCAAAGCTTCAGGGTGCGGCTGCCCCTCCCTTCCCCCCTTTATATAGGCCCCCTGGGGGGGGCGCCGGCCCTTGGAGATTGAATCTCCCAAGGGGGGCGGCGGCCAAGGGGGTGGAGTACCCCCCAAGGCAAGTGGGCGCCCCCCCACCCTAGGGTTTCAACCCTAGGCACAAGGGGTGGGCCAAGGGGGGCGCACCAGCCCACTATGGGCTGGTTCCCCTCCCCACTTCAGCCCATGTGGCCCTCCGGGATGGGTGGCCCCACCCGGTGGACCCCCGGGACCCATCCGGTGGTCTTGGTACAATACCGGTGACCCCTGAATCTTTCCCGATGGCCGAAACTGCACTTCCTATATATAATTCTTTACCTCCGGACCATTCCGGAACTCCCCGTGACGTCCGGGATCTCATCCGGGACTCCGAACAACTTTCGGGTTACTGCATACTCATATCTCTACAACCCTAGCGTCACCGAACCTTAAGTGTGTAGACCCTACGGGTTCGGGAGACATGCAGACATGACCGAGAAGCCTCTCCGATCAATAACCAACAGCGGGATCTGGATACCCATGTTGGCTCCCACATGCTCCATGATGATCTCCTCGGATGAACCATGATGTTGAGGATTCAAGCAACCCCGTATACAATTCCCTTTGTCAATCGGTATTTTACTTGCCCGAGATTCGATCGTCGGTATCCCAATACCTCGTTCAATCTCGTTATCGGCAAGTCACTTTACTCGTACCGTAATGCATGATCCTGTGATCAAACACTTTGATTACATTGAGCTCATTATGATGATGCATTACCGAGTGGGCCTAGTGATACCTCTCCGTCATACGGAGTGAAAAATCCCAGTCTCGATCCGTGTCAACCCAACAGACACCCTCGGAGATACCCATAGTATACCTTTATAGTCACCCAGTTACGTTGTGACGTTTGGTACTCCCAAAGCACCCCTACGGTATCCGGGAGTTACACGATCTCATGGTCTAAGGAAAAGATACTTGACATTGGAAAAGCTCTAGCAAACGAACTACACGATCTTGTGCTATGCTTAGGATTGGGTCTTGTCCATCACATCATTCTCCTAATGATGTGATCTCGTTAGAAACGACATCCAATGCCCATAGTCAGGAAACCATGACTATCAGTTGATCAACGAGCTAGTCAACTAGAGGCTTACTAGGGACATGTTGGTGTCTATGTATTCGCACATGTATTACGATTTCCAGATAACACAGGTATAGCATGAATAAAAGACAATTATCATGAACAAGGAAATATAATAATAATCCTTTTATTATTGCCTCTAGGGCATATTTCCAACAGTCTCCCACTTGCACTAGAGTCAATAATCTAGTTACATTGTGATGAATCGAACACCCATAGAGTTCTGGTGTTGATCATGTTTTGCTCGTGGAAGAGGTTTAGTCAATGGATCTGCGACATTCAGATCTGTATGCACTTTACAAATTTCTATGTCTCCATCTTGAACATTTTCACGAATGGAGTTGAAGCGACACTTGATGTGCCTGGTCTTCTTGTGAAACCTGGGCTCCTTGGCAAGTGCAATAGCTCCAGTGTTGTCACAGAAGAGTTTGATTGGCCCCGACGCATTGGGTATGACTCCTAGGTCGGTGATGAACTCCTTCACTCAAATTGCTTCATGCGCTGCCTCCGAGGCTACCATGTACTCCGCTTCACATGTAGATCCCGCCACGATGCTCTGCTTGCAGCTGCACCAGCTTACTGCTCCACCATTCAACATATACACGTATCCGGTTTGTGACTTAGAGTCATCCAGATCTGTGTCGAAGCTAGCGTCGACGTAACCCTTTACGACGAGCTCTTCGTCACCTCCATAAACGAGAAACATGTCCTTAGTCCTTTTCAGGTACTTCAGGATATTCTTGACCGCTGTCCAGTGTTCCTTGCCAGGATTAGTTTGGTACCTTCCTACCAAACTCACGGCAAGGTTTACATCAGGTCTGGTACACAGCATGACATACATAATAGACCCTATGGCTGAGGCATAGGGGATGACACTCATCTCTTCTATATCTTCTGCCGTGGTCGGACATTGAGCTGAGCTCAATTTCACACCTTGCAACACAGGCAAGAACCCCTTCTTAGACTGATCCACATTAAACTTCTTCAATATCTTATCAAGGTATGTGCTTTGTGAAAGACCTATGAGGTGTCTTGATCTATCTCTATAGATCTTGATGCCTAATATATAAGCAGCTTCTCCAAGGTCCTTCATTGAAAAACTCTTATTCAAGTAGGCCTTAATGCTGTCCAAAAGTTCTATATTATTTCCCATCAAAAGTATGTCATCCACATATAATATGAGAAATGCTACAGAGCTCCCACTCACTTTCTTGTAAACGTAGGCTTCTCCATAAGTCTGCATAAACCCAAACACTTTGATCATCTCATCTAAGCGAATGTTCCAACTCCGAGATGCTTGCACCAGCCCATAAATGGATCGCTGGAGCTTGCATACCTTGTTACCACTCTTAGAGTCGACAAAACCTTCTGGCTGCATCATATACAGTTCCTCCTTAAGATAACCGTTAAGGAATGCCGTTTTGACGTCCATTTGCCATATCTCATAATCATAGTATGCGGCAATTGCTAACATGATTCGGACGGACTTCAGCCTCGCTACGGGAGAGAAAGTCTCATCGTAGTCAACCCCTTGAACTTGCCGATAACCCTTAGCGAGAAGTCGAGCTTTATAGATGGTAACATTACCATCCGCATCCGTCTTCTTCTTAAAGATCCATTTGTTTTCTATCGCTCGCCGATCATCGGGCAAGTCTATCAAAGTCCATACTTTGTTTTCATACATGGATCCTATCTCAGATTGCATGGCTTCAAGCCATTTGTTGGAATCTGGGCCCGCCATCGCTTCTTCATAGTTCGAAGGTTCACCGTTGTCCAACAACATGATTTCCAGGACAGGGTTGCCATACCACTCTGGTATGGAACGTGTCCTTGTGGACCTACGAAGTTCTGTAGCAACTTGATTTGAAGTACCTTGATCATCATCATTAATTTCCTCTCCAGTGGATGCAGGCACCACAGGAACATTTTCCTGAGCTGCACTACTTTCCGGTTCAAGAGGTAGTACTTCATTGAGTTCTACTTTCCTCCCACTTACTCCTTTTGAGAGAAACTCTTTTTCCAGAAAGGATCCGTTCTTGGCAACAAAGATCTTGCCTTCGGATCTAAGGTAGAAGGTATACCCAATGGTTTCCTTAGGGTATCCTATGAAGACGCATTTTTCCGACTTGGGTTCGAGCTTTTTAGGTTGAAGTTTCTTGACATAAGCATCGCATCCCCAACTTTTAGAAACGACAACTTAGGTTTCTTCCCAAACCATAATTCATACGGTGTCGTCTCAACGGATTTCGATGGTGCCCTATTTAAAGTGAATGTGGCTGTCTCTAGAGCGTATCCCCAAAAAGATAGCGGTAAATCAGTAAGGGACATCATAGATCGCACCATATCCAATAGAGTGCGATTACGACGTTCGTACACACCGTTACGTTGAGGTGTTCCAGGCGGCGTGAGTTGTGAAAGGATTCCACATTTCCTTAAGTGTGTGCCAAATTCGTGACTTAAATATTCTCCTCCATGATCTGATCATAAGAACTTTATTTTTCGGTCACGTTGATTCTCTACCTCATTCTGAAATTCCTTGAACTTTTCAAAGGTCTCAGACTTGTGTTTCATCAAGTAGACATACCCATATCTACTCAAGTCATCAGTGAGAGTGAGAACATAACGATATCCTTCGCGAGCCTCAATGCTCATTGGACCGCAAACATCAGTATGTATGATTTCCAATAAGTTGGTTGCTCGCTCCATTGTTCCGGAGAACGGAGTCTTGGTCATTTTGCCCATGAGGCATGCTTCGCATGTGTCAAATGATTCATAATCGAGAGACTCTAAAAGTCCATTAGCATGGAGCTTCTTCATGCCCTTGACACCAATGTGACCAAGGCGGCAGTGCCACAAGTATGTGGGACTATCGTTATCAACTTTACATCTTTTGGTATTCACACTATGAATATGTGTAACATCACGTTCGAGATTCATTAAGAATAAACCATTGACCATCGGAGCATGACCATAAAACATATCTCTCATATAAATAGAACAACCATTATTCTCGGAATTAAATGAGTAGCCATCTCGTATTAAACGAGATCCTGATACAATGTTCATGCTCAAACTTGGCACTAAATAACAATTATTGAGGTTTAAAACTAATCACGTAGGTAAATGTAGAGGTAGCGTGCCGACGGTGATCACATCGACTTTGGAACCATTCCCGACGCGCATCGTCACCTCGTCCTTCGCCAGTCTCCGCTTATTCCGCAGCTCCTGCTTTGAGTTACAAATATGAGCAACAACACCGGTATCAATTACCCAGGAGCTACTACGAGCACTGGTAAGGTACACATCAATTACATGTATATCACATATACCTTTAGTGTTGCCAGCCTTCTTGTCCGCTAAGTATTTGGGGCAGTTTCGCTTCTAGTGACCCTTCCCTTTGCAATAAAAGCATTCAGTCTCAGGCTTGGGTCCATTCTTTGACTTCTTCCCGGCAACTGGCTTACCGGGTGCGGCAACATCCTTGCCGTCCTTCTTGAAGTTCTTCTTACCCTTGCCTTTCTTGAACTTGGTGGTTTTATTGACCATCAACACTTGATGTTTCTTTTTGATTTCTACCTCTGCTGATTTCAGCACTGCATATACTTCAGGAATGGTCTTTTCTATCCCCTGCATATTGTAGTTCATCACAAAGCTCTTGTAGCTAGGTGGGAGCGACTGAAGGACTCTGTCAATGACCGCTTACTCTGGGAGGTTAACTTCCAGCTGAGTTAAGCGGTTATGCAACCCAGACATTTTGAGTATGTGCCCACTGACAGAACTATTTTCCACCATCTTATAGCTCAAGAACTTGTCGGAGACTTCATATCTCTCGACCCGGGCATGAGCTTGGAAAACCATTTTCAGCTCTTCGAACATCTCATATGCTCCGTGTTTCTCAAAACGCTTTTGGAGCCCCGGTTCTAAGCTGTAAAGCATGCCGCACTGAACGAGGGAGTAATCATCAGCATGTGACTGCCAAGCGTTCATAACGTCTTGGTTCTCTGGAACGGGTGCGTCACCTAGCGGTCCTTCTAGGACATAATCTTTCTTGGCAGCTATGAGGATAATCCTCAGGTTCCGGACCCAGTCCGAACAGTTGCTGCCATCATCTTTCAGCTTGGTTTTCTCTAGGAACGCATTGAAGTTCATGTTGACATGAGCGTTGGCCATTTGATCTACAAGACATTTATGCAAAGATTTTTAGACTAAGTTCATGATAATTAAGTTCATCTAATCAAATTATTTAATGAACTCCCACTCAGATTAGACATCCCTCTAGTCATCTAAGTGAAACATGATCCGACTCGACTAGGCCGTGTCCGATCATCACGTGAGACGGATTAGTCATCATCGGTGAACATCTCCATGTTGATCTTATCTTTCATACGACTCATGTTCGACCTTTCGGTCTCTTGTGTTCCGAGGCCATGTCTGTACATGCTAGGCTCGTCAAGTTAACCTAAGTGTTTGCATGTGTAAATCTATCTTACACCCGTTGTATGTGAACGTTGGAATCTATCACACCCGATCATCACGTGGTGCTTCGAAACAACAAACTGTCGCAACGGTGCACAGTTAGGGGGAACACTTTCTTGAAATTATTACGAGGGATCATCTTATTTACTACCGTTGTTCTAAGTAAACGAGATGCAAAAACATGATAAACATCACATGCAATCAAATAATAGTGACATGATATGGCCAATCTCATATAGCTCCTTTGATCTCCATCTTGGGGTCCATGATCGTCTTGTCACCGACATGACACCATGATCTCCATCATCATGATCTCCATCATCGTGTCTCCATGAAGTTGCTCGCCAACTATTACTTCTACCACTATGGCTAACACGTTTAGCAATAAAGTAAAGTAATTTACATGGCGTTTCTCAATGACACGCAGGTCATACAAAAAATAAAGACAACTCCTATGGCTCCTGTCGGTTGTCATACTCATCGACATGCAAGTCGTGATTCCTATTACAAGAACATGATCTCATACATCACATATATATCATTCATCATTCATCACAACTTTGGCCATATCACATCACAAAACACTTGCTGCAAAAACAAGTTAGACGTCCTCTAATTGTTGTTGCAAGTTTTATGTGGCTGCAATAGGGTTCTAGCAAGAACGTTTTCTTACCTACGTTAAAGACACAACGTGATTTGTCAACTTCTATTTACCCTTCATAAGGACCCTTTTCGTCGAATCCGCTCCAACTAAATTGGGAGAGACAGACACCCGCTAGCCACCTTATGCAACTAGTGCATGTCAGTCAGTGGAACCTGTCTCACGTAAGCGTACGTGTAAGGTCGGTCCGGGCCGCTTCATCCCACAATACCGCTGAAGCAAAATAAGACTAGTAGTGGCAAGAAGGTTGACAACATCTACGCCCACAACAAATTGTGTTCTACTCGTGCAAAGAGAACTACGCATAGACCTAGTTCATGATGCCACTGTTGGGGAACGTTGCAGAAATTAAAAAAATTCGACGGTTCCACCAAGATCCATCTATGAGTTCATCTAGCAACGAGTGAGGAGTGCATCTACATACCCTTGTAGATCGCGAGTGGAAGCGTTCAAAGAACGGGGATGAGGGAGTCGTACTCGTCGTGATCCAAATCACCGGAGATCCTAGCACCGAACGGACGGCACCTCCGTGTTCAACACACGTACGGTCAGCGTGAAGTCTCCTTCTTCTTGATCCAGCAAGGGGGAAGGAGAGGTTGATGAAGATCCAGCAGCACGACGGCGTGGTGGTGGATGCAACAGTCACCGCAGCAGGGCTTCGCCGAGCTTCTGCGAGAGGGAGAGGTGTAGCAGGGGAGAGGGAGGCGTCAAAGCTTTCATGGTGCGGCTGCCCCTCCCTCCCCCCCTTTATATAGGCCTCCTGGGGGGGGGGGGCGCCGGCCCTTGGAGATTGAATATCCCAAGGGGGGCGGCGGCCAAGGGGGTGGAGTACCCCCCAAGGCAAGTGGGCGCCCCCCACCCTAGGGTTTCAACCCTAGGCGCAAGGGGTGGGCCAAGGGGGCGCACCAGCCCACTATGGGCTGGTTACCCTCCCCACTTCAGCCAATGTGGCCCTCCGGGATGGGTGGCCCCACCCGGTGGACCCCCGTGACCCATCCGGTGGTCCCGATACAGTACCGGTGACCCTCGAATCTTTCCCGATGGCCGAAACTGCACTTCCTATATATAATTCTTTACCTCCAGACCATTCCGGAACTCCTCGTGACGTCCGGGATCTCATCTGGGACTTCGAACAACTTTCAGGTTATTGCATACTCATATCTCTACAACCCTAGCGTCACCGAACCTTAAGTGTGTAGACCCTACGGGTTCGGGAGACATGCAGACTTGACCGAGAAGCCTCTCCAGTGAATAACCAACAGCAGGATCTGGATACCCATGTTGGCTCCCACATGCTCCACGATGATCTCATCGGATGAACCACGATGTCGAGGATTCAAGCAACCCCGTATACAATTCCCTTTGTCAATCGGTATTTTACTTGCCCAAGATTCGATCGTCGGTATCCCAATACCTCGTTCAATCTCGTTACCGGCAAGTCACTTTACTTGTACCGTAATGCATGATCCTGTGATCAAACACTTTGATTACATTGAGCTCATTATGATGATGCATTACCGAGTGGGCCCAGTGATACCTCTCCGTCATACGGAGTGACAAATCCCAGTCTCGATCCGTGAGAACCCAACAGACACTCTTGGAGATACCCGTAGTATACCTCTATAGTCACCCAGTTACGTTGTGACGTTTGGTACACCCAAAGCACCCCTATGGTATCCGGGAGTTACACGATCTCATGGTCTAAGGAAAAGATACTTGACATTGGAAAAGCTCTAGCAAACGAACTACACGATCTTGTGCTATGCTTAGGATTGGGTCTTGTCCATCACATCATTCTCCTAATGATGTGATCTTGTTATCAACGACATCCAATGCCCATAGTTAGGAAACCATGACTATCAGTTGATCAACGAGCTAGTCTACTAGAGGCTTACTAGGGACATGTTGGTGTCTATGTATTCACTCATGTATTACGATTTCCGGATAACACAATTATAGCATGAATAAAAGACAATTATCATGAACAAGGAAATATAATAATAATCCTTTTATTATTGCCTCTAGGGCATATTTCCAACACCTCCCCCCCTCTTCAGAAACCCAAGCACTAACAATGGCAGAACCGAGCAGCGTCCGCCGAAAGAGTGGCTGGAATTTGCTCCCCACAGAGGTAATCAAGCTCATTGTTTCGCGTGTGGACAATCTCAGTACCATGCCGCTCACCGCTTGCTCGTCAGGGTTGTACCGTTTACTCAAAGCCCTTTGGACGGAGCTTTTTTAAGCCAGCTCCTTGCTTGCTGATGCTGCCTGATCTTCAGAAACGGTGTGTCATGCAACATAACGATCGTATGGTGGCGAGTATCAACCCTCTTGACTGTGATCCAATCCTCGTCACCCTCAACTACATTAATGGTATGTATTGGGTCAGCATGAACACATCTTGGATGGTGCTCGTCGACGGTGGCGACAGCTAGATGCTCGTGGAGGTATACACCCTGCAATTGATCCCCGTTCCTTCAATTAACACCGCACTGCTTTGGCACTGCGACCCAGAATACTCAGAATCTTACAGTAGCCGACATGATATCAAGTTTGATTTGCTCAAGGTTGTAATCTGCCAAGTGCCGACAAGATCTGCAAATTATAAATACTTCAGGCTAATTGCATTCTTCAACCGCGGTCTCGCCTATCTGACAGGTCACTGCGGTAAGTGGATAAATCTGCACGTCCATCGCAGGATCATACATCCTCCATGGTTCTCTGATGCCATTGAACACAAGGGCTTCATTTACGCTGTGGACTCCTTCTATGGCTGGACGTATTGCTGGCCTACCTAGTCATTGCTGCAAACGGCTGTTACAGCAGTATGTTACTTTCCTATGATATCATGATGGCTTGCTTATATTACTGTCAACATTTACAAAAAAATATTCATGCTCATAACATGTTGTTCTTAAGATTGACTACATTAAGAGCCCTTTTTTATTTGACTCCAACTTGATATGATGTTGTAGGCCGCCTGGTGTCCCTACCCTTCCTAATCCCAGAACCTTTCAAAGAAAAGCGGGATGGCAGTTGTAGGTGGTTCCTGGCTCGATCAGACGACGACGAACGATTGATGATCGTTCGCACGTACCGGACGTGTTGTTTCGCGGAATACAATCACAGTCACTGCAAGGTCTTTAAGTAGTATCCCTGCTTCTCTGGGCCTTCTGGAATTTTTTATGGGAGGCTGGTAAGTAGCCTTGGTAAACGCTCTCTGCTTCTAGGAGTGAATTATCCGATTAACCAGAAGATAACCGACGGCAAGGATCATGATGGCAATGTGGTTTCATTCATCAGGCAAAACTGTGTGTATAGAGTGTACCATGCGTCTCTGCATGCACCATACCCTGATATGTGCCGCTACGCTCTGCAGCCCAAAGTAGGAGAGAGGGTCGCAAGTATCAGACTTTGACTTGCTGGCTAGAGTTTCCCCCGTCAGGCACCCATCTTGTTCAAGCCGTCAGCCAATCTCCACAGCTTAATAAATAGTAACATCTGACTAAGCCAGTTAGTTAGAAGCGTACACTTGGTGTAGTAGGATCTTTATTTAGTTTGATGCATACACTTGTTCTTTTTTGGTAGCCCTTTTGTAATGATGGCTGATGTTTGGTTTGGAAGAGAGAGATGTGTCTTTACTCTTCTGGCCTGCTTACTACTTCTGTTGCACCCCCAGCCCTGGTTGCTGCTGCTGCTACTGTTTTCAATGTACAGTCAGTAGTATATTTCTTCTGTTGGTTGAATAAATGTGTTGTTAGAACAACAAACATAATGTTTTCGAAGTCGTTGCATGGTTGGATCCTTTAGTGCCCCGTACCGTACATAGCGCATACTATTTTTCGTAGGAACACATTTTCCACTTGTTGATAACATGCAACCCACTGATGAAGGCCCAATAGAGGAGCCCATAATTAACTGGAAGGGAGGCTCTCACATGAATCCGACCCAGGTACATGCTCATGGTCCCCTAAACATAAATAAATAAATAAAGCTAAATGCTCATGCACCAGTTCTTTATATTCATGATTTAACAGGAGGATATTATTTCCTATGATAGTGTCATTACATTCGGTCGATATAATTCTTAGGCAAAGATAGCGACCAATCTTCTTTCTCCCACCATTTTCTTCTTGCAACCAGCGGACCCATGCAAATTGTAGTCAACGTCCTAAATAGTTCCGGTCCATTTTTATTTTTCAATAAAAATGTCCAACCCAGCCCAGCACATTGGCGACAACACTTTATCCTCCGCCTTGGTGTTCTCACCGCGGCACCGTCGTCCGGCCCTGTCAACATAGTGAATCGGGAGAGGACTATAGATGTGAGTATGACAGTACGGACCCACCAGGTCCACTCCTGAACACAAGCAAAGCGCCTCTTTTACTACTCAGATGCACCCCTTGTTTTTTACTCTAATCCACCCTGCTGATATTTGGGACCCACAACATTTTCAACGTATAGTCAATTAACGACAGAATTGCACAATTTTTTTTGAGGATTTGTTTGGAGGAGCATGCTATAAACTGGGTTGTGCGATCTCTGTGGCCCGTCTAACAACATGACAAGCCCAATAGTTTTTTCTTTGGGAAAATAGGTAGGCCACTATTTCTTTTTAAAGAATACCCAAGCTAGGCTTATTTCCTTTTAAAGACGAGGAGGGATGCATTCCGGCCTGGCCAAAGAGTTTGGTCAGTATCTATGAAAAGTAAATGGGAAAATTAGTTTCTTTTTTTGTTTTTTTCTTCACTGATATTTTATATTCCATTGGATTTTAACATGACATAGTACTAATTTATTTTTAAATTTGTTTTAGTATGGCTAATAATTTTTGGATTAAGAATAGTTTGTTCCCCAGCAAAAAATTGCGAATTTTCAAAATTTCGCACATTTTTAGTTCAATTTTTTAACCCCGATACTGACCAGAAAATGGGCAGCAATTCTAAAAATGGAAAATGGTCTGCAATAAATTCCATATGACTTAGAAAATGAGTAAAAATTATAAAAATAATAGCAAATGGGTTGTACACGCCACAAATTTCGAGGCCGACTTGATTACGCAAGGCTTTGTCAGTCAACACACGATTCTAGCAGCAGTGACTGTTGGATATCCATCCAACGGTCGATGTGCTTCTTCAATCTCTAATCTTCCCGCTCTAGCCGCCTAAACCAGTGCCGGCGGGAGTGCCTGCTCCCTCCTCTTGTGTCCCGCTGTCATGTCGCGCATGCTTCATCGGCCCACCCTACTGCCTCCGCTGGCCTGGCCGCACGCAATCAACTGCCTCCTTATTATGCGAAAAAATGATTCCTCCCACTGACATCTGGGGTGCACCAGTTTGGAGGCTGACCTGTGGGCCTACTAAGTTGACGCGTACGCAGGGCTTTGTCAACTTAGTCAACAAACGATTCTAGCAGAAGTGACCATTGGATTTGAATCAAATGGTCCTGATGTTTCTTCAATCGCTGCTCTTCTTGCACCACCGCCCAAACCAGTGCTGGCGAGACCGCCTGCTCCTGCCTCCGGTGGCCGGCTGTGCTGCCATTGAGGCCTCACCGCCCCCTACTACTCCCACCACTGGACAGGCCCTGCGGTGACAGGCTCACACCGCAGCCGAACCAGCTGTGAGCCCTCATACTCCTCTCTGAGTGGGCATCCACTATTGCGTCTTCCCCGGCTCCGTGTCGTCCCCTTCCTAGGCCTCGCCATCGTCCACCGCCCAGGTGCTCTCGGCGTACCATGGTTAACATGGTCAATGAACGACATCCATCGGACGTGGACTTTACGTGGAGAGGCTGATAACTGGGTCCATGGCCGCACACAAGGAAATGCCTTCTTATTACGTGCAAAATAATGATTCCTCCACCTAACATCTAGGACCCACCGGAAGGGCCTCTGTATTTCACAAAAAAAACGTTCCCCCGCTGACATCTGGTAAAGACTCAATTCATTACAACAAAAGTATAGAGGGGAGAAACATCATATGATCCGACTATATTAAGGAAGCCCAAGATATAGATCACGAGAGAGAGAGAGAGATAAACATATATCTACTGGTACAAACCCTCTACCTCGAGGGTGGACTACTCCCTCCTCATCGTGGTGGCCGCCGGGATGATGAAGATGGCCACCAGAGATGATTCCCCCTCCGGCAGGGTGCCGGAACAGGGTCTAGATTGGTTTTCATGGATACAGAGACCTTGCGGTAGTGGAACTTCTGATCTAGGGTAACCCCGATGGGTTTTGGATTATTTGGGAATTTATAGTGCAAAGAGGGGGTGTGAGAGGCCACCGAGGTGGGCACAACCCACCTGGGCATGCCTGGGGGGATGGCGCACCCTGGTGGGTTATGCCCCCCTCGAGGCACCCCCCAGGTGCAGCTCTGGCCCATTGGGTTCCTTTTCGTCCATAAAAAATCTCCGAGGAGGTTCGTTGCGTTTGGACTCCGTTTGGTATTGATTTCCCGCGATGTAAAAAACAAGCAAAAATACAACAACTGGCACTGGTAGGTTAGTCCCAAAAAATGATATAAAGTTGTTATAAAATGATTGTAAAACACCCAAGAATGGCGAAATAATAGCATGAATACTTCATAAATTATAGATACGTTGGAGACGTATCACTAGGCAATATCCTTCTTCATACCCGTCCACCAGAAACGTTCCTTCAAATCCAAATACATCTTTGTGTTGCCTGGGTGAATTGAGTATGGCGAATCATGAGCCTCCTGAAGAATTAACTTCCTGATCTCTGGATCATTGGGCACATAAATACGATCCTCAAACCATAAAGTTTCGTGTTCATCCTCACGAAAACCTTTGGCCTTTCCTTTACTCATCTTCTCCTTTATCTCCGTAATCTCCTTATCTGTCTTCTGGGCTTCACGAATCTTTCCCAACAAAGTGGACTGAACTTCCAACGCTGCAACAAAACCTCTCGGAACTATCTCCATTATAAGTTCCCTGAGATTGTCGGCTAACTCCTGGGGTAATCCTCCGGTTATGAGAGTATTGACATAACTCTTGCGGCTCAAAGCGTCTGCTACAACATTGGCCTTGCCTGGATGATAATGTAGTTTCATGTCATAATCCTTTATGAGCTCCAACCATCTCCTCTACCTGAGATTCAACTCCTTCTGAGTGAAAATGTACTTCAAACTCTTATGATCCCTGTAAACATCACAACGATTTTCGATAAGAAAATGCCTCCAGGTCTTGAGTGCATGCACTATGGCTGCTAACTCCAAATCATGTGTGGCATAATTCAACTCATGAGGTCGAAGCTGTCGTGAGGCATATGAAACAACTCTTCCGTCTTGCATAAGAATGCCTCCAAGTCCCTGTCATGAAGCGTCGCAATATAGTTGGAAATCTGTGCGTATATCCGGAAGAATTAACACTGGGGCTGTAACTAAACGTTTCTTCAACTCCTGAAAACTGGCCTCACACTCCTCGGTCCATTTGAACTTAGTGTCCTTCAATAATTCCGTCATGGGCTTTGCAATCTTGGAAAAATTCTCAATGAATCTCCGATAATATCCTGCGAGTCCAAGGAAAAATGCGTATCTCTCCTACTGAGGTGGGTGCCAACCACTCGGTGATAGATTGGACCTTTGAAGGGTCTACTGCTATTCCTTCTCCAGATATAACATGTCCAAGATATCCAACTTCCTTCAACCAAAACTCCTTAATCTGCTTCTTAATTTCCACCAGATCATTTGCGGGCATCTGATACGGTCTCTTAGATATTGGTCCGGTGCCTGGCAATAGCTCGATCAAAAACTCTATGTCTTGATCTGGTGGCATGCCTGGAAATTCCTTCGGGAATACATCCAGATAAGCCTTCACAACTGGCACTTCCTCCTGAACAACTCCCGAGAGTGAATTTACTTGGGTCCTCCTTGGCGCATGCCTAGACACATACTTGATCCGTTTCCCTTCTGAGGTGGTGAGAAGAATTGACTTACTAGCACAATCGATGTTTCCTCCATACTTCGATAGCCAATCCATGCCTAGTATTATATCCAATCCTTGTGATTCCAAAAAATGTGGTTGGAGGGGAAAACATGTTTACCTATGGTCAATGGCAACTGGCAACACCATTGTCTAGCCATATATTCCACTCCGGGTGAGCTCACTAACATAGGTGACCTAAGGGCTATGGTTTCCAACTCAATTTATCCACAAATCCCCTTGATATGTATGAATGCAATGCACCAGTGTCAAAAAGAACAAGGGTTGTAAATGACTTAATCAGAAACATACCAATAACTGCATCAGGCTACTCTTCAACTTCCTCCACATTGACGTGGTTCACCTGACCTCTGGTGAAGGTATTTGGCTTCTTTCCTGAACTCCCATTGCCATTACCATTCTTTGCTTCAGGACACTCGGTGGCGTTGTGTCCAGTGTTCCCGCACTTGAAACAAGTAATGTGACTCAGATCCTACTTGGCGGGTGTCGCGGGGTTGGAACAACTCTGACTACTGGTTCCTCCATTCCCATTTCCATTCTTAGGGCCATTGTGGTTATGTACACTTCCTCCAGAATGATAATGCCCTCCATGGTTGTGAGTGTGTCCTCCTGAGTACGAGGAATAACAAGGCTTCTGCTGAGCTCCAGAGTTGTACTTCCCCTGTCCATACTTCCGCTTGCAGCTCTCTATCTACTTCTGCTTGCCTTCAATCATGAGGGCCCTGTCTACCAACTCCTGGTAGTTGGTGAAAGTTTCCACCATCCACTACATACTTAGCTCATCATTTAGTACCTCAAGAAACTTCTCCTGCTTCGCGGCATCAGTGGCCACATCATCTGGGGCGTAGCATGCTAACTTGCTGAATTCATCCACGTACTGTGCCATAGTACGATTCCCGTGGCGTAAGTTGTGGAACTCATGCTTCTTCATACTCATGGCTCCGGCTGAGACATGTGCGGTGCGGAAAGCCTGCTGAAACTGATCCCAAGTAACATTGGCCATGGGGAAAGTGGCAATGTAGTTCTCCCACCATGAGGCTGCGGGTCCATCCAGTTGATGTGTGGCAAAGCGCACCTTCTCAGCATCAGTGCAACCTGCAGTGGTCAGCTCCCTTCCAATCTTGCGGAGCCAGTCATCAGCGACAATCGGCTCAGTGCTGCTAGAGAACACCGGCGGATTCAACCTTAGGAAACGGGCTAGTTTGTCAACTGGGATGGTGGAGGAGGGTTGTTGTTGTTGTTGTTGTTGTTGTTGTTGTTGTTGTTGTTGTTGTTGTTGTTGTTGTTATCATTGTTGTTGTTGTTGTTGTTGTTGCTGCCTTGGTTCTGAACGAGCAACTGCATCAAGGCATTCTGCTGTTGGATCAACTGGGTGAGCTCAGGCGGGAAGACAAATCCGGTATCATGTCTCGGAGGCATCTGATAGGTTAGAGGGATGAGAACAGAGTAGAATAGGCCTAATGAGAGATTTCACTACCCATATGCACATGAGACAAACATATTCATTCCACACCACTCAGTATCAAACAAGATTCATACAATCGATCTAATCTACTATTATAGATCTCGCGAACAATTACTATATACATGGAAGAACTCTAATGGTAATATGGTGGTCGACTAGAAATTTTGATCGGTGGAAGACTCCATAATATCCGCTCCAGCTTCGTCTTCAAAGTCATCACTGTCCTCATCATCGCTGTCGGGGTCTGTGTCCGTGTCGTCTACTATGATGTAGTCTTCACAACGGATGTCCACTTCAGGTTCGGGATCCCCAATGAATATTCCTAGCTTCATCTTCAGGTCTTCATTCTGCTCCAGTAGCATAGTAGTTTCCTCTTCATATCCATTGCGTGTTGCGTTGAGTTCCTCTTCTAGCTCCATGTTCTGGGCCATCACCTTCTTCATATCTATCATGTGAGCGCACATCTGGTTCTCATATTGACGAATGTGCTGGTTCATCTCCTATATGTAGGCTACAATAGATCCATCCTTCCTGGTGCGAATCATCTTCCATTGCTCATCTCGGCGTCCACATATCTGGTAGATGGTGTCCTTAAGATCCTTGTTGTACACCTCGCCTATGCATCCAATGTTTATGTGGGCGGCCATGCTCTTTCCTAAACTCCAGGTTGGTGCATCAAAGGAAAACTCGATGGGCTCGGTAATTGGTGGAAATATCCTTCCAGGAACACGAACTTGAATCATCCAGCGCTCCTCTTCTAGCAAGGTTGTAGTGGAAGTCCCGGTGAAGCTTGGTATGCCGATGTTCAGGTACCTAGTGACCTCCTTCAAGTGTCGTCTGGAAGGGGTGTAGTCATCCGGCTAAGTGAATTTGTTCTTGGGGTTCGACATCTATAGAGTAGAAATAGGGAAGAATTAGAAATGAGTAGAGAAGAGTATCATGTGGCTTTTCCTAGTGGTCGCATCCTACAGTCAGCGTGTGCTCTAACACCATCTTGTAGCAACCCGCTCCCAATGGATCAAAGTCTCTATGCTTAAGTGTCATCCCTGGATCGGTATTGCTGACACACACAATACTCGAGGAATTATAACATATTTCGATCACACACTTATTACATCGAGTGTCTCATAAGGAGAACTTATTACAATAATATGGCTGACGGCCATCTAAAATAAGATAACTGCGGAAGCGTCAAAGATAAATGAGTCCATCCAACTCCACGGCAAAATTGAGTGCACGACAACGACCAAGCGCACCTTACTCTTCATCTGAACATTCTGCAACATGATACGTTGCAGCTGTGTAGGTCAGCACATGCAATATGCTGGCAAGATAACACTATAGAGAAATGAACAAATAACAGCTATCACTACATGCAGTATATGGGTGGTGGAGGCTCTAAGTTTATCATTTGCATAAAGCCAATTTTTCCCTATAACAAAAGGAATAGATTTTATTTATCCACTAATTTTATGTCATTAATGAGAAGGTTCCTCCAACTCAATCCCAAAAGAATATTAATAACCCAACAAGTTTATTAAGTAAGTGATGAGATCAAACAATAATTCAAGTACCAGATACTCAAGATGTCCATAACCGGGGACACGGCTAATCACGATTAGTTTGTAGACTCTGCAGAGGTTTGCGCACTTTTCCCCATAAGACTCGATCTCCTCCATTGAATTTCTCGCACTACATGATATTTGAGAAACGGATGACCGAGACACAGTCTTTCCGAAGCATTAACTCTTTACTCTGGGTAAAAACTACCACCTACTTTCCCCTACATCTGCTAGCCTACCACTGAAAGAGGTTACACAACATACTCAACTATGCCAAAGCCCATAATGGCTTGTGGCTGCACACGGAAGTTTCTAGCATGAATAATCTTATGATCCCTTTAAGCCTGGGTGGCATTCAATAGGATGATCACACGGGTACTCCAGGTGCCCACAACCAATCCACCCAGATGTGTATTAGAGTAGCCACCTTAAGTTTCCCTTAGTTATTATCTCTCACAACTTGCATGATTCTCTTATACCAATCCACGTCTACGAGCATGGCTAAGCAATAAGTAACAAAGCGTATATTCCCGGGGTGACCAAGGTAATAGGTTCCTACCTCATAGACTATAGCAATACCACATGTTACCAATCCTACTCATGCAATGTTTGAGGGTTGAAACTAATGCATAAAAACTGGGTAATAAGGGGATATGATCAAAGTGTAACTTGCCTTGCTGACGATCGGAAAACCCTAGAGATTCGTAGTAGCAAGCTTCGCACTCTGGAAACTCTATCATAAACAAACAATAGCATACATAAGCACTCAAGCATAAGATGCAAAGGGAAAACCAAATAAACGGTCTAAACAGAAAGTTCAAGCAAAGAGCTTCGATTTGCAAAAAAATCGATCAAATCGGAACTACGAAACTCAAATTACGATCAAAAGAAGTTCAAATTCAAATCTGTTTGAAACCAAATTTTAAATTTTCAAAATATGGTGAAGTTGATTATCTGGATAGATGGGATCGTAACAAAGAATTTGGCGTTGGCTTCGTTGAATTTGGATAAATGAGCAAAAAGTTGTGAGGTTTTGAAGATCAGGGATTAAACTACGAAGAAAATAATTACGAACAGGTCCCTAGCTGAAATAAAGTGAAAAAGAAAAATCTAACGAACGGACGTTCGCTAATAGAGACTAACGAATGAAAACATTCACTAACAGATCTAAACGAACGAACGTTCGCTAATTAAACTAAACTAATAAAATAAACCGATCTAAAAAGAAAAACCTAAAACTAAAAAAATTGGGTCGGGTTTCGGTGAATTATACCGGTTCGGTGAGGAAAACCGGCGGCGGCGGCGCGGGCTACAAC
>NC_041388.1:13529462-13550813 GCF_002162155.2 Triticum dicoccoides
TGCTGCTGCGTGGGGGCGGCGGCTGTTGATGAGGGGGAAAGAGTGGCGGGGCGGCGGCTTATAAGGAGGGGGGCGACGTCCAACTTGGGGAGGGGGTCGGGGCACGCGGCGACAGCTCAGACTCCGGCGAGTCCAGCTCCCGCACGGCAGGGAAGGAGGCGGCGCGACGGGCCGGCTGGGCCTTCGGCCCAGTTCGGACTGGAGAATTTTTTTTAATCGTGCCGCGAAGAAAATCCAAATAAAATAAAATAAATTTCCTAAAAATTCCAGAAATAAGTTTCACCATGCCCTCATAATATTTGGGACAACGTGAACAATTTTCTGGGCTAAATGCAATTTTTAAAAATGCACAAATTTCCCTAATTTAATAAAATGGCACCGAATAAAAATTCAAATAACACTCAAATAAAACATATTTATTCAAACTTAAATTTCCAATATTTCCCCGCTGCTTTGAAGAAGTCATATTATCTTATCTCATTATTTATTTATTTCGAAACAATTGGAAAAATAATTTCGAATAAAATCTCTTTGATCCAATTTGCCAAATTTGAAAATTCAAAAATGGATTTTTATGAAAACCTCCAACTCTCTCAATTGGTCCTTGAGTTGCTTAAGGTTTCTAGGACCAAAACTCCAAATAAAACAAATTCAAAGATGCATAAATTATGAATGCAGATGATGACCTAATGAATAACATCCAAATTGAAAATTGGGATGTTACACTTACTTATCGAAAGGACTACGATTGATCCCCTATACTTGTGGGTCATCAAGGCTCTTTTCTGGCGCCGGTGCCAGAGAGTGAAGCACTCTTGGTAAGTGGAAATTGGTAAGGAAAAATTATTACTACTTGCTAAAATTTATTGTTACTTGTTACTATGGAAAACAATCCTTTGAGGGGTTTGTTCGGGGTATCTTCACCTCGACCGGAACCACAATTAGTTACTCCTCAACCTACTGCACCTACTGAAAATACTGAATATGAAATTCCTTCGTGTATGATAGAACAACTGCTAGCTAATCCTTATGCAGGAGATGGAACCAAACATTTTGAAATATGCACATGATATATGTGGAAGAAATTTGTGGATTGTTTAAGCTTGCAGGTTTACCTGGAGATGAAGTTAAGAAGAAGGTTTTCACTTTATCTTTGAAGGAAAAAATATTGGCATGGTATAGGCTATGCCATGATATTGGATCTTGGAATTGGAATCGATTGAAATTGGAGTTTCACCAAAAAAATATCAAATGTATCTATTTCATCGTGATTGGAATTACATATATAATTTTTGGCCTCATGAAGGAGAAAGTATCACTCTAGCTTGGGGAGGCTTAAGTCAATGTTATATCCATGCCTCAATCATGAGCTCTTAAGAGAAATTATTATGCATAATTTGTATGCTCGGCTTTCTCATAATGATCGATCCATGCTTGATACTTCCTGTGCTGGTTCATTTATGAAGAAGACTATTGAATTCCGGTGGGATCTTTTGGAAAGAATTAAATGCAACTCTGAAGATTGGGAACTCGATGAAGGTAAAGAGTCAGGTATTAAGCTCAAGTTTGATTGTGTTAAATCTTTTATGAATACTGATGCTTTTCAAAAGTTTAGCACTAAATATGGACTTGACAATGAGATAGTAGCCTCCTTTTGTGAATCTTTTGCTACTCATGTTGATCTCCCTAAGGAGAAGTGGTTTAAATATCACCCACCTATTAAAGAAGAAATTAAAGAACCGGTACTAGGTAAAGAGGAAACTATCATTTATAATATTGATCCAGTTGTTCCTACTGCTTATATTGAGAAACCACCTTTCCCTGTTACGATGAAGGAACATGCTAAAGTTTCAACTATGGTCAACAAAAGTTATATTAGAACAACTAAACCTGATGAAAAAAATCAAATTAGAATCTAGTGTTTCTATGGTTAAGGATCTCCTGGAAGAAAATATAGATATGGGCATCTTATTTATTTCTGTGATGAAGCTGCTAGAATTTCCAAACCCGATGAAAAAGATAAACATAGACCTGTTGTTGGCATGCCCATTGTCTCAGTTAAAATAGGAGATCACTGTTATCATGGTTTATGTGACATAGGTGCTAGTGTGAGTTCTATTCCTTTTACATTATACCCAGAAATTATGAATGACATAGCACCCGCAGAGATAGAAGACATAGATGTTACTATTAAACTTGCTAATAGAGATACTATTTCACCAATTGGGATTGTTAGAGATGTTGAAGTCTTGTGTGGGAAAATAAAATACCCTACAGATTTTCTTGTTCTTGGTTCCCCGCAAGATGACTTTTGTCCCAATATCTTCGGTAGACCTTTCTTGAACATCGTTAATGCTAAAATAGATTGTGAGAAACAAATTGTCGGTGTTAGCTTTGGTGATGAGTCTCATGAGTTTAATTTTTCCAAGTTTAGTAGAAAACTTCTTAAAAAAGAATTGCCAAATAATGAAGAAATAATTGGCCTTGCTTCTATTTTTGTACCCCCTACTGATCCTCTAGAACAATATCTGCTAGATCATGAAAATGATTGACATATGCACGAAAGAAGTGAAATAGATGAGATTTTCTTTGAACAACGTCCTTTGTTGAAACAAAATTTGCGTATTGAAACTCTAGGAGGTCCTCCTCCACCTAAAGGTGATCCTGTGTTTGAAGTAAAACAATTGCGAGACACTTTGAAATATGCTTATCTTGATGAGAAGAAGATATATCCTGTTATTATTAGTGCTAACCTTTCAGAACATGAAGAATAAAGATTATTGAAAGTTCTAGGGAAGCACCGAGATGCTATTGGATATACTCTTGATGATTTAAAGGGAATTAGTACCACTCTCTATCAGCGCAAAATCAATATGGAACCTAATGCTAAACCCGTTGTTGATCACCAACGTCGGTTAAATCCGAAGATGAAAGAAGTGGTAAGAACGAAAATATTAAAACTTTTGGAAGCAGGTATAATCTATCATATAGCTTATAGCTGATACGTCTCCAACGTATCTATAATTTTTGATTGCTCCATGCTATATTATCTACTGTTTTGGGCAATATTGGGCTTTATACTTTCACTAGTATAAAAGTGACAAGTGGTAAAAGTGAGCGTAAACGGTATTGCAATGATAGGAAACAAGGCCTAGGGTTCATACTTTCACTAGTGCAAGTTCTCTCAACAATAATAATATAACCGGATCATATAACTATCCCTCAACATGCAACAAAGAGTCACTCCGAAGTCACTAATAGCGGAGAACAAATGAAGAGATTATGGTAGGGTACGAAACCACCTCAAAGTTATTCTTTCCAATCAATCCGTTGGGCTATTCCTATAAGTGTCACAAACAGCCCTAGAGTTCGTACTAGAATAACACCTTAAGATACAAATCAACCAAAACCCGACTGTCACCTAGATACTCCAATGTCACCTCAAGTATCCGTGGGCATGATTATACGATATGCATCACACAATCTCAATTCATCTACTCAAACCAACACATAGAACCTCAAAGAGTGCCCCAAAGTTTCTACCGGAGAATCACGACAAAAACATGTGCCAACCCCTATGCATAGGTTCATGGGCGGAACCCGCAAGTTGATCACCAAAACATACATCAAGATGAATCACGTGATATCCCATTGTCACCACAGATACGCACGGCAAGACATACATCGAGTGTTCTCAAATCTTTAAAGACTCAATCTGATAAGAATACTTCAAGGGGAAAACTCAATCCATTACAGGAGAGAAGAGGGGGAGAAGAAACATAAGATCCAACTATAATAGCAAAGCTCGCGATACATCAAGATCGTGCCAAATCAAGAACACGAGAGAGAGAGAGAGAGAGAGAGATCAAACACATAGCTACTGGTACATACCCTCAGCCCCGAGGGTGAACTACTCCCTCCTCGTCATGGAGAGCGCCGGGATGATGAAGATGGCCTCCGGTGAGGGTTCCCCATTCCGGCAGGGTGCTGGAACAGGGTCCTGATTGGTTTTTCATGGCTCTGGAGGCTTGCGGCGGCGGAACTCCCGATCTATCTTCTGTTCTGGAAGTTTTAGGGTATGTAGGTATATATGGGTGAAAGAGGTACGCCGGAGGAGCTACGAGGGTCCCACGAGGCAGGGGGGCGCGCCCTAGGGGGTGGGCGCGCCCCCCACCCTCGTGAGCACCTCCCGTATCTTCTGACGTGGGGTCCAAGTCCATCCGGTGGGTTTCCTTCCAAAAATAACTTCTCCAGTTGATTTCGTTCCGTTTCGAATCCGTTTGATATTCCTTTTCTTCGAAATACTGAAATAGGCATAAAACAACAAATCTAGGCTGGGCCTCCGGTTAATAGGTTGGTCCCAAAAGTAATATAAAAGTGGATAATAAAGCCCAATATTGCCCAAAACAGTAGATAATATAGCATGGAGCAATCAAAAATTATAGATACGTTGGAGACGTATCAGCTATAAGCTATAGGATAGATTATACCTACTTCCAAAAGTTTTAATATTTCCGTTCTTACCACTTCTTTCATCTTTGGATTTAATCGACGTTGGTGATCAACAATGGGTTTAGCATCAGGTTCCGTATTAACTTTGTGCTGATAGAGAGTGGGACTAATGCCCTTTAAATCATCAAGAGTATATCCGATAGCAGCTCGGTGCTTCCTTAGAACTTTCAATAATCTTTCTTCTTCATGTTCTGAAAGGTTAGCACTGATAATAATAGGATATATCTTTTTCTCATCAAGATAAGCATATTTCAAAGTGTCTCGCAATTGTTTTAATTCAAACACAAGATCACCTTTAGGTGGAGGAGGACCTCCTAGAGTTTTAATAGGCAAATTGTGTTTAAGCAAAGGACGTTGTTCAAAGAAAATCTTATCTATTTCATTTCTTTCATGCATATGTGAATCATTTTCATGATCTAGCAGATATTATTCTAGAGGATCAGTAGGGGGTACATCAATAGAAGCAAGACCAATTATTTCATCATTATTAGGCAATTCTTTTTTATGAGGTTTTCTACTAAACTTGGGAAAATTCAACTCATGAGACTCATCACCAGAGATAACACAGACAGCTAGTTTCTCACAATCTATTTTAGCATTAACGGTGTTGCAGAAAGGTCTACCAAAGATAATGGGACAAAAGTCATCTTGTGGGGAACCAGGAACAAGAAAATCAGTAGGGTATTTTATCTTCCCACACAAGACTTCAACATCCCTACAAATCGCAATTGGTGAAATAGTATCTCTATTAGCAAGTTTAATAGTAACGTCTATGTCTTCTATCTCTGCGGGTGCTATGCCATTCATAATTTCTTGGTATAAAGTAAAAGGAATAGCACTCACACTAGCACTATGTCACATAAACCATGATAACAGTGATCTCATATTTTAACTGAGACAATGGGCATGCCAACAACAGGTCTATGTTTATCTTTCTCATCGGGTTTGGCAATTCTAGCAGCGTCATCACATAAGTAAATAACATGCCCATCTATATTTTCTTCCAGGAGATCCTTAACCATAGGAACATTAGCTTCCACTTTGATTTTCTCATCGGGTTTAGGTTTTCTAATATTTTGTTGACCACAGTTGAAACTTTAGAATGTTCCTTCACCCTAACAGGGAAAGGTGGTTTCTCAATATAAGCAGTAGGAACAACTAGATCAACATTACAAATAATAGTTTCCTCCTTAGCTAGTACCGGTTATTTAATTTCTTCTTTAATAGGTGGGTGATATTTAAACCACTTCTCCTTAGGGAGATCAACATGAGTAGAAAATGATTCACAAAAGGAGGCTACTATCTCAGAGTCAAGTCCATACTTAGTGCTAAACTTTTGAAAAGCATCGGTATTCATAAAAGATTTAACACAATCAAACTTGAGCTTAATACCTGACTCTTTACCTTCGTCGAGTTCCCAATCTTCAGACTTGCGTTTAATTCTTTCCAAAAGATCCCACCGGAATTCAATAGTCTTCTTCATAAAAGAACCAGCACAAGAAGTATCAAGCATGGAACGATCATTATGAGAAAGCCGAGCATAAAAATTCTGAATATTTATTTCTCTTGAGAGCTCATGATTGGGGCATGAATATAACATTGACTTAAGCCTCCCCAAGCTAGAGTGAGGCCAAAAATTATATATGTAATCCCAATCACGATGAACTAGATACATAGGATAATTTTTTTTTGGTGAAACTCCAATTTCAATCGATTCCAATTCCGAGATCCAATATCATCGCATAGCCTATACCGTTGCAATGTTTTTCCCTTCAGAGATAAAGGGAAAACCTTATTCTTAGCTTCATCTCCGGGTAAACCTGCAAGCTTAAAAAATCAACAAATTTCATCCACATATATCAAGTGCATATCAGGATGTTCGGTTCCATCTCCTGCATAAGGATTAGCTAGCAATTCTTCTATCATACCCAAAGGAATTTCATATTGAATATTTTCAGTAGGTGCAGTGTAGGTTGAGGGGTAACTAATTGTGGTTCCGGTCGATGTGAAGATACCCCGAACAAACCCCTCAAAGGATTGTTTTCCATAGTAACAAGTGACAATAAATTTCAGCACGTAGTAATAATTTTTCCAAACCAATTTCCACTTACCAAAAGCGCTTCACTCCCCGGCAACGGCGCTAGAAAATAGCCTTGATGACCCACAAATATAGGGGATCAATTTTAGTCTTGTCGATAAGTAAGAGTGTCGAACCCAACAAGGAGCGGAAGGAAATGACAAGTGGTTTTCAGCAAGGTAATGTCTGCAAGCGGAAATTGTAAGTAGCGAGTAGTTTGATAGCAAGATAATTTGTAACGAGCAAGTAACGGTAATGGTAACAAAAGTGCAGCAAGGTAACCCAATCCTTTTGAGGCAAAGGACAGGGCAAAATGGTCTCTTATGATAAGCAAAGCGTTCTTGAGGGTACACAGGAATTTCATCTAGTCACTTTCATCATGTTGATTCGATTCATATTCGCTACTTTGATAATTTGATATGTGGGTTGACCAGTGCTTAGGTTCTGCTCTTACTTGAACAAGCCTCCTACTTATGATTAACCCCCTCGCAAGAATCCGCAACTACGTGAAAAGTATTAAGAATAAATTCTAACCATAGCATTAAACTTTTTGGATCCAATCGGTCCCTTACGGAATAGCGCATAAACTAGGGTTTAAGATTCTGTCACTCGCGCAGCCCATCATCTAATAACTACTCCACAATGCATTCCCTTAGGCCCAAATATGGTGAAGTGTCATGTAGTCAACGTTCACATGACACCACTAAGGGAATCACAACATACATACTATCAAAATATCAAACACATATCAAGTGCACATGATTACTTGCAACAAGATTTCTCCCGTGACCTCAAGAACAAAAGTAACTACTCACAAGTGATAAACATGCTCAAGATCAGAAAGGTATTAAATAGCATATTGGATCTGAACATATAATCTTAAACCAAATAAACCATATAGTAATCAACTACAAGATGTAATCAACACTATTAGTCACCCACAAGTATCAATCTATAGTTCTGGTACACAAATTGAACACAAGAGATGAGCTAGGGTTTGAGAGAAGATGGTGTTGTTGAAGATGTTGATTAAGATTTCTCTCCCCAAGATGGGAGAGTTGTTGGTGATGATGATGACCATGATTTCCCCCTCCGGGAGGGAAGTTCCTCCGGTGGAATCGCTCCGCCGGAGGGCAAAAGTGTTCCTTCCCAATTTCCGCCTCAAGACGGTGGTGCTTCGTCCTGAAAGTCCTCCTCTGGTTTTTTAAGGTGAAAATGACTTATATACCAGAAGATGGGCACCGGAGGTGGGCCGGGCTGAGCACAACCCACTAGGGCGCGGCTGGGGGGGCTAGCGCGCCCTGGTGTCTTGTGCTTACCAGGTAGCCCCCCTCCGGTGGTTATTTTCTCCAGTATTTCTTATTTATTCTATCAAAAATCCTTATGAAGTTTCCGCTCATTTGGAGTTGTGCAGATAGGTGGCCTGACGTAGCTGTTTCAGGTCCAGATTTCCAGCTGCCGGAATTCTCCCTCCTTGTGTAAACCTTGCATATTATGAGAGAAAAAGGCATTAGAATTACTCCAAAAAGCATTATTATGCATAAAAACATTATAAATAACAGTAGGTAAACATGATGCAAAATGGACGTATCACTACTGATAGCCCTTAGACCCACGCTACTGCTAGGCTTTTCCCTAGTAGTGTTGGCAACAATGGCTAGATTAGAGAGTGGGGAAATAGGAGGAGGGGGAGGGGTGAGGAGGTGGTGTGGGGCATGCAATAGTTCACCCGATTTCACTTCAAGTAGCTCAGCTTCTGTAGGGTTCCTCGGATCTTTCCATGGAAAATTCCATGGAGAAGGGTATGGAGGGGAAGGGGAACTATGGTGACGATTGGGGTTGAGGTGGGAGATGCATGGCGTTTTTGGATCGGGGGTCTAGGGGAGAAGCCGCGTGGACCAAGAGGGGGGTTTTGCCACGTGGTAGTTCAGGGGTTAAGGAATCCTGTCCGAACAATTTTGTTCGGCTCAAGGGAGTCCCACTCCAATTAGGTCGTTTGGACCGGTGCCCTGTGGTACCGAACGTGCGCACATTTTCGGCGTCCATCGAATTAAAGGTATCTCTCTCTCTCTCTCTCTCTTTATAGGAAATTAAGTTCAATGAAATTCTGTATGCCATACATACTCAAATCAGACGCATATTAAATTTTCTTCCACCGTAATGAAAATGTGCTTCGTTTAGGTAATCAATTTGCTTAGAATTTAAAATATGTTCCGACTTTACCAAAATTGTTTTGTGTTGGATAAAATTATTTATTCCATCAGATTTCGAACAGGGGATTTGATTTCTTCCATTGCATACCAAATTTATTTTTTGATGCAACACGTGTTTTCAACACAGTGAATTTGTGTTTCAATCAATTCGAGAATTTGCTTCTTTTTTTCTTCTTTTTTTAACACGAGAATTTGCTTCTGGTGCGACTAAAATTAGCGTCTTCTTTTTTTGTGAGGAACTGAAACATGGATTGACTTAACAAAAAATGTATCCATAAAATTATTATTTTTCATCGTAGCTCAGTTAGAGAATTTGCTTCCATGAGATAGATACATGAGTCCACTGTAACAAAATATTCTCGTTTCCAACCACAGTAAAAAATGAGCCCTCTAATTGTACATATTACGTCCATTATGGTTAGAATTTTTTATCTATCTAGATCTAGAAATCTGCGTCTGCTCGTATATTTTTCTGCATCGTTCGTCTTTCTTTGCTTCATCTGCCAGAAAATTTCCAACACCAACACAAAACCTGAAGAATTGATATATTTTTTAGTTTGGTCTTTGGTTTGTCAATTTTTATGTCTACCCTCACTCCAAGGATGAAAAACTTCATGAAATTAAAATTAGTTCGTCGATTTGAAAAGTTCAGGATTTTGATAAAAAGATGTGTAAACAGGGCCGTTCTATGAAGAAGGGCAAATGTCGCGAGAAGGCGTCCGAACACGTGTGGCCACTCAGCGTCCCAACCTGAAGCCTTTCACTGCGCTCGGGGACTATCTCCCTGCTTTGGATGGATGACACGACATGTTGGAGTGATTCTCGATATATGACAATGTGTCCGTTTTAGTCCATACGTTTTCTATGATGAAACTTTGAGTTATGCATGACGAAACTTTGTGATGTAATTAAATTGTCCTCCTCAACTAGCGGAGATCACTCTAGTTAGGGCATTTTGGGTACGGTGAACTTTGTTATTTATGTTTATTATATGTTGCTTCTATTTTCGCCAACTCCGTCACTTTCTATTGCTCAACTATTAATGTTGCATATTAACGACTAATGTGACGATGCAGGTACATAGATCACTATGGCAAAGAAGTGCTACACCAGGAGTATACGACGAGTAGCCTGAGTGTCAGGCCCAGGTGTACCGGTTTCCGAGCGACAGCCAGAGAGGGTTCGATAGCAGAGTCAAAGCGGAATGTTCATGCTAGTGCGAGAGAGGGATCCGAACCGGCGCCTCAAGAAGTACTACATTATGTATGATGAGACATGTCAGTTAACTTGTATCTCTATATCGTGATTATGATGTGATGACATGATTTGTGTTCGATGATATGATGAGACTATTATGTGTATGATATGATGAGCATATTGCATGTTTATAATATGATTAAAATATTGTATAAACCCTATACAAAAACATTGCAAATACATAGCAAAAAAAAGATATGTGAAAATATAGTAGTAGCGCTCTTTAGCCCTAGACAGGAAAATGCTAAGCCACTTAGCAGTAGCGTTGGAATGGACAGCGCTGCTGCTAAGTAGGTATAGTTGTAGCGCGGATCAAAACACGATACTGCTAAACATTAGCTGTAGCGCCTTATTAGTAGCGCGGTGCCCCGCGCTACTGATAGCCCTTAGACCCGCGCCCTGCTTGGCTTTTCCCTAGTAATGTTGGCAACCACTAGTGTAGAACCGGGCAATAGCACCGGTTCGTAAGGCCCTTTAGTGCCGGTTCCGTAACCGGCACTAAAGTGTGGGCACTAAAGCCCCCCCTTTAGTACCGGTTCAGCACGAACCGGTGCTAAAGGGCAACCACGTGGCACGAGCCAGCTCCGGGGGCCGAGAGCCCTTTAGTACCGGTTGGTAACACCAACCGGTACTAAATGTTTGTGGGTTTTTGTTTTATTTTTTATTTTTCATTTAAATTTGTGTTATCAATTTAATTTAGGATTGTTTTACGTTATAATGAGTTGTTATACTTGATATATATTAATTACCACTATTTAATCATCATAGTCATTACCGCTATCTGATCATCACCAACACTGGCTAGCTTAAAGAAGAAAAACATTCACTTGTAACAGAAAGCAAAGATATCATCGAGTTCAACATAATCATCACCAACATCGAAGTTCAGGACAATACGGACATGAGAGAGGACAAGTACTAAGAGCATGAACTAGCTAAATCACTCCTGCTGCTCCCTCTCAGGTAGAATAGTATAGAACATATATAGCTCTCCTGATTCATCATACTGGAGCATGCAGATGAATGTGTCTCCTAATCTTGGGTTGCGCTTCTCCTTGCTGCCCCCTAGTACTTCTCTGCGATCATTAACAATTTTGCTCCAATCTTTCACTATTAAGCATTCTTCGCTTTCAGAAATCCTGAATGCACTCATGTGCAATGTAGGAAATCTTGATCGTAAGCTAACCATTGATATGCGACCTTTTGTCTCGATCCACTGAGGCACAACTGTCATCGGAAGTCCCTGTTGAAGAACATCGTATAGTAATTAATATACTTAGCAATGAAAGTTTAGCTTCAAAAATAATGTATGCAAAAGATGCACTAATTAAGGACAAATAGTAAAAATCTTACCATCTTTCGATTATAGATGTGACCATAGTTCAATACGATCCCCATTGGTCGCACGTTTTGAGTACTAACATTTCTAAGTTCAGGAAAAAAATTTGTCTTAACAGTATGAAGATCCTCAAGCCATGAAACATAATGACTTATCTCCTCGCACTTTAGTTGAGCCCCGAGGCAGTAGTAGGTCCTGTCTACCAAGCGCCGGACATGTTTGCTTAAACCGAAATAAGCTGACAATGCAAATTAATTGTCAACTATTTTTGAATAAATTGTATCAAAGACATAAATATATGCATGCATGTGATTGAGAAAAACTCACATAATGGTAGAACAGGAGGCGTTTGCACATCGACCCAGATGTCTATATTACCTTCAATATCATCTTTCGGACGAATATGAAAGGTGATAAACATACCAGGCTCAAATGCATAAGCCTTGCATAGTGCTTGCCAAGTTTTGCATTCGAAATGGGTGTATGTGTCTCCATTATATAATTTGACGTTGAAAGCATACCCATGCTCGGTCTTCAAGTAAACTCTCTTTACCTTCATATCATCTATAGCACTAAAATCTATCTTATCCAAGACAAAAATCCTTGCATGGCAGGGGATGCGCTAGTAGAATAGTGAAAATTTAAAATTATAAGTTGAAGCAAATGAAGCATAAGTCATGCTTTAAAATTATAAGTTGAAGCAAATTAAGCATAAGTTTTGCATTCAAATAATATTTGCCGTTGTGACTTACTGTATCCACTTCGAATGTCTCATTCAGCTTGATGCTGAAGCGCCTACCATCAACAAGGAAATTTCTGTCGCACAGGCCGCGCTGGTCTTCACAGTGTTCGCACTTAATAAAATCTTTTTCGTCGTCAGATGACATTTCCTATGTTCATATAGGTGAAACATTAAACACTTATTACTATCTAACATTAATTAATATCTAGCCAATTCAAATATATATTCATCTAACATTTGACATTAATATATCTAACTATATTCATCTCTAACAATTGACATTACTATATATTTAACTTTTCTATCTAATTCATCTAACATTCAACATTAATCTAACATTTATATAAACTAAAAATATAAAAAAAATTAAATAAACAGAAAAATTCATTAACAAATAATATTTTAATTAGATCATCAAATCTCAGATACCTAAATTTTCTTACTAAAAATAAACTAGTTATATTAATTATTCAACTAGTTATATTAATTATTCAACTAGTTATATATATTTAACTTTTCTGTCTAGCTATAATTCATCTAACATTCAACATTAATCTAACATTCGATGATCTAATTAACTTTTCTAAAAAACAGAAAACAAAAAATAAGTAAAAAAATGTGTGTGTGTGTGTGTGTGTGTGTATGTGTGTGTATGTGTGTGTATGTGTGTGTATATGTGTGTGTGTGTGTGTATGTGTACATGTACGCCGCCCTGTACGCCGCCGCCCCGTACGTACGAGCGGGGGCACCGGCGTATGGGGCGGGGGTGGCCGCGTACGTACGGGGCCGGGTGCGCGCGGCGCGTGGGTGCGAGAGAGACGTACGGGACCGCGATGACGATGACGGACGACGGCGGCGTTCGGGGCGGCGGCGCGAGACGACGACGACGACGGGCGGCGGCGGGGACAACGACGAGGACGACGGACGATGGGCGACGGGCGGCGATGACGGGATCGAGCGGCTCGCGGCGATGTCGCGAGAGGTTGGAGACGAAGTGGGGAGATGTAACTGAAATTTTCGTAAGTGCTATATATATAGGAGAGGCCTTTAGTATCGGTTGAAGCCACCAACTGGTACTAAAGGCGAACTTTGGCCAGGCCAAGAGGCGGGAAATGCAGGCCTTTACTACTGGTAGGTGGCTCCAACCGGTACTAAAGGGTGGTCTTTAGTACCGGTTGGAGCCACCAACCGGTACTAAAGGCCTTGCGCTGCCACCCCACAGTGCACAAAGTTTAGTCCCACCTCTCTTGGCGAAGGACAGCCGCACTGGTTTATAAACCCAGCCGCGGCTGCCACTTTGAACTCCTCTATATAGCAGGCCTAATTTTTGCGCGCTGCCCTGTGAGTCTGCTGGGCCTTTAGGGCCTGTAATTGCATGCCCGTGGCGTAGCAGGCCCACAGGACAGCACCCCAATTTTTTTATAGTTTTTTTCTTTTCTGCTTTATTTTCTTCTATTTATTTCTGCGTAGTTTTTTGTATAGTTTTTTCTTTTCTGTTATATTTATTTGTGAGTAGTTTTTCATCTAGTTTGCCAAAATTCAATATTTTCAGAGTTCATTTTGTAGTGATTTCCAATTTCATGGTCATTTTGTAAACAAATGAAAAATAGCAAATATAATTTTTTCCTTTTCTGCTTCATTTTTTTCTATTTTTTTCTGAGTATTTTTTTTCTTTTCTGCGATATTTATTTTCTTCTATTTATTTCTGAGTAGTTTTTTATATAGTTGTTTTCTTTTTTGCTATATTTATTTTCTTCTATTTATTTCTGAGTAGTTTTTTTTATATAGTTGTTTTCTTTTCTGCTATATTTATTTTCTTCTATTTATTTCTGAGTAGTTTTTTTCTTTTTGGCTATAGTTGATGGTTAAAACTTGATGGTCAAAGTCTGGAGTTATAACCAAAGTTTAAAAAAATGAAATGCCGAAGTGCAACTAGTTTTTGCCATAACAGAAGAAGTCCGGAGTTGTAATAATTTATTAAAAATAAAAAAGAGGTGCAATTCTCGTTAATTAACTTCAAGCCTTTCGGAATAGTGTAAACTGCACTGCACATAGCTCCGTGCAGTCTACCATATTCCTCAAGGCTTGAATCTAAGCAACGTGAGCATTGAGCCTCTTCTTCATCGTCTCTGCACTCAGGGCTTATAAACCGCTCCTAGTCCCTCTCTCTTCGTGAGGTGGGACTAAAAAACATCTTACTAAGAAACTGTAGTACTGGTTCATGCCATGAACCGGTACTAAAGGTGCTCGTGGGGCCCCAGCCTTACCTGACACAACCTCATTAGTACCAGTTCGTGGCACGAACCGGTGCTAAAGGTTCGCCACGAACCGGTACTAAAGAGCACCTCCCGCCTAGCAGTTGGAACCGGTACTAAAGAGCTCCTCCCGCCTAGCAGTTGAATGGTGCATACTGAATGCACAAAAAGTCCGGAGTTGTAATAAGTTTAAGAAAATGAAATGCCTTTGTAACAAATGAGTTTAATTTCGTCAGAAACCGGAATACTTCGAAAGAGATTGTCCAGTTTGTAAACGAAGTGCATCCAGTTTTTGCCGTAACCCTCTCTACTTTTTTGAACATGATATGTGGGTGAAATGATGATACCATGCCAAGTTTCAACTTTTTCAGAGTTCATTTGTAGTGCTTTTCAATTTCCAGGTCATTTAGTTCTCAAAACAAATCATTAAATGCATGAAAAATAGCAAATGAAGGCATAAACGGTTGAAAGTTGATGGCGTCGCTTTGAATGGTGCATACTGAATGCAATAAATATAAGATCATTTAGATTATGATCTTATATTTCTTTACAGCCTAAATTGTTAATATGATCTTATACATCAAAAATACGTTGATCATCAATGATCTTTGTGTGTAGAATCTGAATAGTAAATATGAGTCATCAACGATTTATAAACCGATGAAGACTCATATTGCAGCCACAAATTCTACACATAGAGTTCAATGAAGACCAAGTGCTTGTGATAGTTTGAGAAATAACATATTTAAGGTGGTAAAAGGCTTGTTAGGGGAGCGCGGTGGGACTAAAAACAGCTTGCCATAACCTCATTAGTACCGGTTCGTGGTACGAACCGGCACTAAATGGTGATGGTGGGGCCATAGCCTGACCGCAGGCTGACACAACCTCTTTAGTACCGGTTCGTGGCATGAACCGGTACTAAAGGTTCGCCACGAACCGGCACTAATGTACACATTAGTGCCGGCTCAAATTCAAATCAGCACTAATGTGCTTCACATTTGACCCTTTTTCTACTAGTGAACAATGGCTAGATCAGAGAGTGGGGACATAGGAGGAGGGCGAGGGAGTGAGGAGGTGGTGTGGGGCATGCAATAATTGACCTAATTTCACTTCAATTAGCAGCTTCTGTAGGGTTCCTCAGATCTTGCCATGGAAAATTCCATGGATAAGGGTATGGAGGGGAAGGGGAACTATGGTGGGGATCGGGCGTGGAGGTGGGAGATGCATGGCGTTTTTGGATCGGGGGCCGAGGGGAGAAGCCGCGTGGACCAAGAGGGGGGTTTCACCACATGGTAGTTCGGGGGTTAAGGAATCTTGTCTGAACAATTTTGTTCGGCTCGAGGGAGTCCCACTCCGGACAGGTCGTTCGGACCGGCGCCCTGTGGTACCGAACGTGCGCGCGTTATGGGGTCCATCAAATTAAAGCTCGCTCTCTCTCTCTCTAGTTTTATAGGAAATTAAGCTCAATGAAATTATGTATGCCATACGTACTAAAATCAGACGCATATTAAATTCGCTTCCATCGTAATGAAAATGTGCTTCCTTTAGTTAATCAATTTCTTTCAAATTTAAAATATGTTGTGAGTTTACCATAATTGTTTTGTGTTGGATCAAATTTTTTATCCCATCAGATTTCGAAAAGGGAATTTGCTTTCTTCCAATGCATACCAAATTCATTTTTTGATGCAACACGTGTTTTCAACACAATGAATTCGTGTTTCAATCAATTCGAGAATTTGCTTCTTTTTCTTCTTCTTTTTTGAACACGAGAATTTGCTTCTGGTGCAACTAAAATATGCTTCTGTTTTTTTCATGAAGAACTAAAATATGCATTGACTAAACATAAAATGTATCCATAAAATTATTAGTTTTCATCGTTGCTCAGTTAGAGAATTTGCTTGCATTAGATAGATACATATGAGTCCAATGTGACAGAATATTCTGGTTTCCAATCACAGTAAAAAAATGAGCCCTCTAATTGTACATATTGCTTCCATTATGGTTAGAATTTTTTATCTATCTAGATCTAGATATTTGCGTCTGCTCGTATATTTTTCTACAACGTTCGCTCTTTCTTTGCTTCATCTGGCAGAAAATTTCCAACACCAACACAAAAATCGAAAATTTGATATACTTTTTAGTTTGTTCTTTGGTTTGTTGGTTTTTATGTCTACTTTGGCTCCAAGGACGAAAAAGTTCACGAAATTAAAATTAGTTCGTCAATTTGAAAAGTTTAGGAATTTGATTAAAAAATGTGAAATTGAAAAGTTCATTGATTTGAAAAAAAACTGTTCATGAATTTAATACTTTTTAAAGGAGGCCGATGGACTGGGTTGGTCCGTTGTTGCTCGCCAAAACAGGGAAAATTAAGATAACTATTTTACATATCTATTTAAGTTATGATTTTAAAAACTTTTTTTCTTCAAACCTAGTATGGATGCCTAACTTGGGCATGCCCACCTGCTGGAAAAAGTTTAGGTCATTTCATGAATATCGAAAAAAAACACCATGTGTTCAACGAAGTGTGTTCAGGTAGGACAGAAGTCTCCGTTTGAGAGCACGTTTTTTTGGCATCGTCAAATGACACCAAATTTTTTCCATGAGCTTATATGACCTATTAAAGGTACCATGTAAAGTTATTTTAGCTTTTGACAAATTTTGAATGTTTTGGTGTTTTCTTGGTCAAAAAATACTCATAAATGGCCGGACGTATCACAACTTGCATACGGTGTCAAAAATCGTTCAAACCTGACATGAATTTCTACCATGGGTAGGCCTACCTGCTTGCAAAATTTGAGGTCATTTGAAGGATGTCCACACATAGACCATGTTTAATGAGGGTGTTCGGATAGGCCAGAAGACTGAGCACGATGTTTCCCGATATACTTGAAATGACCCAAAAAATTTCAGGTAGGTGGACATGACCATGGTAGTTATCCATGCAAGGTTTGAACGATTTCTGACACCGTATGAAAGTTGCGACACGTCCGCCCATTTGTCAGCCTTTTTTGACCGAGAAAACGCTGAAAAATGCAAAATTTGTCAAAAAACCAAAACAGCCTGGCATGTTGCCCTGAATTGGTCATACAATGTCATGAAAAAATTGGGGTCATTTCAAAGATATCGGGAAACAACATACTCTCACCTAAACACCCTCCGTTGATCATGGTCTATGTTTGGACACCCTTCGAATCACCCCAACTTTTGCAAGCATGTGGGCATGCCCATAGTTGGCATCCATGTCAAGTTTAAATGATTTCCGACATCCTATGCAAGTTGTGACACGTTCGGCCATTTATCGGTCTCTTTTGATTGAGAAAACTCCAGAAAAATGCAAAAAAAAAAAGAATCAAAACCCAAAATAGCTTGGGCAAACTGTGCCATTTGAAGGATGTCAAAAAAATGTGCTCTCAACGGATACCTGAACACCATTCGGTGAACACAATCTAATTTTGGACATCTTCAAAAGACACCAAATTTTGTAAAATAGGTGGGCATGTCCATGGTAGGCATTTGTGTCAGATTTGAATGATTTTTGACATCATATGCAAGTTGCGACACGTTCGGCCGTTTGTCGGTCTTTTTTGACCGAGAAATGCAAAAAGGTTCAAAAACCAAAACATCTTAGCATTGTGCCTTGAAGGATGTCCGAAGGAAACAGTGATACTGTGAGAAAGCCAACGTGGAGTGACGGCCATCCGCTATTCGTTTTAAGCACGAGAGTCTGGTTAAGCTCACCATCTTCGACTTTCAACCTGAGGAGAACTTTATGCGATACGATAGGCGCGTCATGGAAATTGCGGTGAACATGAAGGAGATATATCTGCATGACTGGCAGGTGTGCGAGGACTGCAGTGACTTGGATCCTAATATCAAGGTTTGTCCTTCTCGGTATCCGCAGACCAGTGATATGTTGAGGGAGGAGATTACTAAGGAGTTGCAGATGGCTTCGCCTGCTATGATTCACTTTAGGTCCTAATTAATCTAGAGTCCATGTAAATCATCACTAAAATCTTGTTTTTTTAGAAAAGGAGGATGACCCCCGGCTTCTGCATCTGGAAGATACATACGACCACTTTATTGATTATTCTCATGGACCTTACAAAGTATTACACCAATGTGCCTGAATACACCATCTTGGCAACATATGCCACTACTCCTATCCAATATGATGAAGGGGTGCTAGCCGGGCCACTACCCAGACCACTCACCTAAACCTAACATCAAAACCCGCAAGCCGAAACACATTCGGAAGCCCAGCCGAGCCATATACCGGGTCTGGGGCATAATCCGGTCAGACACACTCGTGTGTCGTCGCCGCCATCTTCCACAGGTCCGTCTTCAGATCAAATTGAGGCTTCTACCATGTCTGGCCACTCCGCCATTGACGCCAAACAGCAACCTCCTCCTGCGCGAGTCCATCTCCATGCATCGGACGTCGAGCCTCCACAGCGCCATGCCGCCGACATCCGCCGCCATCAATGTGTGAGATGGAGCACCGCTCCACCATCCCCCCAGCCAACACTTACTCCAAAACGACGCCCCCAGGAGAACCGGAATGCGTCGGAGGAAAAGCGGAGGCTTGGGCGAAGAAGGGCACGCCGTCGGCAGCTGTCACCGACCCCAAACAGCGCCCGCCACCACCCAGCCCTCAAGGCGGCGCCTTCAAGAAGGTCGCGGCGCCAAAGACGCCGCCGCCCACCGGAGTTAGGTTTTCACCCGAGAAGCTAGGTGGTGGGGAGTGGAAGGGCAGACCTTGACAGATGTCTCCATGAAGAAATCGGTGCCCGCGGGCATCGTCGTCGTCGCGGCTGGCAGGAGCCGACCCGGGTTTCCCCCGATCTGGATCCCGACCACCAAAATCGCCGGCATCCCATAGGCAAGCCATCCAGCACACCCAGGGACCCTCGCAGGAGAAGCGCACCGGGCAGGGAAGAAGGCCAGCAGCCAGATCTGGCGCCGCCAGCCGCCAAGGCAGCCACGCGAGGCCCCAGGCCCCCGGAGATCCGTCGGCCACCCGACCAGATCGCCGGCACCACGCCAGCCCCACTGCCCACCGCAGGAGACAGAGAGCCTCGCCAGGGGCCGCCGCCCGGATCCGAGACCCTCCGATGCAGATTGGAGCGGAGTCGGCCCCGCCGCCGCAGTCCCAGACCGCGCCTCAGGCATGGCCCGGCGCCAGCCTCGCGCGGCGGCGAGGAGAGATGGAGAGAGAGGGAGGTTACGCCGGCGGGAGGGGAATCACCCCCCGAGACGCCCGCTAGGGGCGGCGCGGGGGCGGGGGGAGGGGGAGGGGGAGGGGGAGTCTA
The DNA here is from genome assembly GCF_002162155.2 of Triticum dicoccoides. NCBI lineage: Eukaryota > Viridiplantae > Streptophyta > Magnoliopsida > Poales > Poaceae > Triticum > Triticum dicoccoides. The sequence goes on from NC_041388.1 coordinate 13,549,167, forward strand.
GACACTAAAATCTTGTACTCTTATTTATCGTCTATGTAGCTGCAAGGATCTTCTGTGATCGCTCCATAATTCAGTAGTCACTTCATTTGTATTCTTATTTATTTATCCCTCAACTCAAGCTTGTACTAATGCCTTAGGGTGAAAATAGTTATTAATAACTGTTTTGAATATCATCATGATCTTTTATCTGTGGCACCTCTTACGAGATTGATAGATATTTTTGGAGAAGCTTATCTTACAAGTTGTAAACCAACGGATGCACTTGTGTTTTCTGCTTGGTCTATGTTATACCAGCCCATTATGGCTATATATACAGTGTTCAGATATGTAGCCTGATGCATACCAAGTTCTTTTTGCTTGTGGTTGACCTAGCCCGAGCTCTCAATTTTGGAGGTGGTAAAAATTATATTTAGGTCTGCATGAGCAAACCTTTTCTTATTTTCCAGCTGATTTGAGCAATCAACACTCGATGACACCAGAAAAAATTACGATGCATGGTTATGGCTGACAACTTCACACTGGACTTGTGAAACCAGTGTTAAGTTTGAAGTGAGCATCTAATCAAATTCAACTGTTTGCATCAATTTTAGTTTGTACAGCTTCTCTTATCAGCTGTCCTTTCCCTCCAGCATATATGTCCTGTTAATAATGATGGGTGCTCCATAGCCAGGAACCACCGCGGCTTTCCCCTAACATCTAGGTGATCGCAGTACTTTTTCGGGTGTGCCCTTTGATACAGAAAATTTTGAAGTTTCTATTTTGCTGGAAAGTATATACTTTGTTGCGTTCGACTAAGTTCTCTCAGTTTTGTAGGTGGTAAAATTTAAATTTAGGTCTACACAAGCAAAGTCTTATTGACTGGGGCAGACATTGAACTTACTGTTGATCTCACTTTGGATCAGGTATGTCTACCCAAGTTGCATTTTTTCAGACAGATGTCACTGCACTTCTGATTAATTTGGGAGTAGAGGTAACACAAACCATAATATAATTTTGAAACCATATATAATTTTGCCACCTTACATCTATTTAAATTTTAAAACAAGATATTCCATATAGCTTGGCGCCCTGATTTTGGATTTCCATGAAGCTGGATGCTTTCCGTAGTCAGGGCCAAGCATGGTATGCTCTTCATTTTGTTTCTTTTTTGAGCCACCCAGTAGTGGTTGTTCAGAGCCTGGACCATATTCTTGGGATAACATGGGATTATCTCCATCAAGTGCAGCAACAACAGCCTGACAGTGGTATGTAAGATCCTTGAAGCCTTCTAAGCTAGCAACTAATTGATTTCAAAATTTATTTTTGTTAGTTTGTGTTCCTCGGGGAAATGTCAAACTTCTTAGTTGTTACTTTTTGTAGCAACGTTACCGGTTAGTCGAAGTGAAAAAATAGATAGAATAAAATAAAGCACGACATTCTCAGAACACTTGGTAATTTGAAACTTGAAAGCGCCTGTCATCTTATGATGTAGCATTGCAGGACCTGGATGAAAGTGAAATGGTGAACCTGTTGGTCAAAGTGATACTATAAATTATTGGACTGATGTAAATTTGGTCAAAGTGATACTATAAATTATTGGACTGATGTAAATTTGGCAGGTGTATGCACCGTGATTTGTGGACGTCACTGAACATTCTGGCTTTTGAT
>NC_041388.1:13551296-13559199 GCF_002162155.2 Triticum dicoccoides
ATACATCACGAATGACTTGCTGTAAATTTAAAGATTGTGTCACGACTCATGTCAACTTTTACAGAAAACCACGAGTAGGCTGACTTAATTATGATGTTTTGGTATTTAATTACTTAATAAATGTATGCAAGTGAGTGTTTGTTTGTTTCTGATGGTTGTTTACATGATGTAAACATCAACAATTTTAGAGCTGTGTTGGGGGTTTAATGTTCTAGTATTTCACTCCATGACCGAGAAGGGCACGGGCAAGATCACCAAACTGAAAATAGTCATCAGTAATAACAACAAGACAATCAGAGTCTGTTGCTCCATACATGCCGACGAGAATGAATATCATACACAGTTACTAGAAGAAAACGGCACAATCATGGATGGTATTAATTAAGTGGAGACAAGAAAGTGGCAACTAAAACACACAACAATCAGGAGGATCGGGTCCTGTCTTGTCCTCGACAGCACAGCACACACAAGAGAAAAGAGCAGCCTGGACCGGATCGGACCACATACAATGGAGGAAATGGACAAGACATGCATCAGATCATACACAACCGCACCGCACTCATGGCTTCACTCCTTGCTGAAGCACCCGTTCGCCATGACCTTCCCGAGGACGCAGGGAGCGAACATCATCATGTTGAGAGGGCAGGTCTTCCCGATCTGCACCAGGCAAGCGATGCATGCTGCAGGGCACATCTTGGACCTGATGATGTCCTCCATAAGAGCGAGAACCTCAAGGCTCAGCTCGTCGGATGGTAGGATGTCGTGGTCGTTGCCGGCCTCGGCTAGCATCACCAGCTGCCTGCTGAACAGAAGAGCTAGGAGGAGCATCACCACCACCTTCCGTTCGGCCATCTTCTTACAGCTAGAGCACGAGTTTGTGTGGCCTGGCTGAGTGGGTGTTTACTTGTGTGCTCTGCTAGCTGTGTGTTTCAGCGGGTGTCGGTGTCAAAACCGGCGGATCTCGGGTAGGGGGTCCCAAACTGTGCGTCTAGGCGGATGATAACAGAAGACAAGGGACACGATGTTTTTACCCAGGTTCGGGCCCTCTCGATGGAGGTAAAACCCTACTCCTGCTTGATTAATATTGATGATATGGGTAGTACAAGAGTAGATCTACCACGAGATCAGAGAGGCTAAACCATAGAAGCTAGCCTATGGTATGATTGTTGTTCGTCCTATGGACTAAAACTCTCCGGTTTATATAGACACCGGAGAGGGCTAGGGTTACACAGTGTAGATTACAATGGGAGGAGATCTACATATCCGTATTGCCAAGCTTGCCTTCCACGCCCAGGAAAGTCCCATCCGGACACGGGACGAAGTCTTCAATCTTGTATCTTCATAGTCCGAGAGTCCGGCCAAAGGATATAGTCCGGCTATCCGGACACCCCTAATCCAGGACTCCCTCGGTAGCCCCTGAACCAGGCTTCAATGACGACGAGTTCGGCGCGCAGATTGTCTTCGGCATTGCAAGGCGGGTTCCTCCTCCGAATACTTCATAGAAGATTTTGAACACGAAGATAGTGTCCGGCTCTGCAAAATAAGTTCCACATACTGCCGTAGAGAGAATAATATTTACACAAATCTAATCTGCTGACATATTCCGTAGCGTGACATCACACCACGGCCGAGCCTTTATTCGAATCGTTTTACCGTCCCACCTCCGCGCGTTTAGCGAGGCAGTTTCCTTGGCATGTCTTGTCGAAGTAGAGATTGTGTCCCCTTAATTTACGGGATCCTCATCAATACGGGCGTGGGTAACCCAGTCGTGCCCGTTGTATATCCTCTCGATCAACGGTGAGTCCCAAACGGTCACGGGGAGGACTCTTGGTATTCAACCTCTTATAAAGAGACCAAGGCCTTACTCCTTTTTTCGACCTCAATCGAATCCGCCTCTTGCCTCGAGTTCCAACACCCAAGGCCCTAGTTTTTAGGCGCTTCGGACCTTTGACGATGTCCGGATCTGACCTTCGAGGCCGATGGATGCCTTCCTCCGTTACGAAGGAGGACGTGCTAAAGCTAAGAGAAGCCAGGTTCTTGACCGGCGAAATCTCGCATAGGCTGCCTACTCAAGGGCAGGCCATTCCCACTCCCAAGCCTGGTGAGAGCATGATGTTCGTGTCTCACTTCCTTCGAGGGCTAGGATTCGCGACGGATCCCTTCGTGAGGGGGCTCATGTTTTATTATGGGCTGGAGTTTCACGATTTAGCTCCGGAGTCCATCCTCCACATCTCATCGTTCATTGTCGTGTGCAAAGCCTTCCTCCATATTACTCCTCACTTCGGACTGTGGCTTAAGACCTTTAAAGTAGAGCTGAAGATGATCGAGGGACAGCGCGCGAAGTGCGGAGGCGCTGTTATAAGCAAGAACGCCGACGCTCTGTGGCCCGAGGGCTCTGTTCAAGAGGAGTTCAGCTTATGGCAACAAGAGTGGTTTTATATCATGGCTCCTAGGGGCACCAAGTGGGTGGCTGTAACGCCCTCGATGCGGCTATATCTCCCACCTGTCGAAGCACGACTTAGAGGCATAACCGCATTGAAAGCAATGTCGCAAGTGAGGTAATCTTCACACAACCCATGTAATACATAAGGGACAGAGATACATAGTTGGCTTACAATCGCCACTTCACACAATTACATGAATAAGGCATTACAACATCCAAGTACAATCAGGGCCCGACTATGGAGCCAAAATAAAAGAAGAACCCCAAATGCGACAAGGTCTCCGATCGACCCCAACTGGGCTCCACTACTGATCAACTGGAAAACGGGACAACACAAAGGACAAGATCTTCATCGAGGTCCTCCTGAGCTTGGTTGCATCACCTGCACGGTTCAATGGCACCTGCAAGCTGGTTTTGGAAGTATCTGTGAGCCACGGGGACTCAGCAATCTCGCACCCTCGCGATCAAGACTATTTAAGCTTATGGGTAAGGTAAAGGTATGAGGTGGAGCTGCAGCAAGCGACTAGCATATATGGTGGCTAACATATTCGCAAAAGTGAGCGAGAAGAGAAGGCAAAGCATGATCGAGAAACTATGATCAAGAAGTGATCCTAGAACAACCTACGTCAAACATAACTCCAACACCGTGTTCACTTCCCGGACTCCGCCGGAAAGAGACCATCACGGTTACACACGCGGTTGATGCATTTTAATTAAGTTAAGGTTCAAGTTATCTACAACCGGACATTAACAAATTCCCATCTGCCCATAACTGCGGGCACGGCTCTCGAAAGTTCAAATCCCTGCAGGGGTGTCCCAACTTAGCCCATGACAAGCTCTCATGGTCAACGAAGGAATAGACCTCCTCCCGAGATATTCCGATCAGACTCGGCATCCCGGTACAACAAGACACTTCGACAAGTTAAAACAAATCCAGCAACACCACCCAGATGTGCTGAAAATCCCGATAGGAGCTGCACATATCTCGTTCTCAGGGCACACCGGATGAGCAAGACGTCAGGTAGGCTAGCCCAGAGTTGCCCCTGGTAGCCCCGGACATCGCTCGGTTGGACCAACACTCAGAGGAGCACTGGCCCGGGAGGGTAAAATAATGATGACCCTTGGGTGTGCGACCTCCAAGGGAAAAGAAAAGGCGAGGTGGCGAATGGTAAGACCAATGTTGGGCATTGCTGGAAAAGCTTTAATCAAGGCGAACTATCAAGGGGTTCCCATTATTACCCAACCGCGTAAGGAACGCAAAATCCGGGAACATAACACCGATATGACGGAAACTAGGGCGGCAAGAGTGGAACAAAACACCAGGCATAAGGCCGAGCCTTCCACCCTTTACCAAGTATATAGATGCATTAATTAAATAAGATATATAGTGATATCCCAACAAGTAAACATGTTCCAACATGGAACGAAACTTCAATCTTCACCTGCAACTAACAACACTATAAGAGGGGCCGAGCAAAGCGGTAACATAGCCAATCAACGGTTTGCTAGGACAAGGTGGGTTAGAGGCTTGATTCAACAATATGGGAGGCATGATAAGAAAGTGGTAGGCATCGCAGCATAGGCATAGCAAAAGAGCGAGCAACTAGCAAGCAAAGATAGAAGTGATTTCGAGGGTATGATCATCTTGCCTGAAATCCCGCAAGGAAGAAGAACGAGTCCATGAAGAAGACAAACGGACGTAGATGAACGGGTCCTCACAAATGCTACATTATCGGAACCAACCCGAAGAAGCAAACACCAGAAAAGAAGCACACAACATAGTGAACAACCAACACATGAACATGGGATGATATGCGGGATGCGGTATGCGATGCATATGCATGATTGGACAAGGAATGCATGAACCTGGACTCAACATGGAAATCCAAGTGTTCCACTGGAAAGGTGAGATGAAATTGCTTGAAAATGATATAAAGAACGCCGGAATCGGAGCTACGGTTTGGAAATGGCAAGCGATTCAAATATGACACCGGTCTACGATTTACAGCAAGTAGCCATCTAAATGCAATGAGATGAACATGCTACAGCACTCAAACATGACAACAAAATATATGGAAGGGATGCATTCAAGATGCTTAACAAAAGTCTAGCACTGAGCTACGGTCAATTCATCCATTAACAGGTTCAAACAAGCATGGCAAAAATGCATATGGTAAACAGATTTCAGACTTAGTGAAATTAACACTTGTCTGGAATTTCAGATCAGATAGCACTCTTCGGAGCATAAAAACTATATGCTACAGGACCTGAGCATGGCAAAGTAAAGCATGGCATGGATCTACTCAAAGAGCTTAACAAAAATCCCTTAGTGACCTTGAGCCAAAAGGGATCAGAAAATACAATAACAAGCATGTGAACATAGCAAAAGCATAATCAGTTTTCGGACTTAGTGAAAATTGGCACATGCTGAAACAGATATCAAGTAGGCATGTTTAAGAGCTCGATGCACTCACTATGGAGCAAGTCATGATAATCTAAGCATACATCCATCAAGAATACACAAAATGCAAGCTAGACATGCCAAGAACAATAACATAGCATGCACGGATCAACTACAACATCCTCGGCAAAATTGCTAACAAGTAGACAATCTGCCCAGATTCACGAAATAGCAAAAATAGAGCTCGATTGACTCAAGCTAGGGTGCTCCATAATTGCAAACAAAGACATGGATGGATAGAGCACTACAAGATTAGCAAAACATCCTTACTGATCATCCTCAAAAGAGGCACGGATCACTAGGAAACAACATGAACATATGGCAACATGAGATAAACAGGTCAAGGACTTAGTGGAAATGCTAAGTCCCTGAAATCAGCATTACCAGGTGCCTCACTTTGCAAGCTTGTACTAGTCATCACACACATCACAAAAATACATGGGTTGCACCTCTGGAAAGATGGCAAAACCCTTAACAAAACATATGTAGAGCTCATGGGCATATCATGCACACAATAATCATGGCAAAAATGACAAATAGCTAATGGAGCAGCAGATCTGACAATTATCTCAAGTAGCACTCTTCTAACAGCATTTCGGGCATCAAGATGAACTCAAATGAAAATGATGCAATGAGACGAACATGTATGCAAATGAAATGCACATGATGACATGATATGCAATGCATGACACGCAAGCAATGACAAGGCACAACAGCGAATAACTGGATGACACTCAGCACATCGGTCTCGAGGCGTTACAGTGGTGCCACCTGCTTTCCGCTCGGGTCCCCCACCATGACTAGCGTCATGGGTCAATAAGTGGCTGGACTGGGGGCCAGCAAAGGACGTGCCCTGTTGCAGGGCCACATCCGAGATCTCCTAGAGAGGGACATTAGTTTGGTCATGGTGACACAGGTTATGCTAATTCGCTGAGTTCTGCCCTGCAAACGTCGCCCCCTCCGCCTGTGGGAGTTCAACCCGGAAGGACCGCGAGCTCTCCAACATTTTCTTGGCATGACGCCCGTGGAGATGTACAAATTGTTCTTCGGACCACAAGTAGTGTGTTCGGATTCTACGGAGGACGTAGGACTGAGCTGCAATCGTCCGGATACTCAAGTAAGTAGCCCTGTTCCCGGACACACCATCCGTTCATTTATCACAACATCACCCTCAAAAGAGTTGTCTTTGAAACATGAGTGGGTGGCGAAGGCGAAGTTAATCAGGTGTCCGGCCCCCCTTCCTGAGACCTCGCCGGATCCCATGTTAACCAAGATGCTGGAGATCGTGCCTTCGAAAGAGAGGGAAGGGGAGGACAAGGAGGCGGCTGCCTCCCCGAAGGAGGCTGTCCGGAGAGGAGGAATCGAAAATTCCTCTACTCAGGGGAAGAAAAGGACCGCCTCTGAAGACCCGCAGATCATGTTCTCAAAGCGGGGGAAGAAATCTTCGCCAGAGGGCCCTGTGCCGGGGGATAGCTTGGCCGTGCTATGCCCTCAAGTGGAACAGCCCTCCACCGAGCCATAAGTAGAGATGAGGGTTTAAAATGAGAGAAATCCCTGTTTTATTTATGAGGAAAATAACCGAATTTACCTTGTAGTTCGGATCTCAACCCTTCTCAGCAGAGCCCATCTTTCGGGGATCTTCTTCCGGAGATGATGGAGAGCGGAACGCCTCCCCCTGCCGTACCGCCTTGTGAGGCGGGCGACCCTGAGGTATCGTCGCGGAGGGTTTCTCCGAATCCGGCAGGGCCGGAAGGCAGTCATATGGCCCCCCGAAGTACTCGGTGTCTGGCCTTCGAAAAAGGCCATCGGACGAGTCCGGCACCGTCTGGTGCACGGTCGGAGGAACTGAAGGATCTGCTAGGGCGAGCGTCTATCTCAGAGGAGCACCGTACGTTGATGGGTACGGTGATTGAAAGGATTTCATCTGCGGAGAGCGTGTTGCACGAGGCCGTCAGGAGTTTACTGACAGGTTTTGAGGTACGCGAAGTAATGTACCTTTTGACAGTTTCGCATAAATAAGATGCGCCCTGTGTAGATAGTAGCCCCTAAGACTTTGTGTGTTGTCAAAGACGACAACACATGGAGGATCGTAGTCCCAGTCATAAATTTGCCGCCTTATCATGTAGGTAGCGAGGTGTCCGGTGGCTAGCCGGACTGATGAATTTGCCGAGCTAAAGCGGCAACTTGACATGGCAGATGCCGACATGGCGCTTGTCAACAAGCAGCTCGACGAGGCACAAGGTATGTAATTTCTCCGGAGACACCAGGTAAGAGGAGCTTAATGCCAGTATCTTACAACGTGTGCGCTTGATGCAGATGGTGCCGCCGCCATGGAGAATGTGACGCCCGGGTAATCAAGCTACAGTAACCCTGCGCTAATGATGCCACGTCACGTAGGTTACTGTTGGTAAACTCGTGTTAGTTCAAAACGATTCAAATTCAAATTTAAAATATAGGCAAACAACAAAAGTTTTCAAATAATAAAACTAAAATGTTCTGGTTGTGCCAAATAATGCGTAGGTAATTATGATGGAGAAACCACACTTGTATAAAATATGTAAATACTCAAAATGAATATAATAGTAGCAAAACAATTAGTTAAATGATTATAAAATAATAAACAATTACAAATGATTTTATATTAGGTGCCAAGTTAATTGCGGTAGTGGCATAAGTATTAAAAATATTTTAGGTGCAACTTGGGTTTTTCATAAACACCGAAATTTAATAAAACAGAAAAGAAGAAAAGAAATAAAATAGAAAAACAAACTAACAAAAAAAAAGAAAAAGAAACCCCCCAAACCCCCGGGCCAACCGACCCAGCTAGCCAACCGGCCGGCCCAGTCGGCCAGCCCACCCCGGCCGGCCCACCTCTCCCCGCATAACCCCCCACCACCCTCGAACCCTAGCCCGATCCACCACCACACCCCCCACTTCCCCCATGATCCCTCGCTCCTCTCCCCCACCCCACGACCCGATCTGGATCGGGGGCGCTCGCC
>NC_041388.1:13559970-13568673 GCF_002162155.2 Triticum dicoccoides
CCCACGTCCTGCACCGGCCGCTCGTGCCGCCCCTACCAAGCGGCGCTGGCCCCCAGCGCTCCCGCCCGCGCTCCCCCCCTGCGGCCACCTCCGGCGCCGGTGCCCCGGTGTTTCCCCTCGCCCGTGCCGGTTCGGGCGAGCGCCCCCGACCGCGCCTGTTAAGCCCGCTCCAGTGGCCTATGTGCCACTGGCAACTGGGGCCCCTTGGAGTATGACAAGTGGGGCCCAGCCCCTGGAACATTAAAAAAATATATTAAATAAATAAATGAATAATAACTAAAATAATTAGAATATTAATTAATTAATTAATTAATTAATTAAGTTAATTAATCCTGATTAGATTAACCTAATCACTAATTAAACTAGACAGTTAATTAAGCTAACTAATTAACCTAAACCCTAATTAACCTAAATAGAGGATGACAGGTGGGTCCCCCTGGACCCACATGTCAGGTTGACCAAGTCAACTCTGTTGACTGCTGATGTCAGCATGACATCATGCTGATGTCATTAATCTGTTTTTCGAATTAATTAAATAATTAATTAAATTCCAAAAATTAATGAAATCTTTAGAAAATCATATCTTTTAATCCGTAACTCGGATTAAAATATTTTCAACATGAAAGTTGCTCAGAACGACGAGACGAATCCGGATACGCAGTCCGTTCGTCCGCCTCACACCCCTAACCTATCGAACTCGCAACTTTCCCCCTCCGGCTCCTGTGCCCGAAAACGCGAAACACCGGGAATACTTCCCGGATGTTTCCCCCCTTAACCGGTACAACCTCATACCACGTTAGGGCACACCTAGCACCGCTCATTGTCACGTCACGCATCGTCGTGTTTATGTTTGCATTGTATTCATTGTTTCTTCCCCCTCTTATCTCCGGTAGACTACGAGACCGACGCTGCTGCTGCCCAGTTCGACTATGGAGTTGACGACCCCTCTTTCTTGCTGGAGCAACCAGGCAAGCCCCCCCTTTGATCACCAGATATCGCCTACTCTTTTCTCTATATTGCTTGCATTAGAGTAGTGTAGCATGTTACTGCTTTCCGTTATTCCTATCCTGATACATAGCCTGTCCTTGCTACTACTGTTGTTACCATTACCTGCTATCCTACTGCTTAGTATAGGATGCTAGTGTTCCATCAGTGGCCCTACACTCTTGTCCGTCTGCCATGCTATACTACTGGGCTGTGATCACTTCCGGAGGTGATCACGGGCATATACTATATACTTTACACTATTAAATTACCTGTGATACTGTTCGGAGATGGGGGCTGAAAGGACAGGTGGCTTCATCCCAGTAGAGGTGGGCCTGGGTTCCCGACGGCCCCCAACTGTTACTTTGTGGCGGAACGACAGGGCAGGTTGAGACCGCCTAGGAGAGAGGTGGGCCTAGCCCTGTTCGGCGTTCGCGGATATTTAACACGCTTAACGAGATCTTGGTATATGATCTGAGTTGGCTACGAGCCTATACGCACTAACCATCTACGTGGGAGTAGTTATGGGTATCCCGACGTCGTGGTATCAGCCGAAGCACTTCATGACGCCAGCGACTGAGTGGCGCGCGCCGGATTGGAACGTAAGCCTGCTCTTGTATTAAGGGGGCTAGTTCTGCTTTCGGCCGCGTACGCAACGTGCAGGTGTGCTATGGGCGATGGGCCCAGACCCCTGTGCGCTTAGGTTTAGACCGGCGTGCTGGCCTCTCTGTTGAGCCTAGGTGGGGCTGCGACGTGTTGATCTTCCGCGGCCAGGCATGACCCAGGAAAGTGTGTCCGGCCAAATGGGATCAAGCGTGTTGGGTAAGTTGGTGCACCCCTGCAGGGAAGTTAATCTATTCGAATAGCCGTGATCTTCGGTAACAAGACGACTTGGAGTTGTACCTTGACCTTATGACAACTAGAACCGGATACTTAATAAAACACACCCTTCCAAGTTCCACAGACAACCCGGTGATCGCTTTTCCACAGGGCGACGAGGGGAGGATCGCCGGGTAGGATTATGCTATGCGATGCTACTGGAGATGCTACTTGGAGATGCTACTTGGAGATGCTACTTGGGGGACTTCAATCTACTCTCTTCTACATGCTGCAAGACGGAGGCTGCCAGAAGCGTAGTCTTCGACAGGATTAGCTATCCCCCTCTTATTCTGGCATTCTGCAGTTCAGTCCACCGATATGGCCCTTTACACATATACCCATGCATATGTAGTGTAGCTCCTTGCTTGCGAGTACTTTGGATGAGTACTCACGGTTGCTTTTCTCCCTCTTTTCCCCTTTCCCTTATACCTGGTTGTCGCAACCAGATGCTGGAGCCCTGGAGCCAGACGCCACCGTCGATGATGATTCCTACTACACTAGAGGTGCCTACTACTACGTGCAGCCCGCTGACGACGACCAGGAGTAGTTAGGAGGATCCCAAGCAGGAGGCATGCGCCTCTTTCGATCTGTATCCCAGTTTGTGCTAGCCTTCTTAAGGCAAACTTGTTTAACTTATGTCTGTACTCAGATATTGTTGCTTCCGCTGACTCATCTATGATCGAGCACTTGTATTCGAGCCCTCGAGGCCCCTGGCTTGTATTATGATGCTTGTATGACTTATTTTATTTGTAGAGTTGTGTTGTGATATCTTCCCGTGAGTCCCTGATCTTGATCGTACACATTTGCGTGCATGATTAGTGTACGATTGAATCGGGGGCGTCACAGAGAACCTTCGGGCGGAACTCGCCCGAGCCAAGGAGCAGGCCAGGAAAAGTGATGCGGCTGCCGTAAAGGCAATTGAAGAGCTGAAAGCCGAACAGGCTGCTCACTGCCGAAGCAAGGAGGAAATGGCCGAGATGGCTGTGAAGTTGAAGAGTGCTGCTGACCGTTGCAAGCTTCTTCAAAAGGAAGATCGGGCGAGACAGACGGACCTGGAGAAGGCCACTACAGCGGCCAAGGATTCTTGCTCTGCGATGAGAGCTATGAAGGAGGATCTACGTCAAGCCGGAGATATCACGGCTGGGAAGCGCTTTATGCTGCGGATGAAATTCGAGGATCCTAAATATGCTCCGTTGGATCGGATGTGGAGTACGGCGGACACTTATTTGGATTTGGCGGCGAGTGCCGCGAACGCGGCCGACCACTTCTGAGATCAAGAGGATCGCGAAGTGGAAAAGCTCTTCTGGTCGCAGTTCCACAATCCAGAGCGTCCACTTCCATTAACCGATCATTTGGCCGAATGGGCCGAGCTGAATAGGTTATCTGGACTCGCCATGAAATATGTCGTGGGCCATCTATGGCCGGAAAGGCCAGAGCCGAAAAGTTATTTTAGGTTGGTGCAGCAGTTCCTCGGCGCAGTGCCGTATATCATTGCGATGAAGAGGTCAGCATGCATAGGGGGTGCACGGATGGCCCTTGCCCGTGTCAAGACATACTGGGCAGATATGGATGCCACTGTTGTTGCATCCCAAGACTCGGACGAAAGCCGAGTACCTGCCGAGCACTATTTTCAGGAAGTTATGCAGGGCGCTCATTTAATAGAGACGCAGTGCTAGAAGGATATTATGTTCGAATAACATGTATTATTGTAAAACAATATTTTGATAAATTGTAGAAGCTATTTATACTTGTGCCTGCAAGTATTATAATGCCTCATGTGCGGCCGTTAAGATATATGTATATATAATCTGAAAGATGGCAGTCGTCGGCTTCAGCCCCCACACATATAATGGGGGGGTGTTCGCAGAAGGCGCATTTTCACACTTGATCCAATGTCTTAGTCCACAAAGGAGGTGATAGCGCAGCGAACTAGGCAATTGGACTATAATGCTTTATTACTTTCACTTAGCCATAGGAGTTTGACAGTGAGGCTACTATATAGCCCCTGGTGGCACCGCGCTTGCCCGAACTCGGGGCGCGTTTGTGTCTGGCCGGGAAACGGCCCTTCGTTAATGCGGAGGAATCCCGAAGATTCCGATAGGTCATCGAGTGGTTGACCAGTCTCACGCTATATCATGACAGCCAGTTTTCGTCTTTCTCTACTGAGGTGCTCGCCTGGCTGAACCGGGGCACAATCGCAGTAGTTCTCCTGGTGCCGCCTTAGCCGATAGAACGGAACGTAAGGCAACAAAACACAGGAGCCGGGCAAACCCAACATTTGACCAAAGACATGATTCGGAGCTGATGCATATAAGGCCAAACTCGCGACGCCGAACACTCCCTAAGGTAATCGGCCTTTATGAAAACGGGCTGAGCAGCGCCCTTGATAATAAGCCCCTGGTGTCCAGGTACATGCAAAATTCTGACGTGGCCACACGCCAAGACGCCAGCCTCCTCCTCGGTTATACTGAGAATCCGGGGGATGTGTATCAACAAGAGACAGTAAAAAAGGTTTACGCAGGGTCTTAATCTAAAAAGAATCCTGGAGACGGGTCCCTGCTGCACGTCTGCGCCTGTGTCTCCGTTGTGCCATGTCCTAGACGGGCGTAGCATGATGTTCATCTGTAAAAGAGAGGAACTTAGCTGAAAAGAAAAAGAATAGTCGTGCGAAATGTACGTTGTACTAGATAAACAAAGTATAATTTAAGATGGGTAAAATGGAGCCTTATTGTCGCTTATTTTACATATGCGGAGCCCCTTGTGTAGGGGTGTACGGCTACTAAACCTTTATCAATTATATGTTTGCTCCGGACTCGCCTAGCCGTGTCCGTGGTCTTAATGACCTGTTAGATGTTTTTGTTGGTGAAGCTGCTTTAATGTATGGCTGTCAAGGCAGCCGCATATTCTTTCGCGCTCGAGGAACACTCGATATTTCCCTTTAGTGAGATGATGCCTCGTGGACCGAGCATCTTAAGCGTAAGAGATGCATAATGCGGTATTGTGTTAAAGCGGGCGAAAGCTTCGCGTCCCAGTAGTGCTTGATAGCTACTTGAAAATGGGGCAATGTGGAAGGTTAGCTTTTTGCGGAAGAAGTTATCGGGGGAGCCGAACACAACTTCTAGCAGGAGAGAACCCGTACAATGGGCATCCGGGCAAGTGTTGCTATGCCGAATTTTTGTTGGGTCCATCCCCATTTTGCGGATTGTGTCCTGATATAGCAGGTTTAGACCACTGCCGCCGTCCATCAGGACTTGTGTAAAGTGAAGTCCGTCGATTATCGGATCTAATATCAAGGCAGTCCAGCCTGCGTTCCGGATACTTCTAGAGTAATCCTGATGGTCGAAGGTGATCGGTTTTAACAACCAGTGGCGATACTCCTTTGGGATAGGCCGTATGGCGCGTATCTCTATAGGCGCCACCCTGTTTTTTCCCTTTTGTCACGTGAAGTAAGTTTACTGTTTTGACTTCTTGTGGGAAATTCTTTTGTTTCCCGGTGCTCTGCTTGTGGGGTTCATCATAGTCCTCACTTGGTGTGTCGAGCCCCTTGTGTTCGGCGTTGAGTGTGCCGGATTGCTTGAAGACCCAACAATCTCTGTGGGTATGGTTTGCAGGCTTCCCGAGAGTACTGTGGATTTGACATATCTTGTCCAAGATTTTGTTTAGGTTCGATAGCTCGTCCCTGTTATCCTTGGTGGCAGCTTTTTCTGATTCTGCCGAGAGCTTTTGAATCCGACGTTGACTGCCGTGCTCTTCGGGTTGTTTCCCTTATTCCAGCACTGGTCCTTGCTGCATCGCGGTTTCCCGTTTCCATCCCTGAATTCGGATGTACTTGGGTCACTGGTGCTGCATCTTGCCAACTAGTTGTCCTCTCCCACGCAAAAGCGGGTCATGAGGCTTGTTAATGCAGCCATTGTTCTTGGCTTTTCTTGGCCGAAGTGTCTGGGGAGCCATTTGTCTCGAACACTGTGTTTGAAAGCTGCTAAGGCTTCGGAGTCTGGACAGTCGACTATCTGGTTCTTTTTAGTAAGAAATCTGTTCCAGAGTTTCCGAGCTGACTCGCCAGGCTGTTGAGTTATATGGCTTAAATCATCTGCATTCGGAGGTCGGACATAGGTCCCTTGAAAATTTGCCCGAAAAGCATCCTCGAGCTCTTCCCAACTTCCAATGGTGTTTTCGGGATGGCTTTTAAGCCAATGCCGGGCTGGCCCTTTGAGCTTGAGGGGTAAGTATTTTATGGCGTGGAGGTCGTCTCCTTGGGCCATGTGTATGTGGAGGATATAATCCTTATTCCAGACTCCAGGGTATGTTGTTCCGTCGTACGCCTCTATGTTTACGGGCTTGAATCCCGCTGGGAATTCATGGTCCAGCACCTCATTGGTGAAACAGATCGGCACCCCTGTATTTGGGTGTGCCGTGTTGTTCGGATATTTGTTGCGTTACATTGCTTACTAGGGCTTGCTTTCTTGGCCCGTAGATGGACCTGGCTGGGCCATCCTTTTGATGCGAATCCTTGGGTGGATCGTGTGTTGGTTTGTGTGCGGCGTCGTTTTCCGCTCTATGTTGGCCATGGGGTCGTCTATCCGACCGGGTGGCTTCCTTATTTTCTTATTTTGGGGGCTCTAGGGCCTCCTCATCAAATTCGGGCAGTAGCTTTCGCTTTGGGTAGCTCTTTGTGTGGCGACTATCGCCGTATTTGTCTGCGGTATTGAGTACTTTGCTCCATCTGATTCGGAGTGCGTCTTCCGCAGTTTTGAGCTTCCGCTTATGCTTTTTCCGGCTACGCGCCGTAGCGACGAGCCTTTTGTGGAAGTTTTCCTGTTCCAGGAGCTTGTCCGGCGTGAGGTCGTCCAGACTGTTATCTTCGCGGGGGACGGGTTGCGCGGTTTGTTTATCCAAGTTGCCTTGTTCGGAAGGTTGCTCGATGCCATGTTCAACGTCCGCCGGCTCGCCCTACTCTGTGGCTATGTCTGTATGGCCGTTGTCTCTGTCGAGGCGTTGCTTGGAGCGGCGCTTACGGCGCCGCTTTGACTGCTTTTCGAGGGAACGATCCTTTGTTGCGTCCTCCCGTTCTTCGTCGTTGTTTCCTTTGGGTGTGTCCACCATGTATACATCGTAGGATGGAGTGGCTGTCCAGTGCCCTATAGGCGCTGGTTCCTGTTCGTCTTCTACATCGTCATCCATACCGTCGATGTCTTCGGAGTCAAAGTTCAGCATGTCGTTTAAATCATCGACAGTGGCTACGAAGTGGGTGGTGGGTGGGCGTCGAATTTCTTCGTCGTCCGCATCCCAATCCTGCCGGTCATAATCTGGCCAGGACTCTCCTGACAAAGAGAGAGACCTTATTGAATTCAGAATGTCGCTGAAGGGCGAGTGCTGAAAGATATCCGCGGTGGTGAATTCCATGATCGGCGCCCAATCGGATTCGATTGGCAAGGGCGCGGAGTCCGAAGAAAAGTCCGGCACTTTGGAGCCACGGGCTTCGCAGAGGATAAGGCTGGTATTCGGCTCGATCGTCGTTGAGACTGTAGCCCCCGCGGCGGGGTCTAGCCACCCGCCCTCGGTTGGCGCGGTTGGCTCCGAGCTAAAGGTCGGAGCGGATGCGGGTGCGGCCTCCAGGGCACTGTTCGGCGGCAAAGCTAAATCATGCCCATCGTGACAGTGCGGCGCGCTCGGCTGTGGCTCGAATCCGTCGAAGATCAAGTCTCCGCGGATGTCGGACGTGTAATTCAAACTTCCAAATCTGACTTGATGGCCAGGGGTGTAGCTGTCAATCTTCTCCAGATGGCCAAGCGAGTTGGCCCGCAGTGCAAAGCCGCCGAATATGAAGATCTATCCGGGGGGAAAAGTCTCACCCTGGACCGCGTCGTTGTTGATGATCGGAGGAGCCATCGGGCCTAAAGGTGACGACACAGAGGAACTCTCAATGAAGGCACCAATGTCGGTGTCAAAACCGGCGGATCTCGGGTAGGGGGTCCCGAACTGTGCGTCTAGGCGGATGGTAACAGGAGACAAGGGACACGATGTTTTTTCCCAGGTTCGGGCCCTCTCGATGGAGGTAAAACCCTACTCCTGCTTGATTAATATTGATGATATGGGTAGTACAAGAGTAGATTTACCACGAGATCAGAGAGGTTAAACCCTAGAAGCTAGCCTATGGTATGATTGTTCTTCGTCCTATGGACTAAAACTCTCCAGTTTATATAGACATCGGAGTGGGCTAGGGTTACACAGAGTCGGTTACAATGGGAGGAGATCTACATATCTGTATTGCCAAGCTTGCCTTCCACGTCAAGGAAAGTTCCATCCGGACACGGGACGAAATCTTCAATCTTGTATCTTCATAGTCCGAGAGTCCGGCCAAAGGATATAGTCCGGCTATTCGGACACCCCCTAATCCAGGACTCCCTCAGCGGGCGTGGGCGTGCTATTTATAGACAGAATCTGAGGCTCCACGATGCACACATATGTGCTCTTCTTCTTCATTCTTACTTTCATTTTTGACTTTGTGTGTGCGGTGACCAACCTTGAATGGATTTTAATTACTTGCTACCATTTAAAAATGGAACCCAGTTAGTTCCCACACAGCCCAGCCCAGCCCAGCCAGTGGAAACATACATATTTTCATTAGCTACCTAGGCAGGCCTGATGAACAAATCTCTAAATTGATCGATCAAACGTAATTCAGTGCGTTGCATTAAATCAAAGGTAACCCCCTCAATTATAGAGTAGTAGTTTCGGCGTGATTACAAGAATATTAAGAAGAAGAATCTAATAAGTTGGGCAACATAAAAAAAATCAGGCAAATTTGTTAATTTGCCACCCCTTACCTCCCTCTTTCAT
>NC_041388.1:13568925-13622601 GCF_002162155.2 Triticum dicoccoides
ATGGGTGGCAAATTGTGAAAGGGGGAAGTAAGGGGTGGCAAATTATCAAATCGCCCAAAAAATCATGAGGTTGGTCATCTCGTCGATCTAAAAAATCATCAAGCTGAATAATAATCTAAAAAAGGCATGGTCTCGCGGACGGACGGACGGATGAACAAACCGAGTTACCATGCACGAGTTACCATGCATGCAAGTTGCCATGATCAAACCACAAGGCCATGGACCAACCTTACCTGGTCTAAAGAGAGAGCTCTTTGAACTTGGAAGCAGGCCAGGCACATGACATGCCCGCCCGCCCGCTAGGAAGGATCGCTATCTTACTTACTTTTTTTGGGGAAGAGGAGCTTTGATCTCGTCTTGTTGTTGCTAGGATGCGCCGGCCGTATGAGATAAGGGGAGGGCCGAGAGAGAGAGGAGGCTCGGTGCAAGTGCAGTGGTCACGGCTTGCTTACCAAAATGAGAGAGACAGAGGATGGTGTTAGGCTTGGCTTAGGATTGCACTACTAGTACTAGTACCTAGCTAGCTAGCTAGTGTGTCCGGCAGCTAAGCTGAATCGTACTACTCCAGAGACCGAACATGATCCGACGGTGCACAGCCCATTCCTTCAAGTACAGTAATGAAGCGAAGTTGGATGCTTTGACAATAACTTTTGTTCGGCCAAGCTGGATGGTGGATCCTAATCTAGTCCATACGGGACTTATCTTACTTCAGCGGAATCGGCTGTCATGTTTGATCCCCAGTCTCACTCACTCAGGGCTCATTCAATCCGAAGGAAACTAAAACGTAGAAATTATGATTAGTATAGAAATTTGATAGGGTGGCACTTGCCATCCTAAGAAATTGACTTGTCTCGTTCGTTTCTACGCATAAAATAAGCTTTAAGTGGATGTGTAGTCTCCTTCAAAAACACAGAAAATGAGTAGTATTCCTACTAATTTCTTGTACGCATTTCCTGCAAACCGAATGCATCTATAGGATTTTTTTCTTCTTCTTTGGAATCCTTGTTCCTATGTTTTTCCTATGAAAATCCTCCAAACCAAATGAGGCCTCATCATGTAAATATGGCTGGTTACATGTTGTAACATTAAAATCTATTATTACTAGCACACTGACCAAACATGCATACATATACTCTACTATTTGAGTTTACAACTATCATAGGTAGTGGTACATCTAATGAGAATATGTACGACTCACCCATAGAAAGGAGCATAAACAGGTGACATGATGCATTGCAGTTATTTAATCCAAAAGTAAAGACAAGCTAACATGAGTGCTTCCGTTTGACTCAAGAAAAGGGACCTCATGAGGCCCCGACTAAGGCTTGGCATCATCCATTTCCACAGCAGAATTAGCATGCATCATGCTTTCTCTTGATCTTCATCTTGATGTACCCAACACGAATGCAACTTAGGCAATATATGATGACTGCTAGCATGCTACTACTTCTGAAACCACAACTACAGCCAATAAGCATAATTGATTGCATCTACAGCTAATACCAAGGTACCAACCTTTTCCCCACATAGGCATGTAGTATGTTATATTTGCCTCTTTGAAATGCTCATGCAAACCAGGTGATTTCAATTCTATACAAATTAAATGCTTACAGAAAATAAGAATGTCATTATGCCACACAACTGCTTGGAGATGTAATTCTTCTCCTTACATCTGATTTTTAATTTTGTGGCCTAGACTTGTACATGTACTCAAATTCCCAAAATCGACTTGCATAAGCAAACTTTTTGACTGCCATGAAGCAACGACAGGGAATCACACATGATCATAAACATGAAGGATTCGGGAAAGTAGAAGCTAGTTATCTAATTAGGCTGCATAGACTTCCATGATTCTATTCCCCTTTGCCACAAAAAACTTTGCCCAAATAGTAACAGGTAGATCATATGCTTTGCAAAACCGGGGGGAACCCTAGCGCCGACCCCGACCCCGACTGCCGACTCCTCCCGTGTCGCCCCTGCGCGGCGACCGGGGGGGGCCTAGCGCCGCTGCGTCCTTGTCCCTCCCCCGACCTCTCCTCCTCGCCGCCGCCGGGCAAAGCCCGGTCAGCGTCGGTGGCGGCGGGATCTCTTCTCCCACGACTCGCTGGATCTGGCGCGGGCGGATCGCGGTGGTTGTTGGCAGCGCACTGGAGGCGGGGCGCCCCGGCGCGGGCTTGGGGGCGATGGCAGGGCTCACGCTCGTGGTTTCCCCTGGTGTGCGTGGGAGTCCGCTCGGGGCGTGCGGTGGTGACCCTCGGCAAGCGATGCCGGGCGCTGGGCTCTCGGCGGCGCTCCGGCGTGTGCAGGCGGCGGTGGTCCCTGTGCGCGGTCGGCGGCTCCGTCTCTGACCCGGACGGCGCCGGGGATGGCGGCGGCCCGGCGTGGCCGGCGATCTGGATGCGGTGGTGCCGGCGGCTCGCTGATCTGCCGGTGCTCCAGGGTTATGCCTGGTGGTGCTGGTGGTGACGGCGGCCCGTGCACGAGAGTTGGATCCCTTCGAACTGATATGGGTGAAAACTTGCCTTCGGCGTCTGCTAAGGCCGGCAGTGGCGGCGCTATCTGCGTTGTTCCCTTCTTGAAGGCATCGCCGTGGAGAAGTTCAAGGCCACTCTCTGCTACCTCCGGGGGAAACCCTAGATCGGATGATCGGATGACGGCGGTGCTGTGGTGTTGTTCCTCCCTTGGAGGCGTCATTCTTGGAGGTACACACGTGATCGAGGGACCAGAGGACGAATTCTTTGGTGCAGCGGTGATTCATCCTACACACTGATGGCGATGGATCTTGATGGCGTGGCACAGTGCGGATTCAAAGTTCGTTGTGGGAGGATGGACTCACGCAGGAGGACGACGCTGTCGGGCGTCGTGGTGGCGTCGATGGCAGAGAGACCTGGCACGGTACATGCAACAATACAACTCTAAAGATGGATTGGTGGCAGGTGGGTGCGGCGGCCTCATACCCGGCAGGCGTCCTGGTTGAGGCGTGCGCCGGACTGGTAGGTGCCCCATACCCGGCAGGCGTCCTGGTTGGGACCTCAGGTCTTAGATGTTTAGGTTTGGCTGCGATGTGTGTTTGGTATTAGGCCCAGACTATCTGCGCCCCTTCATCAATTGGATAGGTGTAGCGACAGTTGTTGCTTAGACGGTGGCTTTAGTCTTGCTGTTGTATGGCTTTGTAAGGTCTTGTGAGGATAATTAATAAATTGGCTGTATGCATCACCCAGATGCAGAGGCCGGGGGTCATTCTCCTTTTCTAAAAAAAATATGCTTTGCAAAACAGAAACTAAAACGCTGGAGATGACATATAGGTTAAGCATACTGGAAAAAGTACGGTCCAGTCTAAATGGACAGTCTTGATGATTCGTGTTGCACTAGTAGAAAACAAGGCTTTGGTCTAGGCCTGAAAAGGGCTTTAATCCCAATTCACTCACGAACCGGGATCAAAGGGGGCATCAGTCCCGGTTTGTGAGGCGAGGGCGCCGGCCGGGCCTCGAGGGCCATTGGTCCCAGTTCGTCTGACCCCTTTAGTCCCGGTTACAGACACCAACCGGGACCTATGGGCCTCGCTCCTGGCCCACAACCTTTAGTCCCGGTTGGTGGCTGGAACCAGGACCAAAGGTTGTTCTTTAGTCCCGGTTTTGGTCACCAACCGGGACTAAAGAGAGGCCTATACATACCTCCTGCCCGCTCACTGCTCTGTTCTCACTTTGTTTTTTTGCCCTCCTATGCACATGAGGTGTGTGTTGCTCTAGCTCACCTCCTATGCACATGAGGTGTTCGATGAAATGCCCGAGCCACACTACTTAAGCTTTCGCCTCTCCAAGCTCGACCTCCAAGCTCCATTTTTCTCAAGATTTGTCCAGGTTTGGCCGTCCGTCACGTCCCGTCCCTATCCTCACTGCCGTCGATCGCCCGCGCCGATCTCGTCGCCGGCACCACCGTGGTGAGCCTCTTGTTCTTATCTTCTTTCTAAAAGAAAAAAATTCTTACTTATATGATTTAGATAGATACTTGTATAATTTTCTTACTTTCATTACTGTTTATTACTCCCTCCATTCCTTTATCCACTAGTAGAAAAAGGGCCTTTAGTCCTGGTTCTTGAACCGGGACTAAAGGGTCGTTACTAATGCCCTCACCCTTTAGTCCCGGTTCAAACCAGAACCGGGACAGATGGGCCTCCACGTGGCCTGTGCGCCGAGCCCAGGCAAGAGGGCCTTTGGTCCCGGTTGGTGGCACCAACCAGGACCAATATACCTCCACGCGTCAGCATCTCTGTGGCTGGGTTTTTTTTTGAAAGGGGGTGGGGGGGTTGGGGGTTTTGGGGGGTTAATTTAGGTATTTCATATATTGTGTTAGATAGCTAATTAATAGAGAGAAGTGTCCTCTCTTATGTCCGTGCTTGGTCGACGCTACGTACTATACATACGTATAAAGAGGACTAGACATGCTATAGCTAGCTAGTAAGCAAACGAAGGAAACAGAAGATCGTCATGAACATATATGCATACAGAGAGAAGTGATATCGACCACCTCTCCTCCGAGAGATTGGTCGAACAACAAGTTCTCGTATATCTATCCGACACTACCGGCTACATATATACAATAATTATCTCTTACAAATATAATCTCCTAAATTACGGACGCATGGTCCACATAGTATTCTCCGTCTTCAGCGATCACGTGGTCAAGAAAGAATGCCGCCAATTCCTCTTGAATTGCTCGCATGCGATCTGGTGCTAGGAGTTCATCCCGCTGCCGAAACATCTAATTTGAAGAAAGGGGGTCAATACATATATATATATATGAATGAATGAAACTCAACACAAATGATGGTAATAAAATAAAATTGTGAATATTGTTATTTACGCACTTCATATTGTTCGTCAGAGTACCCGCCCCGCTCACAGGTCGTGTGGCGGATGGACTCGCAAACGTAGTATCCACAGAAATCATTCCCTTGTTCCTGCCACAACCACTTTACAAGAAATAGAGGTCAATCAAACTGATAAGCAAGAATGCCAAATGGTATTGATGAAACTAGCGCTTGAATCACTAGGAGATGCGCGGAACATGCTACTATAGTACTTACTTTCGGGTATCTAAATTGCAGCTCCTTCGATAGTCCCGGAGATTTTCTGGTGAATTTTCTCCAAACCCTGTTGGACAAAGGAAACAATTACTTGATATCAGGAAATGAACAAAGTTGCTGATATGGTGGATAATGATCGATTTAACTTACTTCTTGAGGATTTCAGTCATGTCCACATACTCCTAGGGATCTTTTCATTTAGAGTCCAAGGCAGTTACTACTCCCTGCTCAAGCCTAATCTCCAGGAGAATATAGTGGTACCTGCGCACACATGCATAACTCATCAATTACATTACTATAACCTGGACTAATATATAAGGGAAACCGAATATGCACAAGACAGTAACACTCACTTGAAGTTGTAAGGAAAGAGTATTATATCTTTGTTTTCATTTATTTTGAATGATCGTAGCAAGTTGGCCTCGGTATCTGCGGGACGATGTTCAACCTCAGTTGCATCTATGAGATATGTGTTAACGAACCCAATATCACCGATTTGTCTTTTCTTCAATTCGGTGATCTTCAATCTGCATAATATAGTGAGGATAATTATAAATACATGCAATGAAAGAGCTGAGCTATATAGAGAGACTTAATGACAGAAGTAGTAGTGCTTACAGACAATAGCAGGCGACCGTTGCTTTATCGAGGGCCAATTGATTGAAAAACTGATAGAACTCCTCAAATGGAATAGGCAACAGTTCAATTCCAACGAGGTCATGCTCTGGTTTAACTCTCGCATACAAAGTACTCCTCCCCCTAGACTCTCTGTAGATTTTCAAGTACCAATCATGCAATCTTCGCATCATCGTTGTTAGAGATTTTTCATCTTTGACGAGAGGCTTCCCGTACTCGTATCTGTGTATCTGCACCTCCATGGGATCATAATGTACATCGTCGGGCAGGTAATCGTCAAGATTGCTATAACCAGTCACCATCCTTGGATCGACGATGTCGCTAGGCACCTTGAGCAGGGGCACGATTGCTTCGCTTGTTCGTCGAGCTGGGTAATTTGTTTCCCAGCTGCTCGTCGTTCTTTCATCCTTTGATCACTGACTGTACTTCCCGACCGCTCCGCTTCGGCCCATGTCTTTGCAATAATGCGCTCATAGTTGCCTTTCGGCGGAGACTTGGGTGGTTTTGCCAGGGCAGCCAGAGTGCGCTTCGCTTTCACCGGATCTACCTTCTCCTCCGGAGGTGGATGTCTCTGTGCTTTCAACCCTTCAAACCATTCCTTCGCTTCGGTTCGCGCGATCTTCGCGTTCTCCTCCGGGCTCATCTCGTATGGTAACTTCTCTGGAGTCTTCAGAGAAGAACCGAATCTGTATGTCTTCCCGCCTCTGGCTGTACTGCTAGACGCCGTCCGAGCAGACATAGCGGCTGTCTTCTTTACTTGCTTACGAGGCGGAGGAGAAGGACTACGGCGCGCCGGAGCAGCTTCTGGAGCGGCGGCGGGTCTCTTCCGCCCTTGCTGATGAGGCGAAGAAGGAGAAGGCTGGCTGCTCGGGCGCGCAGACGCAGGCGGAGAAGAAGGCGGAGTGCCGCCACGCGCCGGAGAAGTAGCCGGCCGAGTGCCCTGATCGTCACTCACCGGAGGAGGAGGCGGTGGAGGAGGCGGAGTGCCCTGACTCGCCGGAGGAGGAGGAGGAGGAGGCAGAGGCATCCAGTTCTGAAGGTTGATGAGATCCTTCTGCCATAGGCATGGAGTCTTTAGAGCAGAACCCAGCCGAGTCTCCCCTTCACCGGTAGTGTTGGGGAACGTAGTAATTTCAAAAAAATTCCTACGCACACGCAAGATCATGGTGATGCGTAGCAACGAGAGGGGAGAGTATGATCTACGTACCCTTGTAGATCGACAACGAAAGCGTTAACTTGGTTAATGTAGTCGTATGTCTTCACGGCCCGACCGATCAAGCACCGAAACTACGGCACCTCCGAGTTCTAGCACACATTCAGCTCGATGATGATCCCCGGACTCCGATCTAGCAAAGTGTCGGGGAAGAGTTCCGTCAGCACGACGGCATGGTGACGATCTTGATGTTGTACCGTCGCAGTGCTTCGCCTAAGCACTGCTACAATATTATCGAGGACTATGGTGGAAGGGGGCACCACACACGGCTAAGAATATGATCACGTGGATCAACTTGTGCCTCTAGGGGTGTCCCGTGCCTCCGTATATAAAGGCTCAAAGGGGGGGGGCTGGCTGGCCAAGAGGTGGCACGCCAGGAGGAGTCCTACTCCTTCCGGGAGTAGGACTCCCCCCCCTTTCCTAGTTGGAATAGGATCCGCGGAGGGGGAAAAGAGGAGAGAGAGGAGGAAGGGGGGCCGGCCCCCTCTCCTTGTCCTATTCGGACTAAGGGGGGAGGGGCGCACGGCCCATCTCTGGCCACCTCTCCTCTATTCCACTAAGGCCCACTAAGGCCCATATACTTCCCGGGGGGTTCCGGTAACCTCCCGGTACTCCGGTAAAATCCCGATTTCACCCGGAACACTTCCGATATCCAAACATAGGCTTCCAATATATCAATCTTTATGTCTCGACCATTTCAAGACTCCGCGTCATGTCCGTGATCACATCCGGGACTCCGAACAACATTCGGTACATCAAAATGCATAAACTCATAATATAACTGTCATCGTAACCTTAAGCGTGCGGACCCTACGGGTTCGAGAACAATGTATACATGACTGAGACACGTCTCCGGTCAATAACCAATAGAGGAACCTAGATGCTCATATTGGCTCCTACATGTTCTACGAAGATCTTTTATCGGTCAGACCGCATAACAACATACATTGTTCCCTTTGTCATCGGTATGTTACTTGCCCGAGATTCGATCGTCGGTATCCAATACCTAGTTCAATCTCGTTACCGGCAAGTCTCTTTACTCATTCCGTAATACATCATCTCACAACTAACTCATTAGTTGCAATGCTTGCAAGGCTTATGTGATGTGTATTACCGAGAGGGCCCACAGATACCTCTCCGACAATCGGAGTGACAAATCCTAATCTCGAAATACGCCAACCCAACATGTACCTTTGGAGACACCTGTAGAGCTCCTTTATAATCACCCAGTTACGTTGTGATGTTTGGTAGCACACAAAGTGTTCCTCCGGCAAACGGGAGTTGCATAATCTCATAGTCATAGGAACATGTATAAGTCATGAAGAAAGCAATAGCAACATACTAAACAATCGGGTGCTAAGCTAATGTAATGGGTCATGTCAATCAGATCATTCATCAAATGATGTGATCCTGTTAATCAAATGACAACTCTTTGTCCATGGTTAGGAAACATAACCATCTTTGATTAACAAGCTAGTCTAGTAGAGGCATACTAGTGACACTCTGTTTGTCTATGTATTCACACATGTATTATATTTCCGGTTAATACAATTTTAGCATGAATAATAAACTTTTATCATGATATATAAGGAAATAAATAATAACTTTATTATTGCCTTTAGGGCATATTTCCTTCAGTCTCCCACTTGCACTAGAGTCGATAATCTAGATTACACAGTAATGATTCTAACACCCATGGAGCCTTGATGCTGATCATGTTTTGCTCGTGGAAGAGGTTTAGTCAACGGGTTTGCTACATTCAGATCCGTATGTATCTTGCAAATCTCTATGTCTCCCACCTGGACTAGATCCCGGATGGAATTGAAGTGTCTCTTGATGTGCTTGGTTCTCTTGTGAAATCTGGATTCCTTTGCCAAGGCAATTGCACCAGTATTGTCACAAAAGATTTTCATTGGACCCGATGCACTAGGTATGACACCTAGATCGGATATGAACTCCTTCATCCAGACTCCTTCATTCGCTGCTTCCGAAGCAGCTATGTATTCCGCTTCACACGTAGATTCCGCCACGACGCTCTGTTTAGAACTGCACCAACTGACAGCTCCACCGTTTAATGTAAACACGTACCCGGTTTGCAATTTAGAATCGTCCGGATCAGTGTCAAAGCTTGAATCAACGTAACCGTTTACGATGAGCTCTTTGTCACCTCCATATACGAGAAACATATCCTTAGTCCTTTTCAGGTACTTCATGATGTTCTCGACCGCTGTCCAGTGATCCACTCCTGGATTACTTTGGTACCTCCCTGCTAGACTTATAGCAAGGCACACATCAGGTCTGGTACACAGCATTGCATACGTGATAGAGCCTATGGCTAACGCATAGGGAACATCTTTCATTTTCTCTCTATCTTCTGCAGTGGTCAGGCATTGAGTCTGACTCAACTTCACACCTTGTAACACAGGCAAGAACCCTTTCTTTGCTTGATCCATTTTGAACTTCTTCAAAATCTTGTCAAGGTATGTGCTTTGTGAAAGTCCAATTAAGCGTCTTGATCTATCTCTATAGATCTTTATGCCTAATATGTAAGCAGCTTCACCGAGGTCTTTCATTGAAAAACTCTTATTCAAGTATCCCTTTATGCTATCCAGAAATTCTATATCATTTCCACTCAGTAATATGTCATCCACATATAATATCAGAAATTCTACAGAGCTCCCACTCACTTTCTTGTAAATATAGGCTTCTCCAAAGGCCTGTATAAAACCAAATGCTTTGATCACACTATCAAAGCATTTATTCCAACTCCGAGAGGCTTGCACCAGTCCATAAATGGATCGCTAGAGCTTGCACACTTTGTTAGCTCCCTTTGGATTGACAAAACCTTCCAGTTGCATCATATACAACTCTTCTTCCAGAAATCCATTCAGGAATGCAGTTTTGACATCCATCTGCCAAATTTCATAATCATAAAATGCGGCAATTGCTAACATGATTCGGACAGACTTAAGCATCGCTACGGGTGAGAAGGTCTCATCGTAGTCAACCCCTTGAACTTGTCGAAAACCTTTTGCGACAAGTCGAGCTTTGTAGACAGTAATATTACCGTCAGCGCCAGTCTTCTTCTTGAAGATCCATTTATTCTCAATTGCTTGCCAATCATCGGGTAAGTCAACCAAAGTCCATACTTTGTTCTCATACATGGATCCCATCTCAGATTTCATGGCTTCAAGCCATTTTTCGGAATCTGGGCTCACCATCGCTTCTTCATAGTTCGTAGGTTCATCATGATCTAGTAGCATGACTTCCCGAACAGGATTACCGTACCACTCTGGCGCGGATCTTACTCTGGTTGATCTACGAGGTTCAGTAGTATCTAGTTCTGAAGTTTCATGATCATTATCATTAGCTTCCTCACTAATTGGTGTAGGTGTGGTTTCTGTGATGTACTACTTTCCAATAAGGGAGCAGGTACAGTTACCTCGTCAAGTTCTACTTTCCTCCCACTCACTTCTTTCGAGAGAAACTCCTTCTCTAGAAAGGATCCATTCTTAGCAATGAATGTCTTGCCTTCGGATCTGTGATAGAAGGTGTACCCAACAGTCTCCTTTGGGTATCCTATGAAGACACATTTCTCCGATTTGGGTTCGAGCTTATCAGGTTGAAGCTTTTTCACATAAGCATCGCAGCCCCAAACTTTAAGAAATGACAACTTTGGTTTCTTGCCAAACCATAGTTCATAAGGTGTCGTCTCAACGGATTTTGATGGTGCCCTATTTAACGTGAATGCGGCCATCTCTAAAGCATAACCCCAAAATGATAGCGGTAAATTTGTAAGAGACATCATAGATCGCACCATATCAAGTAAAGTACGATTACGACGTTCAGACACACCATTACGCTGAGGTGTTCCGGGTGGCGTGAGTTGCGAAACTATTCCGCATTGTTTCAGATGTAGACCAAACTCGTAACTCAAATATTCTCCTCCACGATCAGATCGCAGAAACTTTATTTTGTTGTTACGATGATTTTCAAGTTCACTCTGAAATTATTTGAACTTTTCAAATGTTTCAGACTTATGCTTCATTAAGTAGATATACCCATATCTGCTTAAATCATCTGTGAAGGTGAGAAAATAACGATATCCGCCACGAGCCTCAACATTCATCGGACCACATACATCTGTATGTATGATTTCCAACAAATCTGTTGCTCTCTCCATTGTACCGGAGAACGGTGTTTTAGTCATCTTGCCCATAAGGCACGGTTCACAAGTACCAAGTGATTCATAATCAAGAGGTTCCAAAAGTCCATCGGTATGGAGTTTCTTCATGCGCTTTACACCGATATGACCTAAACGGCAGTGCCACAAATAAGTTGCACTATCATTATCAACTCTGCATCTTTTGGCTTCAACATTATGAATATGTGTGTTACTACTATCGAGATTCATCAAAAATAGACCACTCTTCAAAGGTGCATGACCATAAAAGATATTACTCATATAAATAGAACAACCATTATTCTCTGATTTAAATGAATAATCGTCTCGCATTAAACAAGATCCAGATATAATGTTCATGCTCAACGCTGGCACCAAATAAAAAATTATTTAGGTCTAATACTAATCCCGAAGGTAGATGTAGAGGTAGCGTGCCGACCGCAATCACATCGACTTTAGAACCATTTCCCACGCGCATCGTCACCTCGTCCTTTGCCAGTGTTCGCTTAATCCGTAGTCCCTGTTTCGAGTTGCAAATATTAGCAACAGAACCAGTATCAAATACCCAGGTGCTACTGCGAGCTCTAGTAAGGTACACATCAATAACATGTATATCACATATACCTTTGTTCACCTTGCCATCCTTCTTATCCGCCAAATACTTGGGGCAGTTCCGCTTCCAGTGACCAGTCTGCTTGTAGTAGAAGCACTCAGTTTCAGGCTTAGGTCTAGACTTGGGTTTCTTCTCCTGATCAGCAACTTGCTTGCTTTTCTTCTTGAAGTTCCCCTTCTTCTTCCCTTTGCCCTTTTTCTTGAAACTAGTGGTCTTGTTGACCATCAACACTTGATGCTCCTTCTTGATTTCTACCTCCGCAGCTTTCAGCATTGCGAAGAGCTCGGGAATAGTCTTATTCATCCCTTGCATATTATAGTTCATCACAAAGCTCTTGTAGCTTGGTGGCAGTGATTGGAGAATTCTGTCAATGACGCAATCATCTGGAAGATTAACTCCCATCTGAATCAAGTGATTATTATACCCAGACATTTTGAGTATATGCTCACTGACAGAACTGTTCTCCTCCATCTTGCAGCTATAGAACTTATTGGAGACTTCATATCTCTCAATCCGGGCATTTGCTTGAAATATTAACTTCAACTCCTGGAACATCTCATATGCTCCATGATGTTCAAAACGTCGTTGAAGTCCCAATTCTAAGCCGTAAAGCATGGCACACTGAACTATCGAGTAGTCATCAGCTTTGCTCTGTCAGACGTTCATAACATCTGGTGTTGCTCCAGCAGCAGGCCTGGCACCCAGCGGTGCTTCCAGGACGTAATTCTTCTGTGCAGCAATGAGGATAATCCTCAAGTTACGGACCCAGTCTGTGTAATTGCTACCATCATCTTTCAACTTTGCTTTCTCAAGGAACGCATTAAAATTTAACGGAACAACAGCACGGGCCATTTATCTACAATTATCATAAACAAGCAAGATACTATCAGGGACTAAGTTCATGATAAATTTAAGTTCAATTAATCATATTACTCAAGAACTCCCACTTAGATAGACATCCCTCTAATCATCTAAGTGATCACGTGATCCAAATCAACTAAACCATAACCGATCATCACGTGAAATGGAGTAGTTTTCAATGGTGAACATCGCTATGTTGATCATATCTACTATATGATTCACGCTCGATCTTTCAATCTCAGTGTTCCGAGGCCATATCTGCATATGCTAGGCTCGTCAAGTTTAACCTGAGTATTCTGCGTGTGCAAAACTGGCTTGCACCCGTTGTAGATGGACGTAGAGCTTATCACACCCGATCATCACGTGGTGTCTGGGCACGACGAACTTTGGCAACGGTGCATACTCAGGGAGAACACTTTTATCTTGAAATTTAGTGAGAGATCATCTTATAATGCTACCGTCAATCAAAGCAAGATAAGATGCATAAAAGACAAACATCACATGCAATCAATATAAGTGATATGATATGGCCATCATCATCTTGTGCTTGTGATCTCCATCCTTGAAGCACCATCGTGATCACCAGCGCGACACCTTGATCTCCATCGTAGCATCGTTGTCGTCTCGCCAATCTTATGCTTCTACAACTATCGCTACCTCTTAGTGATAAAGTAAAGCATTACAGGGCGATTGCATTGCATACAATAAAGCGACAACCATATGGCTCCTGCCAGTTGCCGATAACTCGGTTACAAAACATGATCATCTCATACAATAAAATTTAGCATCATGTCTTGACCATATCACATCACAACATGCCCTGCAAAAACAAGTTAGACGTCCTCTACTTTGTTGTTGCAAGTTTTACGTGGCTGCTACGGGCTTAAGCAAGAACCAATTTTACCTACGCATCAAAACCACAACGATAGTTTGTCAAGTTGGTGTTGTTTTAACCTTCACAAGGACCGGGCGTAGCCACACTCGGTTCAACTAAAGTTGGAGAAACTGTCACCCGCAAGCCACCTATGTGCAAAGCACGTCGGGAGAACCGGTCTCGCGTAAGCGTACGCGTAATGTCGATCTGGGCCGCTTCGTCCAACAATACCGCCGAACCAAAGTATGACATGCTGGTAAGTAGTATGACTTATATCGCCCACAACTCACTTGTGTTCTACTCATGCATATAATATCAACATATAAAACCTAGGCTCGGATGCCACTGTTGGGGAACGTAGTAATTTCAAAAAAATTCCTACGCACACGCAAGATCATGGTGATGCATAGCAATGAGAGGGGAGAGTATGATCTACGTACCCTTGTAGATCGACAACGGAAGTGTTAACTTGGTTGATGTAGTCGTGCGTCTTCACGGCACGACCGATCAAGCACCGAAACTACGGCACCTCCGAGTTCTAGCACACGTTCAGCTCGATGACGATCCCCGGACTCCGATCCAGCAAAGTGTCGGGGAAGAGTTCCGTCAGCACGACGGCATGGTGACGATCTTGATGTTCTACCGTCGCAAGGCTTCGCCTAAGCACCGCTACAATATTATCGAGGACTATGGTGGAAGGGGGCACCGCACACGGCTAAGAATATGATCACGTGGATCAACTTGTGTCTCTAGGGGTGTCCCGTGCCTCCGTATATAAAGGCTCAAAGGGGGGGGCTGGCCGGCCAAGAGGTGGCGCGCCAGGAGGAGTCCTACTCCTTCCGGGAGTAGGACTCCCCCCTTTCCTAGTTGGAATAGGATTCACGGAGGGGGAAAAAGAGGAGAGAGAGGAGGAAGGGGGGCCGGCCCCCTCTCCTTGTCCTATTCGGACCAAGGGGGGGAGGGGCGCGCGGACCATCTCTGGCCACCTCTCCTCTCTTCCACTAAGGCCCACTAAGGCCCATATACTTCCCGGGGGGTTCCGGTAACCTCCCGGTACTCCTGTAAAATCCCGATTTCACCCGGAACACTTCCGATATCCAAACATAGGCTTCCAATATATCAAGATTTATGTCTCGACTATTTTGAGACTCCTCGTCATGTCCGTGATCACATCCGGGACTCCGAACAACCTTCGGTACATCAAAATGCATAAACTCATAATATAACTGTCATCGTAACCTTAAGCGTGCGGACCCTACGGGTTCGAGAACAATGTAGACATGACCGAGACACGTCTCCGGTCAATAACCAATAGCGGAACCTGGATGCTCATATTGGCTCCTACATGTTCTACGAAGATCTTTTATCGGTCAGACCGCATAACAACATACGTTGTTCCCTTTGTCATCGGTATGTTACTTACCCGAGATTCGATCATCGGTATCCAATACCTAGTTCAATCTCGTTACCGGCAAGTCTCTTTACTCGTTCCATAATACATCATCTCACAACTAACTCATTAGTTGCAATGCTTGCAAGGCTTATGTGATGTGTATTACCGAGAGGGCCCACAGATACCTCTCCGACAATCGGAGTGACAAATCCTAATCTCGAAATACGCCAACCCAACATGTACCTTTGGAGACACCTGTAGAGCTCCTTTATAATCACCCAGTTCCGTTGTGACGTTTGGTAGCACACAAAGTGTTCCTCTGGCAAACGGGAGTTGCATAATCTCATAGTCATAGGAACATGTATAAGTCATGAAGAAAGCAATAGCAACATACTAAACGATCGGGTGCTAAGCTAATGGAATGGGTCATGTCAATCAGATCATTCATCTAATGATGTGATCCTGTTAATCAAATGACAACTCTTTGTCCATGGTTAGGAAACATAACCATCTTTGATTAACAAGCTAGTCTAGTAGAGGCATACTAGTGACACTCTGTTTGTCTATGTATTCACACATGTATTATGTTTCCGGTTAATACAATTTTAGCATGAATAATAAACTTTTATCATGATATATAAGGAAATAAATAATAACTTTATTATTGCCTCTAGGGCATATTTCCTTCAGGTAGGGTGGTCAAGCGGGAGCTCCTCAAATCCCTCCGTTATTTCATCCACCATCACCCTAGCATATCCTTTTGGAATCGGCCGGCAGTGAAAAGTTGCGCCGGGTTCAGAAGGATAAACAGAGCCAACAGCCGCCTTGACCTTCATATTAATCCATTGCGTCATAAGGTGGCAATTTTGAGACTCCGTGAAAGCATCCACGGGATAGCTGGCAGGAGCCATCAAGACATGCTCCGGCTGAAGCAGCTCGGTGGAAGCCACGCTGCTTCTCCGCTGAGATGGCGGGGTAGCTTCGGGGAAGCTTCGGCAGTTTGTTTGCTGCGATTTGCTTCTCGTTCCTCTATCCCGAGTACCCTTGCTTTAAGCGCCTGCAGTTCGGACTGCTGCACTTTCTTCCTCCTCTCCTGGCATTTGTAACCGCATGCGTCTGGAAACCCAGCCTTCCACGGAATGGAGCCTGGCGTGCCTCGTGTCCGCCCAGGGTGCTCAGGATTCCCGAGGGCCATTGTGAGCTCGTCCTTCTCTTTGTCTGGAAGGAACATCCCTTGCTGCGCTGCTTCGATATAGTACTGAAGCTTCTTCAAGGGTATGTCAAGTTGCTCGTCCGTCCAAATGCACTTCCCTGTTACAGGGTCCAAGGTTCCGCCAGCCCCGAAGAACCAAGTTTGGCAACGGTCTGGCCAGCTCATTGTCTTTGGTTCGATCCCTTTTTCAACCAGATCATTCTCAGCCTTGGCCCACTTAGGCCAGGCTATGAGGTAGCCACCGGACCCCATGCGATGGTGATGCTTCTTCTTTGCAGCATTTTTCTTGTTTGTCGCCGACATCTTCTTACTCTTTTCCGATGTCTTGTGGGCCACAAATGCGGGCCAGTGATCTCTGATCTTCTCATATCTGCCCTTGAATTCTGGTGTCTCTTTTTTATCAACAAACCTATTCAGCTCTTTCTTCCACCTCCTGAATAGGTCTGCCATCCTCTTAAGAGCAAAAGACTTGATTAATTGCTCTTTAACTGGCTTCTCCGGATCATCCTCTGGCGGTAGTGTGAAATTTGACTTCAGCTCAGTCCAAAGACCATTTTTCTGCATATCATTGACGTAAGACACCTCAGGGTCTTCTGTAGCCGGCTTTAACCATTGCTGGATGCTGATCGGGATCTTGTCCCTAACCAGAACCCCGCACTGAGCAACAAATGTGTTCTTTGTTCGGATGGGTTCAATCGGTTGGCCGTCGGGCGCGATTGCTATGATCTCAAACCTTTCATTCGAGCTCAACTTTTTCTTCGGGCCTCGTCTCTTTACCTCAGTTGTGCTCGATCCGGAGGGCTAGAAAAAAGAACAAAGACTTAATTAATATGTGTACATACCAAAACAATGAATGCATCAATTAGCTAGCCAGCACAGGCTTAACTAATATATATACCTAGCCGGACTCGGTTCGGTCACCGGAGCCGTCATCACGGTCTCCTTCTTGCACCGGCATTGGGTCATCGGAGCTGTCCTCACGTTCTCCTTCTTGCACCGGCATTAGGTAACCGGAGCCAGCTTCTTCACCCTCTCCTTCCAGACCATCGGTGTCATTGAGAAACCACGAGACGGCATCACTTCCTTCTGCGATTATGTCCCTCAACAATGCTTCTTTTGCTTCTTCTCGGGCGGTGTCCATAGTTTCTACAAATATTTACAACATGGCAATTATTATTCAAAACATGACAGATGGATATATTAGTGGCAAGCATAGAACTAGCTAGCTAATCATAGTAAGGAATCATATATATTAATTAGTTTCCTCGACGCTGCTTCTCTAGGGTTTGGGGTGGCCTCGACAATGCTTCAAGGGTTTGGGGTGGCCTCGAGAGAGTTTGTCGGGTAGGGGCGCGGTCGGAGGGGGTAGGAGACCGACATCGGTTTTTTTCTAGGGTTTGGGTGTCCTCGAGAATTTTGGTCGAGCGAGAGGGTCGGGGGGTGCTCCCGCGGTATAGGTTATCACAGTCGAAGTTATCCGAGGGCTATATCGACCCCCCCTCATGTTGAAGTTATCGGGAGAGGGAATAGAGGAGAAGAAGAAAGGAATAGAGGAGAAGATCGAAGAAAAAAAAGAAGAAAAAAAGAGGAGAAGCAGAAAGGAATAGAGGAGAAGAAGAAAAAATAGAATATATTCTATTTTCTCTTCTTCTCCTCTATTCATTTCTTCTTCTCCTCTTCTTTTTCTTCTTTTTTCTTCTTCTTATTTATTTCTCCTCTTCTTCCTCTCCTCTTCTTCTCCTTTCTTCCTCTTCTTATTTCCTTTTTCCTCTCATTCTTTTTCTTGTTCTTCCTTTCCTAGGTAGATATATAAAACTTTTCTAAAAATGTAACTTTTGCATATATACATGGAAAAAAATGTTATCAGGGAGGGGGTATATATTGACCCCCCCTTGACAGACACTCCTCCTCGCTATCGGCGGCGTTGGTGGAGTAGTCCGGAGGAAGAGTCCTTCCCTTCTTGGACCCTCCGGCCTCCCCAGTTGGGGCGGCCTTTCTTTTTCTTTTCTCCCCCAGCTGGAGGGGGAGAAGCTTCTTTTTCCTCCTCCTCATATTCAGGGGAGGAGTGCGTCTCGGAGTCATTGGACGATGAGTCCGATACCACCGGGCGTCGGGAACTCTTTCGGGTCCCCGTGGCCTTCTTCTTGGCCTTCTTATCCGGCACCACGTAAGGCGCCGGAACCAGGAGCTTCGCTAAGCGAGCATCTGCTGGGTCTTCGGGCAGAGGAGCCGGACAGTCAATTTGTTCGGCCGTTTCCAGCCATTCCTGTCAAAGGTATGGGAGTTTAGATCCCGCATATTGTTAAACTATGAAGAATAAATACCTTATAAAAGGTAAAACGGCTTACCGCACTGGCTTGGCGCTTCGCGCTGAATCTGCGATCCTCGGTAAGGGGAGGGGGAACCTCGGCGCCCTTGAACAGCACCTTCCAAGCATCCTCGTGGGTTGTGTCGAAGAGCTCGCTCAGAGTTTGCTGCTAGGCCGGGTTGAACTCCCACAAATTGAACGCCCGTTGTTGACACGGGAGGATCCGGTGGATGGGCATGACCTAGACTATGTTGACAAGCTTGAGCTTCTTGTTCACCATGTTTTGGATACAGGTTTCGAGTCCGGTCAGCTCTCCCGAACTACTCCACTGCAGGCCCTTCTCTTTACAGGAGGTGAGCCGCGTGGGGATTCCGGATCGGAACTCGGGGGTTGCCGCCCACGTGGCGCCGCGTGGCTCGGTGATGTAGAACCACCCCGATTGCCACCCCTTTATGGTCTCCATGTAGGAGCCCTCGAGCCATGTGACATTGGGCATTTTCCCCACCATGGCGCCTCCGCACTCCGCCTGCCAGCCATTCACCACCTTCGGTTTGACATTGAAGGTCTTCAGCCATAAGCCGAAGTGAGGTCTGATGCGGAGGAAGGCCTCACACACGACGATGAACGCCGACACATTGAGGATGAAGTTCGGGTTCAGATCGTGGAAATCTAGGCCATAGTAGAACATGAGCCCCCGGACGAATGAATGAAGGGGAAATCCTAGTCCGTGGAGGAAATGGGTAAGAAACACTACCCTCTCATGGGGCCTGGGGTGGGGATGAGTTGCCCCTCATCTGGGAGCTGGTGTGCGATATCTCCGGACAGGTATCCGGCTCCCCTCAGCTTCTTGATGTGCTCCTCCGTGACGGAGGAGACCATCCACTTGCCTCCCACTCCGGACATGGTTGGAGAAGGTTGACGATGAGAATGCGGACTTGGGCGCTGGAGCTCGAGTGCGCGAGAACAGATGAGCAAGGAGGAAGAAGGCGTGGGTAGAAAAAGGTGAATCCTTATCCCTTTATATAGGCGGATAAAACTATGCGCCCCCACCAGCCTGGTAAAACTCGCTCGTCTCCCAAGCACCGTAATCAATGGCGCGGTTGGGTTACCCACGTCCGTATTGATGAGAATCCCGTGATAAGGGGGCACGATCTCTGTTTTGACAAGAGTGCCAAGGAAACCGCCTCGCAAAACATGCTGAGGTGGACTGTAAAAAACGATTCGAAAAAAGGCTTGGCTGTGGTGTGATGACATGCTACGGAATACGTCAGCAGATTAGATTCGTGAAAATACTATTCTCTCTACGGTGGTATGTGGAACTTGTTTTGCAGAGCCGTACATGATCCTCGTGTTCAAAATCTTCTATGAAGTATTCGGAGGAGGAACCCGCCTTGCAATGCCGAAGACAATCTGCGCATCGGACTCATCGTCATTGAAGCCTGGTTCAGGGGCTACTGAGGGAGTCCTGGATTAGAGGGTATCCGGACAGCCGGACTATAACCTTTGGCCGGACTGTTGGACTATGAAGATACAAGATTGAAGACTTCATCTCGTGTCTGGATGGGACTCTCCTTGGCGTGGAAGGCAAGCTTGGCAAATACGGATAGATCTCCTCTCATTGTAACCGACTCTATGTAACCCTAGCCCCCTCTGGTGTCTATATAAACCGAAGGGTTTAGTCCATAGGACAACAATCACCACAATCATACCATAGGCTAGCTTCTAGGGTTTAGCCTCTCCGATCTCGTGGTAGATCAACTCTTGTACTACCCATATCATCAATATTAATCAAGCAGGAGTAGGGTTTTACCTCCATCGAGAGGGCCCGAACCTGGGTAAAAACATCGTGTCCCTTGTCTCCTGTTACCATCCGCCTAGACGCACAGTTCGGGACCCCCTACCCGAGATCCGCCGGTTTTGACACCGACATCAGCCCACCAAGAAGAAGCAGAGGAAGAGACCGACGGTGAGAAAATCCAATAAAGCTGGCAATGTTGGTTCTAGCAGCCAGCTGCCTTCGACCAAGGTTGACAGTGTATCGATGAAACATGCGCCATTAATCCATGTCGCGGGACAGCCAATGGTACCGATGAATGCACTAGCTAGCATAACAGGGGATCTCTGGAGACTCCATGACTATGTGCTTTCGATAGAGAGAAGTTTCCTCGCCTTGGATGATCCAGGATACCCACTTTATACGGTTCATGTGCCGAGCAATTGCAAGATGTACGTCCACACATGCCCCGCAGACCTCTTCTTCTTGAGGTTTGATTACATCTTCCAGATGTTTCAAATGAGGACAATCGAGTTTACATTCGTCCGCCTGTATGCGCTGCACATTAACTACATCGTCAGGAGAGAGCAAGTCACCGGTCTTGCGGTCGCGGACCCATACTACCTGCATGAGGGCTTCTTGTCAATCAACGATGCCAACCGTCAATATGCGAGTCAGTACATCGAAGAATTCTTGGTCAGCAGTAAGGACAAAGAAACAATTCTCCTACCTTATCATCCCGGGTAAGTCATCTGTGGATAGCACTATAACACACACATCCTTTCGTGCATTTCAATAATTAATTTGCACGCATGGAGGCTAACTTGATCGTGTATTTTGTGCAGTGGGGGGTGTCGTGCCGTTCTCATCGTTCTTTACCCGCGTTACTCCCGCGCGCTATATTTGGACCCGTCGAAGAACATACAGAAGAAAGATTACACACACATAAAGTATGTTCTAGACAGAGCTATGTTGGGCTTTAGCATGCGGAGTGTCTACATCCAATGCAAAAAAACAAATAAGCACTACAAGAAATATGTCAACTTGTGACCCTCACTATTGGCCGCTGAAAGGTCATTGTTTTTCATTTGCGACCTTTTTTGACCAAAAACAGAAGGTCAAAAGCTGGCGGTCGTAAACTGAAATTAATGACCTCCTGTAAAAGGTCGTTGGTTCCACGACCAAATTTTTGGTCACTAGCAGCCTCCCCAGGGCACGTAGGATCCAGCGTGGCAAGCTGATGTGGATAAGAATCAGCCCAGTCCAATTCGTTGTTTTACATAGGCCGAGCCCATTAATTCAGCCTTTCTATATATTTTTTCCTGTCAATTTTTTGCCAACTTCATGGGCCTAGCCCAAGATTGCAGCCTTTTTATTATTGGTCCTTGGCCTTTTCGTCTAAATAATTTTAATTTCCTTTTTTATTAAATGGGTCCACTAGTCAGATGGGTCCCAGTTGTCAGGTTCTGATAATTGGGTCCCAATTGTCAGGCTTGGGTCTGGTAAGTGAGTCCCATCTTTCAGGCTCATATTCTTCATATTTCAACTAATATTTAAATTGGCAGACAAAAAGCAGCATCTGCAAGAGCCGGAGCTATAGCCGCATTGAGCCGGGCCAAGGCGTGGCTTCCAGAGCTAGACCCCGCTGATATTGCTCTTGGGTATCCAAGTTTGAAGGAAGATGGCACCGTGTTTAATGATAAGGACTTCACCGCCTGTGTGAAGGATATACGCCCGGTGGCTACTCTTATTGGGAACGACACTGACCTACCAAGTGTCAGCCGGGTTATTACAAGGAGAATCGGAGAATCCCTACGCCGCATTATGACGATGTCAGCTTGATCCCTCCAACCCGTAAGCACACCTTTGCCCCTGAAGTCGACCCAACCGGTTTAATAGATGATGAAGCTGAGTTTGAGGCCTTGAGTGGCATTGACTGGGCCTCATCATCCTTCCAGGACAAAGCAGCCGGCGGAGAGGCAGAGAAGGATAACCCGGAGGCTTCAAGTCAGCCCCAAGAGTAGATTGCCAGGCGCCACCTGCTTATGTCGTTGTAGAAAAACAATGTCGCATCATTCAGACTCGGGGAGTCTTGTAACAGAGTAAAAAATACTTTGAGTTTTGCTATGCACTTAATACTTGCATAAGCCGCTGTCACTATGCACTTTGTAGTTTATATGAATCTGTTATGTCCTTTGCAGAAATGCCTTGCATTGCCCTGTGATACTTACGGCTGCTTTTCCGGCTTATATAAGCCAACCCCCGAGGGTAAGTTTAACTCCTGAAAATTGGCACATAAAAGTTCACCTGGTACTTAACAACCTCATGTAACCAATATTAATCCTGGAGGATTGCAATGTATTCCATTGTATTTTCAAGAGGGACGCAAGATATCCAATGTTGATACTTGTAAAATATGATGAACAAAATTCAAGGGTTTCTGATTCGAATACGATCAGTGAACCGTTCCAAAGGGGTTGAGCTAAGATTCGGATACGATCTGTTATCCCCCAGTGGTTGTGGCGATGCCGATCAAGTGGGTATCGATAGCTATGTTCTCTTTGGTTCGAATATGACCTATGTTTGAACAGGAAGCCCCCAAGTGACCATACGAGTTGTTTAATGACGCTGATTCGAATACGATCCACGTCAGACCCAAAGGGGTTAAGCTATGATTCAAATATGATCAAGAAGCCCCCAAGTGGGTTTGGCAGTATGCCGATCAAGTGGGTATCGACAGCTATGTTCTCTTTGGTTCGAATACAACCTATGTTTGAACAAGAAGCCCCCAAGTGATCACAGCTAGATTCAGATATGATCATAAGTCGGACCAAAGGAAAGCCGGATTCAGATATGATCCGCTTCTCCTTGGTTATCTCCACCACCTGACAAAGAAAACACATAAACCTTTTTTGGGAGTGGAAAAAAGGATAGAGGTCCTGCTTTATTGCTTTATGTAATATACATAGTATAAGTATATGCACATTAGAGCCGATGGCTCAAGTATAATAAGGTCGAAGATGAGCGATATTCCACGGCCGACGGGTCTCCTCCTCCGACTTACGTGAGTCTTTGTGCTCCCGAACGTCGATAAGGTAGTATGATCCGTTGTTCAGATTCTTGCTGACCACAAAGGGTCCTTCCCAAGGAGGGGATAGCTTGTGCATGTCAGATTGATCCTGGATGAGTCGGAGCACTAAGTCGCCTTCCTGAAAGGTTCTGGACCTAACCCGGCGGCTGTGGTAGTGGCACAGGTCTTGCTGGTAAATCGCCGAGCGGGCTATTGCCAAGTCTCGCTCTTCATCCAACAGGTCAAGTGCGTGTTGCCGAGCTTTTTCGTTGTCTTCCTCAACATAAGCCGCCACACGGGGTGAGTCATGACAGATGTCACTTGGCAGGACCGCCTCTGCTCCATACACCATAAAGAAAGGCATGTAACCCGTAGATCTGTTAGGTGTAGTATTGATGCTCCAAAGTGCAGAAGGTAACTCCTCCACCCAACAACCCGGCGTCCGCTGCAATGGGAACAAGAGCCGGGGCTTGATACCCCTCAAGATTTCTTGATTAGCTCGTTCTGCTTGACCATTGGATTGAGGGTGAGCCACAGCTGAAACGTCAAGCCGGATATGCTCTCGTTGACAGAACTCTTCCATAGCTCCTTTGGAGAGGTTAGTGCCATTATCAGTTATGATGTTGTGTGGAAAACCAAAGCGAAAAATCACCTTTTTCATAAACTGGACCGCCGTGGCTGCATCACACTTAGTGACTGGCTCTGCCTCTACCCACTTTGTGAACTTGTCAACCGCCACCAAGAGGTGCGTCTTTTTATCCTTAGACCTTTTGAAAGGCCCGACCATATCAAGCCCCCAGACTGCAAACGGCCAAGTAATTGCAATCATCCTTAATTCTTGAGCCGGCACATGGGCTCGTCGTGAGAATTTCTGACATCCGTCACATTTACTGACCAGGTCTTTTTCATCAGCATGAGCCGTCAGCCAATAAAATCCATGACGGAAAGCTTTTGCCACAAGAGATTTTGAGCCGGCGTGATGACCACAATCGCCTTCATGAATCTCACGAAGGATCTCCTGACCCTCTGTAGGTGACACGCAACGTTGAAACGCTCCAGTGATGCTGCAATGATGTAACTCGCCATTGACAATTGTCATGGACTTGGACCGCCGAGTGACTTGTTTTGCCAAGGTCTCATCTTCAGGCAACTCTCCCCGGATCATGTAAGCCAAATAAGGCACTGTCCAATCCGGGATAACATGGAGAGCCGCCACCAGCTGTGCCTCCGGGTCTGGTATTGCCAGATCTTCCTCTGTAGGTAACTTAACAGAAGGATTATGCAAAACATCAAGAAAGGTGTTAGGCGGCACCGGCTTACGCTGAGATCCCAGCCAGCTTAAGGCATCAGCCGCCTCATTCTTCCTTCGATCAATGTGTTCCACCACATAACCCTTGAAATGTCCAGCCACAGCATCGACTTCACGACGGTAAGCCGCCATAAGGGGATCTTTAGAGTCCCACTTGCCTGACAGCTGTTGAGCCACAAGGTCTGAGTCTCCCAAGCATCTTACCCGGCTCAAGTTCATCTCTTTGGCCATCCGGAGACCATGGAGTAGGGCCTCGTACTCAGCTGCATTGTTAGTACAAGGAAACATAAGCCAGAGCACATAACAAAATTTGTCACCTCGAGGGGAAGTTAACACGACTCCAGCCCCCAAGCCTTCCAACTGTCTGGACCCATCAAAGTGAATAGTCCAATAAGTGTTATCGGGCTTCTCCTCAGGTGCCTGTAGCTCTGTCCAAGAACTGGCGGCTCAGATAACTGCCTCTTCAAATCCTCAAAAGCAGCATTAGCAGCATTACTCCAGACAAAGGTGTCTGCCTTTTTCATCAGTTGGTACAGCGGTAGGGCCTTCTCACCTAACCGGCTTATGAACCGGCTTAAAGCGGTAACACGACCCGCCAGTTGCTGAACATCATTGATACATGCCGGTTTAGCCAAAGAAGTGATTGCCTTAATCTTCTCCGGATTAGCCTCGATGCCCCTGTTTGAGACCAAGAATCCCAAAAGCTTGCCTGCAGGCACACCAAATACACACTTCTCCGGGTTAAGCATCATTTTGTAAACCCGGAGATTGTCGAAGGTTTCTCTGAGATCAGATATCAAGGTTTCCGCCTCTCTGGATTTCACCACTATGTCATCCACATAAGCATGAACATTGCGCCCAATCTGATTGTGGAGATAATTCTGTACACACCGTTGATAAGTCGCCTGGGCACTCTTAAGCCCAAAAGGCATAGACACATAGCAGAAGGCTCCAAACAGAGTGATGAAAGCCGTCTTCTCCTGGTCCTTAACTGCCATCTTGATCTGATGATAACCAGAGTAAGCATCCAAAAAGCTCAAACGCGCACAACCCGCCATAGCATCAATGATTTGATCAATACGGGGGAGAGCGAAAGGATCAGCCGGACAAGCCTTATTTAAGTCTGTGTAATCCACACACATCCGCCAGGTGCCGTTTTTCTTGAGCGCGAGCACCGGGTTAGCCAACCACTCCGAGTGAAAAACTTCGACAATGAACCCAGCTGCCAAGAGCCGGGCGACCTCTTCTCCTATAGCTTTTCGTCGTTCCTCATTGAATCGTCGTAGAAACTGCCTGACCGGCTTATACTTCGGATCAATATTAAGAATGTGCTCAGCGAGTCCTCTCGGTACACCCGGCATGTCAGAAGGCTTCCATGCAAAGATGTCCCGGTTCTCATGGATGAACTCGATGAGCGCGCTTTCCTATTTAGGATCCAAGTTGGTACTGATGCTGAACTGCTTAGACGAATCACCTGGAGTAAAATCAACAAGCTTAGTCTCTGCAGCCGATTTAAACTTCATGGCCGGGTCATGTTCCATAGTTGGCTTCTTGAGGGAGGTCATAT
This sequence comes from Triticum dicoccoides, assembly GCF_002162155.2. Lineage (NCBI taxonomy): Eukaryota > Viridiplantae > Streptophyta > Magnoliopsida > Poales > Poaceae > Triticum > Triticum dicoccoides. Next base: position 13,595,026 of record NC_041388.1, read on the forward strand.
CCGCCGGGTCAACGTTATCTTGATAAAATTTGAGCTCCTCTGCTGCACAGACAGACTCGGCATAAGCCGCATCGCCTTCTTCACATTCCAGGGCCACCTTTCGGCTTCCATGCACAGTGATGGTACCCTTGTAACCCGGCATCTTGAGCTGTAAATAAACATAACACGGCCGCGCCATGAACTTGGCATAAGCCGGCCGCCCGAACAAAGCGTGATATGGACTCTTGATTTTTACCACTTCAAAAGTTAACTTTTCCGCCCTAGAATCATGCTTGTCTCCAAAGGCCACCTCTAGCTCAATCTTACCCACAGGATACGCCAACTTACCAGGCACCACTCCATGGAAGATGGTGTTGGAAGTCTTTAAATTCTTGTCAGTTAAGCCCATGCGCCGAAAGGTCTCGTAATAGAGGATGTTGATGCTGCTACCTCCATCCATGAGCACCTTAGTAAATTTATAACCACCAACCTGCGGTGCCACTACCAGGGCCAGTTGGCCCAGATTATCAACCCGGGGAGGGTGATCCTCCCTGCTCCAGACAATAGGCTATTCCGACCACCTCAAGAAACAAGGGACTGTCGGCTCACCAAAATTCACCGCCCTCCTATGAACCTTCTGATCACGTTTACACAAACTTGTGGTGAACACGTGATACTTCCCATTGTTTAGCTGTTTTGGATGGCTCTGATAACCCGACTGCTGCTGCTGACCTCCTTGACCAGACTGCTGTTGATTATAACCACCCTGACTTTCCTGAAAACCGGATCCTGAACCGCCGCCCGGGCCATGAAAGCCGCCAGCTCCTGAGCCGCCGCCTGGGCCTTGATTGCCATCAAACATATTAGAATTCTTAAAAGCCTTCATTATTGCGCAATCCTTCAATAAATGAGTCGCTGGTCGTTCCCGGGTGCCGTGTTTCGGGCAGGGCTCATTGAGTAGTTGCTCAAGAGATGGACGTGACCCGCCAAACCGAGCGGGTGGCTTTCCTTTGCGCTTTTGATTGTTATCCTGTGCATTGGCCACAAATTCCGGGTTACTGTCCGCCTTGCGCTTATTGCCTCCTTGACTTGCCGGGTTATGCTGCTGACCCTTTCCATTACCGTTCTTCTTTCCCTTCCCTGTCTTTTCCTCATCAGACACGGGATCCTTGGTACTATCAGAATCGGCATACTTGACTAGAGCCGCCATCAGCGTCCCCATATCGTTGCAATCATGCTTAAGGCGCCCTAGTTTCTGTCTTAGAGGCTCAAAGCGGCAATTCTTCTCCAGCATGAGAACTGCTGAGCCGGCATCCATCTTGTCAGACGAATGTATTATATCTTTGACCCGGCGCACCCAATGAGTCGTAGATTCACCTTCCTCCTACTTACAATTTGTCAGGTCCACAATTGACATAGACTGCTTGCAAGTGTCCTTGAAGTTCTGGATGAAACGGGCCTTTAGCTCCACCCATGAACTAATGGAATTGGGTGGCAAACCCTTTAACCAAGAACGGATCATTCCGTCCAACATCATGGTAAAGTATTTAGCCATCGCTTCATCACTAACCTCCAGCAGCTCCATGGCCATCTCGTAACTTTCAATCCACGCCCCAGGCTGTAAATCGGCCGTATAATTCGGCACCTTTCGAGGTCCCTTAAAATCCTAGGGCAGACGTACATTACGTAGAGCCGGTACCAGACAAGGAACTCCTCGAGTTCTAGTAGCAACACCCGCCTCAACGGAAGTCGTCGGGTAAGCCGGTGAGTCCTGTTGGGCTGCTAGCTGAGCCGCTCGCTCGTCCTCCTGATGTATCCGATCCTGAACCGGGTTATACCCGCCGGGATGGTTCCGGCGCTGAGTGCTACTTGACAAGGCCTCTGACTTCATGTGTCTACTGTAACTCGGGCTCCGGTTTTGATGAGGCGGAGCTAACCAGGGCGGAGGAGTTGAGTGAATCCTGTGCCGGCTGTAGGAGTAGGTCTCTTGCTGAGCCAGGGCTGTTTGGATAAGTTCCCTGATCCTCCGGGTTTCCACCGCTATCGGATCATCACCATCTACTGGGAGAGCCGCCAAACATGCTGATGCTGCGATTAAGTTCTCCATGGGGTTGGAGAAGTGACCCTGTGGTATTGGTACGTAATGGGGCGGTGCCATATTGCCGTGAAGAGGCGCCGTCACCGGAGGCTGGACTGGGCCTCCTGCTCCGGATGTCATAAACTGATTTGCACCTGGCGGGTTACTTGGGCCGGCCCCGGGTGTAGCAAAGAGATTCCGAGGATCATAAATCTGAGGTAAACGAGACTGAGTTTTCTGATGTCTCCTCCTCATCACCTCATTAGATGCGTTCAAGCTCAACGTGAGCTGAAAGGCCTCTGCCTGAAGTTGCTGCACCCGTACGTCCAAAGCCGCCTGCTCTGTGGTTAATCTAGTATCTTCAGCTACTAAGGTTTCCTTGGCCCGGGCGATCTCATCGCGAACCTGTGCCACCTCTACCTCATGCTCAGATTGGTTCGCAGGGACGACTGTAGCAGTTAACAAGGCCGTAAGTTTATCCATGAGATCCATCAGCACCTGAGACGGCGAGCGCACAGGGCCTCCTGCCCCGGCTGCTCCTAACCCGGACATTATCGCTGCTGAGGCCGTAGAATTTTGGCCGGGTTGAGTACCAGCCATGAAGACTCCTGCCCAGTTTGGCGACTCTGAGGGGTCCAGAATAGTGTTGCATCGGAACAGCCCCCCAGTACACCATCTTGAATTTGATACAGCAAATTTGTTGAGCCGGCGGACGAATCTCCGTCAGAGAGGACGGCCGGCTCACCATCACCTTCAGATCCTTCAGAAAGTTCACCTCCGTGGATGCAACCCACAAAGGCACGCTTCACGACGGGTTGAGCTCAGGCGGGTTTCGCACGCTGAGCCGTCTCGACGAGGTCGGTGCAGCTGTCCGGCTCAGGGCCCGGCTCACCAATTCGGCCGATTAAGACGTGAATTCCGCCAAAGGGGACCCGGTACCCGTACTCAATTGAGCCGGTGTCGGGGCCCCATCCTTCGTCGTTGATGTAGATCTTGCCGCGACGACTCTTGGTCATCCGGCCAACTGTGTATCCCTTGAGCCCTTCAAAGCTGCCCTTCAAGAACTCAAATCCACTGTGCGCTGGCCCCACGGTGGGCGCCAACTGTCGTGGAATTCTCACGGCAGATGTCCTTTTGCAAGGACTTAATCGTGGAGCCATCGCAACTAGGAAGCTTAAAGGGGTTAATCGGGACAAGGACACGCAAGGTTTATACTAGTTCAGCCCCTTACGGTGAAGGAAGGCCTACGTCTATTTGGGTTGGAATTGCTTGAGGTTTCGATGACCAGGGAGCGAGATACGCTATGCCTGGCTCTCGATCAGTTGTCCTCCCTAAGCCGCTGGCGGATCGTCCCCTTATATACACGGGTTAACGCCCTGCGGCCTACAAAGTCCCGGCCGGCTTATAAATAGTGTCCGGCTCGGCGACTAGTTACTTCTACCTTACAGTACAAGTTATACCATCATGGCGGTTTATTTTTACGGGCCTCAGAATCGCCTGTGGGCCTTTAAGCCTTTTAGTGAACCGCCATCTTCATGCCTTGGTCTTGGGCTTCTGATGAACCTCTATTTGCGTAACCCGGCCCCTCCTGGATGGCTTACACAAATAGTCATATCCCCAACAGGGGCCGAGGTACATTTTATGGAAGAGGGAAAAGGAAGCCGTGGTTGCTGCCCGAGTTGACAAGTTGAACAAACGTCTACACCGGAATTATTACATAAGTGAAGGAAATCACGAGAGAGTTTGGAGAGAGCAGCATGCCCGGGGTGCCCTAGTCTTTTATGCCAAAGGTCGCCATCCGTGGTGAGGGAGAGAGTCGTCGAGGTGGAAGCGGTGTCGCCATAGAAGGGGTAGAGCGGTCCAGGACTATTGGAGCGATGAAGAAGACGCTTGGTTGCCAGATCCTTCACACCAAAACCAAAGGGATCAAACTCCACGGAGCACCAATTGTCAGTAGTAAATTTACGGATACCAATCAAATTCTGAACAATGGATGGAGTGACAAGGATATCATGCAGATGAAAATTATGTGGGGAGATGGTGGTGGAACCAGCAGCAACTACGGGTAACCTTTGGCCATTACCAACAACAATGCCAGAAGAATGATGCAAAGATGGAGAGTGACAGATGGAGAGGTTACCAGATTGCCCCGTCACGTGAGACGAAGCTGCCGTGTCCATGATCCAGTCGACGCCGCTGTTCGGGTGCTGCTGCGCGATGTTGATGTAGGCCTGATGAAGGAGCGCCTACTGGTCCCAACTTGTCGGCCCAGGCAGCGGAGGCGGGATGTCAGGGTGGACACGGTCCGGGCCGGTCCGGTCCCTCACCGAGCCACCCTTTGGACCGACCGGCAGCGGTCCGGACTGGACCGGACCGACCAGCCACGCGGTTCAGTTTTCACGGACCGGACCGGCGGCGGCAAAGCCCGGGCTGGACCGAGCGGACCGGCCAATAGCCACCGGCGGCGAGGTGCAGGGGGCAGCGGAGTTGTGGGCGACGTGCGCGAGTGCTGTTGCGAGGTGGGCGACATGCGCAAGCGGCGGCGGCAAGGTGGGCGATGTGCCGTCGAAAGTGCGTGGCTGTTAGCCATGAACCTTCCTTAGCAGTTTTTCTGTAGTATGCAACTAATGTAGGATGCGCATGAGCCCATGATTTCCGGAGTGCTAGCCTTGCCATAAATAGCGGATCAAACCTAACGTCGAGTTAGTGGTCAATGGCTCCGTGATTTTCGGATCGAGCCTTGTTTATGTTGTACTTTCTTTTACCTGTTCGACTGAATAAAAGTGCAGAAACTGAAGAGAGAGCAACGGAAGAGAGACCAACGTGCCGGCTGATGGACCTGATCATACGCTTCAACAAAATGAAAACGGCAGCATAGGATCACGGCGCGTGATTATAGCAGACGCTATTAAATCTATTGCCTTCCAAAAAGAAAACATTGTACTTTCCTGATCTGTTGGAAGCGGAAATCACGGTCGAGCATTTCTCCACAATCCGAGAATCATGGCAGATCGAGCGTTTATCCCAGTTGATGGCCTGTGTGCGTGCTGTGTTTAAACCGTCATCGTCGCCGCCTCTTTTTGCTGCCATGGCAGCGAAACCCGCAGCTATAACACTGCCGGTGCCAGGTCGAGAACACGAGATCATCGGCGGTGCACGCACGGCAGCGACGGCGAGAGGCTATGGCGCATGGTGAGGAGATGAAGGAAGAAGAGGGGAAGCTTGGGGACGCGGAGGTTCACCCGGGGGCTGCCGGTGGCCGCGATGACGAGGAACGGTGGCGACGATGACAGTGTTTTCTCGGTCCTCTCGGTCGGACCGGTCAAAGCCCGGACCGGACCGACAAATTTTCGGGCCCAATTTGACAGACCAGATCGGCCAGTTTCTCTAGCGGGCCAAGACCGAGCGAGCCACGAGCGGGCCGAAAAGCCCGCTCGGTACGCCCAGCCTGAGCGGGATGGCTGCATTGTACAGTGCCTGGTAGGGCGGTGCAGCGGTGTACGGCGCCTGGGGCGGTGAAGGAGCGGCGTACCCCCCTGATGGGAGTACATGACCGGATAGGCCTGCGTAGGAGCCGCCGGTCGCGGCCCAAGGACTCCAGCGGCGTTAGGAGGAACCCACGACGGACGGGGAAGCGCGACGCCGTATGGGGCGAAGAAACCCAGCCAAGGCGTGAGCGGGGCGGGTGCGGGCGCGCCATGGTTTCCATCACTGCGACCTCCATCGCCGCGGCCGTGCCCACGACTGCGGCCACGCCCACGACCGCCTTGTCCCTGGTCACCACGTCCGCCTGGCCCCTGGTCGTCGCGGCCACCGCGCCCCGGATCACCACGTCCGCCGGGGCCCTGGTCGTCGCGGCCGCTGCGCGCCGGATCGCCCGAGGGCTGATGATGAGGGCCCACCGAGCCGCCCTGGATGATCAGAGCCGAGGAACCCACGTCGAGGGCACGCCAGCGGATCTTGTCCTCAGTGTTGGAGAGCCGGGAGACAGCGATCTCGAACGCGGGGAGCGGGACCGTCTCGCCAAGGAGATCCCCGAGAGCGTGGAAGGGCTGGTTGAGGCCATGAAGGAGCTGCTCGGTGAGGTCGGGGTCGGAGACGGGCTTGCCGACATCGCCCAGGGCGGTGGCAAGGTTCTTCAGCCCGCGGGTGTACTCAGCGATCGACAGGTCACCCTGCTGTAAGTTGCGAAATTGCCGGCTGAGCTGAACAGACCGGGAGGCCCGATTGGCGAGGAAGAACCGCTCCAGGCGCTCCCAGATGGTGAGAGCTGTGGCGTCATCCGTCACGACGACGTCGAGCAGCGAGTTGACGACCGTGGCGTGGAACCACAGCTGGACGGAGACGTCAGCGCGACGCCACTCGGGATCGGCAGTGTCCACGAGGGAGGCCCACGCCGCATCGAGGTGGTCGAGGCCGTTGTACTTCAAGGCGACGGACAAGAAGAGATGGCGCCACCGGTGATAATTGTCCTGATCGGGGTCGAGGAGAAACCGGATGTAATTGGTGATGGTGCACGCATGAACGGAGAGAGAAGGGAGGGAGACTAGGGTGGGAGAGAAGGGAGGGAGACTAGGGTGGGAGAGAAGGTGGTGATAGCGCCGGCTGTGGTGGCTGAGAGGGCCGGTGAGGTCTGGCCAGAGGTAACAGGAAGGGCAGCAGAAGTAGTGGAGGGAAGAGTTGAGGATCCGGGCGCCGGGGCGGTGTTAGCCGGTTCCGGCCATGACTGCTCTGAATACCAAGCTAAAGAGTAATGAGCCACCGTAATCACTGACTGTATTCCATCTGAAGTGGTTACATATATAGAATAGAGGGAGAGAGATAAGGCAACGTGCAGGGGCACGCGCAGGTGGATGCACGGCCATGACTCGGGCTAGCCTACAGAACAGGACGCTACAGTTACAACAGAAACACAACGTATACATGTAGTTCAACACTCAGAACGGTAGGAGTGACCCAGTACGATCTGGAGCGGGGCGAGACAGGCTGGCAGGTCAGCCAGTACGGGCCAGCCGGGGCGGGACGAGCCGACCAGCGGGCCTGCCATCACGGGCGTGAGCTGTTCAGAGGGGCGGCCAAAGGCCCACGAGGCGAAGCCATGGAAGCGGAGACGGCCGGCGATTCAGACATCAAGGGAGTCGGACGGCTTGATGGCAGCCATGGCGGAAACGGAGTTCGGTGACCCGTGGAGGATTCAGGAAACTTGGCAAGTCACGGCGTCAGCGATTTGGAACGGCGAGTCAACTAGACGGAGCCGTGATGGGTCAAGGCGGAGGCACAGTGAGGGCAGTTCACATCAGCACGAGGCTGAGCCGCTGCGGAAGCAGTAATCGCAGCAGCGAGGCGAGTCACAAGAAGGTGACTCGTGGGAAGCAGGAAACGAGGCCATTGGCGGCTCAAGGCGGCAGTGTTGCGGAAGTAACCCGCCCGAGCAAAGCACGGGAGGACCGCGACGGGGGCGGCTCGCAACAGAAAGAAGTGACGACGGGCCGGCGACTCAGGAGCGGAGCTAGGCAGGTCAACGGGGCGAGGGCAGCTCGGGGCCGGTTACAGCGGTTGACGCCAAGGCGACGGAGACTCGTGGCTGCAGTGATCAAGCCGGCCCTGCCAGAGGTGCGGGCACATGTGAGGCCACGGAGGCGTTTCAGCGACTCGGGCGAATTGCAGACTCAGATGGCGAGTTACAGCGATGGCACAAGGCGGCAGAGGTAACTTGAAGATGATGAGCCGTCTAGGTGAGACGGCTCTGCTAGGTCGTGGGTGGCGCTAGGCGAGGCCGCGGCCTCGGCATCGGAGACAACCAAGCGGGTCGAGGCCAGAGCAACAAGGCGGCATGGCTGCTCTGGTCGAGCTCATATGAGCCCGAGTGGACTCCGAGCGGGGCGGAGCCGATTTGTGGGGACAGAGATGGCTCGAGACCTTAGAGGCGGGCCATTTAGACAGCAAAACGGCGAAGCACCGCTTGACGAAGTGACCCCGTCCGGCTTGAAGCAGCGGCAAAACAGCAGGCAGCTCGGAATTGCAGTACGTCGACGCAGGCCGGCGGAAGCGAGCTCAGCGACGGCGGCTCGGAGCGACTCGGAGCGAGTTGAGGTAGGTGGAGATGAGGTTGCGCGGGGTGACTCACGGCGACCGTCCGGCTTGCAAGGGGAGGCGACGCGCGATGGCGACTTGGAAAATCTGCAGCTCGTTATGAGATGGTGTTGCCGACTTGAAACGACCGGGGGCCGCGGCCGCTTGAGGGCACTGTCTGTGTTGGTGGTGCACCGCGTAGGTGAGGCGGCTCAACGACGCCGGATTCAAGGAATTGTGGGTTTATGAACCAGATTATCTATGAATAATATTTGAATCTTCTCTGAATTCTTTTATATATGATTGGTTTATCTTTGTAAATCTCTTTGAATTATCAGTTTGATTTCGCCTATTAGATTGATCTTTCTTGTAATGGGAGAAGTGCTTAGCTTTGGATTTAATCTTGCGGTGCTCGATCCCAGTGACAGAAAGGGAACCGACACGTATTGTATTGTTGTCATCGAGAATAAAAAGATGGGGTTTATATCATATTGCATGAGTTTATCCCTCTACATCATGTCATCTTCCTTAAAGCATTACTCTGTTCTTACGAACTTAATACTCTAGATGCCTGTTGGATAGCGGTCGATGTGTGGAGTAATAGTAGTAGATGCAGAATCGTTTCGGTCTACTTGTCACGGACGTGATGCCTATATACATGATCATACCTAGATATTCTCATAACTATGCTCAATTCTATCAATTGCTCGACAGTAATTTGTTTACCCACCATAATACTTATGCTCTTGAGAGAAGCCACTAGTGAAACCTATGGCCCCCGGGTCTATCTTCCATCATATTAATCTTCCAACACTTAGTTATTTCTTTTGCCGTTTATTTTACTTTGCATCTTTATTTCTCTTTATCATAAAAATACTAAAATATTATCTTATCATATCTATCAGATCTCACTCTCGTAAGTGACCGTGAAGGGCTTGACAACCCCTTTATCGCGTTGGTTGCGAGGTTCTTATTTGTTTGTGTAGGTGCATGGGACTTGAGCGTGATCTCCTACTGGATTGATACCCTGGTTCTAAAAAACTGAGGGAAATACTTACGCTACTTTGCTGCATCACCCTTTCCTCTTCAAGGAAAACCAATGCAGTGATCATGAGGTAGCAAGAAGGATTTCTGGCGCCGTTGCCGGGGACATTCGCGCCAAGTCAAGTCAAGATTTGACTCCCAACAACGAGTCATTTCTGGTGCCATTGCTAAATCAAGACATACCAAGTACCCATCACAAACTCTTATCCCTCGCATTACATTATTTGCCATTTGCCTCTCGTTTTCCTCTCCCCCACTTCACCCTTACCGTTTTATTCGCCCTTCTTCTATTCGTCTTTCCATTTTGATTTCTTACTTGGCTCGTTTGCTCGTTTGGTTGGTATAGTTGTTTATTTATTATTAAACAGAGAACCTAAGATCTATGGATCCCCATCCGCTTGCTAATCTTTTTAAGAGATCCAATTATGATAAACCAATTGCTAGTGACTTTTGTGCACTAGATTATCTTTATAAAGTTTTGCTTGAAATTCTTGAATCTGGAAATTGTGATGAAGTACTTTATGGAGTGATTCACGATGGATCTTTGAATAGAAAGCATGATTGCAATGATGATAGTATAAATTCTATTAATGTCAATTGTGCTTATAATATGCAAAACCCTAAGCTTGGGGATGCTAGTTTTGCTATGTCTACTACTTGTTGCAATGCTCATGATTGAGGTGATTCTTCTTATGATCTTGAAAATTTATTTAAGCCCCATGATGAATATGAGATTGATAATAGTGTTTGCAATATTATTGAAAGTGGTTTTGGAAGAGCGTCAACTTTAGATCCCACATATTTGGAGAACGTTCAATCTTATGAAATTTTTGATAAAAGTGGATTTGGAGAGGTCATGACTTTAGTTAATATTAATCCCACTATTTTGGAAGAGTGTCAACTTTGCATGCATGTGGATCATGTTGAAAATATTTTATGTGATAGCTATTTCGTTGAATTTGCTTATGATCCTACATATAATTATTATGAGAGAGGAAAATATGGTGGTAGAAATTTTCATATTACTAAATTACCTCTCGTTATGTTGAGATTGCTATTGTTTTTTTCCGCTTCCTTGCATATGCTAGTTTTTGCTTACCTTGATAATTTGTTTGCCTATAAGATGCCTATGCATAGGAAGTATGTTAGACTTAGATGTGTTTGTCACGTGTTTTATGATGCTCTCTTTATGCTTCAATTCTTGTCTTTCATGTGAGCATCATTGAAATATTATGCCTAGCTATAAGGCTTTAAAGAAAAGCGCTTGTTGGGAGATAACCCAATATTTTTCCTTGCTGTTATTCAATAAATAATTTATCTAGCCTCTGTTTTGGTTGTGTTTTTTTGTGTTTAATTAGTGTTTGTGCCAAGTAGAACCGTTGGGAAGACTTGGGGAAAGTCTTTTTGATCTTGCTGTAAAAACGGAAACTTTAGCGCTCATGAGAATTGCTGCCATTTTTATTTGGAAAGTTCTATTTAGTTAATTCTTTTTTCATATGATTAATAGATAAATTCCTCACGTCCAGCAAATTAATTTAGAATTTTTGGGGTTCCAGAAGTTTGCGTTAGCTACAGATTACTACAGACTGTTCAGTTTTTGACAAATTCTGTTTTTCTTGTGTTGTTTGCTTATTTTGATGAATCTATGGCTAGTAAAAGAGTTTATAAACCATAGATAAGTTGGAATACAGTAGGTTTAACAGCAATATGAATAAAGAATGAGTTCATTACAGTACCTTGAAGTGGTGTTTTGTTTTCTTTCGCTAACGGAGCTCACGAGATTTTCTATTTTGAGTTTTGTGTTGTGAAGTTTTCAAGTTTTGGGTAAGATTTGATGGATTATGGAACAAAGAGTGGAAAGAGCCTAAGCTTGGGGATGCCCATGGCACCCCAAGGTAAAATTCAAGGACACCAAAAAGCCTAAGCTTGGGGATGCCCCGGAAGGCATCCCCTCTTTCGTCTTCGTCTATCGGTAACTTTACTTGGAGCTATATTTTTATTCACCACATGATATGTGTTTTGCTTGGAGCGTCTTGTATGATCTGAGTCTTTGCTTTTTAGTTTACCACAATCATCCTTTCTGTACACACCTTTTGAGAGAGACTCACATGATTTGAAATTTATTAGAATAATCTATGTGCTTCACTTATATCTTTTGAGCTATATAGTTTTTGCTCTAGTGCTTCACTTAAATCTTTTAGAGCATGGTGGTGGATTTGTTTAATAGAAACTATTGTTCTCTCATGCTTCACTTATATTATTTTGAGAGTCCTTTAGAACAACATGGAAATTTGCTATAATATAAAAACTTTCATAGAAGTGCATTGAATACTATGAGAAGTTTGATACTTGATAATTTGTTTTGAGATATGGAGATGGTGATATTAGAGTCATGCTAGTTGAGTAGTTGTGAATTTGAGAAATACTTGTGTTGAAGTTTGTGATTCCCGTAGCATGCACGTATGGTGAACCGTTATGTGATGAAGTCGGAGCATGATTTATTTATTGATTGTCTTCCTTACGAGTGGCGGTCGGGGACAAGCGATGGTCTTTTCCTACCAATCTATCCCCCTAGGAGCATGCACGTAATATTTTGTTTCGATAACTAATAATTTTTTGCAATAAATAGGTGAGTTTTTTATGACTAGTGGTGAGTCCATGGATTATACGCACTCTCACTCTTCCACCATTGCTAGCCTCTCTAGTATCGCGCAACTTTCGCCGGTACCATAAACCCACCATATACCTTCCTCAAAACAGCCACCATACCTACCTATTATGGCATTTCCATAGCTATTCCGAGATATATTGTCATGCAACTTTCCACCATTCCGTTATTATGACGCGCTTCATCATTGTCATATTGCTTGCAGGATCATGTAGTTGACATCATATTTGTGGCAAAGTCACCATTCATAATTCTTCATACATGTCACTCATGCATCCTTGCGCATCCCGGTACACCGCCGGAGGCATTCACATAGAGTCATATTTTGTTCTAAGTATTGAGTTGTAATTTTTGAGTTGTAAGTAAATAAAGTGTGATGGTCATCATTATTAGAGCATTGTCCCAGTGAGGAAAGGATGATGGAGACTATGATTCCCCCACAAGTCAGGATGAGACTTCAGACGAAAAATAAAATTAAAAAAAGAAGAGAAAAGAGGCCAAAAAAAAGAAAGAAGGCCCAAATAAAAAATAAAAAATGAGAGAAAAAGAGAGAAGGGACAATGCTACTATCCTCTTTCCACACTTGTGCTTCAAAGTAGCACCATGTTCTTCATATAGAGAGTCTCCTATGATATCACTTTCATATACTAGTGGGAATTTTTTATTATAGAACTTGGCTTGTATATTCCAGTGATGGGCTTCCTCAAAATGCCCTTGGTCTTCATGAGCAAGCAAGTTGGATGCACACCCACTTAGTTTCTTTTGTTGAGCTTTCATATACTTATAGCTCTAGTGCATCCATTGCATGGCAATCCCTACTCACTCATATTGATGTCTATTGATGGGAATCTTCATAACCCGTTGATACGCCTAGTTGATGTGAGACTATCTTCTCCTTTTTGTCTTCTCCACAACCACCATTCTATTCCACCATAGTGTTATATCCATGGCTCACGCTCATGTATTGCGTGAAGATTGAAAAAGTTTGAGAATATCAAAAGTATGAAACAATTGCTTGGCTTGTCGTCGGGGTTGTGCATGATTTAAATATTTTGTGTGGTGAAGATAGAGCATACCCAGACTATATGATTTTGTAGGGATACTTCCTTTGGCCATGTTATTTTGAGAAGACATAATTTCTTAGTTAGTATGCTTGAAGTATTATTATTATGTCAATATTAAACTTTTATCTTGAATCTTTCGGATCTGAACATTCATGCCACAATAAAGAAAAAATACATTGAGAAATATGTTAGAAAGCATTCCACATCAAAAATTCTTCTTTTATCATTTACCTACTCGAGGACGAGCAGGAATTAAGCTTGGCAATGCTTGATACGTCTCCAACGTATCTATAATTTTTGAGTGCTCCATGCTATTATATTATCTATTTTGGATGTTAATGGGCTTTATTTTACACTTTTATATCATTTTTCGGACTAACCTACTAATCGGAGGCCCAGCCCAAATTGTTGTTTTTTGGCCTATTTTAGGGTTTCGAAGAAAAGGAATATCAAACGGAGTCCAAACGGAATGAAACCTTCGGGAACGTGATTTTCTCAACAAACGTGATCCGGGAGACTTGGAGTGGCTGTCAAGAAACAAGGGAGGAAGGCACAAGGCAGGGGGCGGGCCCTCCACCCTCGTGGGCCCTCCGTTGCTCCACCGACGTACTTCTTCCTCCTACATATATCCACGTACCCCCCAAACATCCAGGAGCACCACAAAAACCTAATTCCACCACCGCAACCTTCTGTAACCGAGAGATACCATCTTGGGGCCTTTTCCGGAGCTCCGTCGGAGGGGGCATTGATCACGGACGGCCTCTACATCAACTCCATGGCCTCTCCGATGATGTGTGAGTAGTTTACTTCAGACCTACGGGTCCATAGTTATTAGCTAGATGGCTTCTTCTCTCTCTTTGGATCTCAATACAAAGTTCTCCTCGATCTTCTTGGAGATCTATTCGATGTAGTCTTCTTTTGCGGTGTGTTTGTCGAGATCCAATGAATTGTGGGTTTATGATCTAGATTATCTATGAACAATATTTGAATCTTCTCTGAATTCTTTTGTGTATGATTGGTTTATCTTTGCAAGTCTCTTCGAATTATCAGTTTGGTTTGGCCTACTAGATTGATCTTTCTTGCAATGGGAGAAGTGCTTAGCTTTGGGTTCAATCTTGCGGTGCTCGATCCTAGTGACAGAAAGGAAACCGACACGTACTGTATTGTGGACATCGAGGGTAAAAAGATGGGGTTTATATCATATTGCATGATTTTACCCCTCTACATCATGTCATCTTCCTTAAAACATTACTTTGTTCTTATGAACTTAATACTCTAGATGCATGCTGGATAGCGGTCGATGTGTGGAGTAATAGTAGTAGATGTAGAATCGTTTTGGTCTACTTGTCACGGACGTGATGCCTATATACATGATCATACCTAGATATTCTCATAACTATGCTCAATTCTATCAATTGCTCAACAGTAATTCGTTTACCCACCGTAATACTTATGCTCTTGAGAGAAGCCACTAGTGAAACCAATGGCCCCCGAGTCTATCTTCCATCATATTAATCTTCCAACACTCAGTTATTTCCGTTGCCATTTATTTTACTTTGCATCTTTATTTATCTTTATCATAAAAATACCAAAAATATTATCTTATCATATCTATCAGATCTCACTCTCGTAAGTGATCGTGAAGGGCTTGACAACCCCTTTATCGCGTTGGTTGCGAGGTTCTTATTTGTTTGCGTAGGTGCGTGGGACTTGAGCATGATCTCATACTGGATTGATACCTTGGGTCTCAAAAACTGAGGGAAATACTTACGCTACTTTGCTGCATCACCCTTTCCTCTTCAAGGGAAAACCAACGCAGTGCTCAAGCGGTAGCAGGGGGGCAAGGGGGGACTTGCCCCCCCAAGTTTGGTGGGAGGCGCCCCACCCCTAGGGTTTTCGACCCTAGGCACCTTGGGACCTTGGGGGGTGCACCAGCCCACCAGGGGGCTGGTTCCCACCCTTGTTCAGCCCACTTGGCCCACCGGGGCAGGTGGCCCCACCCGGTGGACCCCCGGCCACCTTTCGGTGGTCCCGGTACAATACCGATAAGCCCCGAAATTATTCCGGCGACTGAAACTGGACTTCCCATATATAATTCTTCACCTCCGGACAATTACGGAACTCCTCGTGACGTCCAGGATCTCATCCGGGACTCCAAACAACCTTCGGTAACCACATACTATTTCCCATAACAACTCTAGCATCACCGAACCTTAAGTGTGTAGACCCTACGGGTTTGGGAACCATGCATACATGACCGAGACATCTCTCCAGCCAATAACCAACAAAGGGATCTGGATACCCATGTTGGCTCCCACATGTTCCATGACGATCTCATCGGATGAACCACGATGTCGAGGATTCAATCAATCCCGTATACAATTCCCTTTGTCCATCGGTATGTTACTTGCCCGAGATTCGATCGTCGGTATCTCTATACCTCGTTCAATATCGTTACCGGCAAGTCTCTTTACTTGTTCCGTAACGCATGATCCCATGGCTAACTCCTTAGACACATTGAGCTCATTACGATGATGCATTACCGAGTGGGCCCAGAGATACCTCTCCGTCATACGGAGTGACAAATCCCAGTCTCGATTCGTGCCAACCCAACAGACACTTTTGGAGATACCTGTAGTGCACCTTTATAGACACGCAGTTACGTTGTGACGTTTGGCACACCCAAAGCATTCATACGGTATCCGGGAGTTGCGCAATCTCATGGTCTAAGGAAATGACACTTGACATTAGAAAAGCTCTAGCAAACAAACTAAACAATCTTGCGCTATGCTTAGGATTGGGTCTTGTCCATCATATCATTCTCCCAATGATGTGATCCCATTATCAATGACATCGAATGTTCATGGTCAGGAAACCACAACCATCTATTGATCAACGAGCTAGTCAACTATAGGCTTACTATGGACATATTACGGTCTATGTATTCACTCATGTATTATGGTTTCCGGTTAATATAATTATAGCATCAACAATTGGCAATTATCATGAACAAGGAAATATAATAATAACCACTTTGTTATTGCCTCTAGGGCATATTTCCAACAGTCTCCCACTTGCACTAGAGACAATAATCTAGTTACATTGTGATGAATCGAACACCCATTGTGGAAAAGGTTTAGTCAATGGATCTGCGACGTTCAGATCCATATGCACTTTACAAATATCTATGTCTCCATCTTGAATATATTTATGAATGGAGTTGAAGCGACACTTGATATGCCTAGTCTTCTTGTGAAACCTGGGCTCCTTGGCAAGGGCAGTGGCTCTAGTGTTGTCACAGAAGAGAGTCATCGGGCCCGACGCATTGGGAATAACTCCTAGGTCGGTGATGAACTCCTTCATACAGACTACTTCCTCGCTGCCTCCGAGGTAACTATGTACTCCGCTTCACATGTAGATCACGCCACGACGCTTTGCTTGCAACTGCACCAGCTGACTGCCCCACCTTTTAAAATATACACGCATCCGGTTTGTGACTTGGAGTCATCCAGATCTGCGTCGAAACTAGCATCTACGTAACCCTTTATGACAAGCTCTTCGTCACCTCCATAAACGAGAAACATATCCTTAGTCCTTTTCAGATACTTTAGGATATTCTTGACCGATGTCCAGTGTTCCATACCGGGGTTACTTTGGTACCTCCCTACCAAACTTACGGCAAGGTTCACATCAGGTCTGGTACACAGCATGGCATACATAATAGACCATATGACTGAGGCATAGGGGATGACACCCATATTTTCTCCATCTTCTGCTGAGGTCGGGCATTGAGCCGTGCTCAATCTCACACCTTGCAATATAGGCAAGAACCCATTCTTGGACTGATCCATATTGAACTTCTTCAATATCTTGTCAAGGTATGTGCTTTGTGAAAGACCAATGAGGCATCTCAATCTATCTCTATAGATCTTGATGCCTAATATGTAAGCAGCTTCTCCAAGGTCCTTCATTCAAAAATACTTATTCAAGTAGGCCTTTATGCTTTCCAAAAGTTCTATATCATTTCCCATTAATAGTATGTCATCCACATACAATATGAGAAATGCTACAGAGCTCCCACTCACTTTCTTGTAAACACAGGCTTCTCCATAAGTCTGCATAAACCCAAACACTTTGATCATTTCATCAAAGCGAATGTTCCAACTCCGAGATGCTTGCACCAGCCCATAGATGGAGCGCTGGAGCTTGCATACCTTGTCAGCATTCTTAGGATCGACAAAACCTTCTGGCTGCATCATATACAATTCTTCCTTAAGGAAACCATTAAGGAATGCCATTTTGACGTCCATTTGCCATATCTCATAATCATAGAATGCAGCAATTGCTAACATGATTCAGACGGACTTCAGCTTTGCTACGGGTGAGAAGGTCTCATCGTAGTCAACCCCTTGAACTTGTTGATAACCCTTAGAGACAAGCCGAGCCTTATAGATGGTCACATTACCATCTACGTCAGGCTTCTTCGTCAAGATCCATTTATTCTCTATGGCTTGCCGATCATCGGAAAGTCTGTCAAAGTCCATACTTTGTTTTTGTTGGGGATCGTAGCAGAAATTTAAAATTTTCTATGCATCACCACGATCAATCTATGGAGTAATCTAGCAACGAGGGGAAGGGGAGTGCATCTACATACCCTTGTAGATCGCTAAGGGAAGCGTTACAAGAACACGGATGAAGGAGTCGTACTCGTAGCGATTCAGATCGCGGTTGATTCCGATCTAAGCGCCGAACAACGGCGCCTCCGCGTTCAACACACATGCAGCCCGGTGACGTCTCCCACGCCTTGATCCAGCAAGGGGAGAAGGAGAGGTTGGGAAGACTCCGTCCAGCAGCAGCACGACGGCGTGGTGGTGGTGGAGGAGCGCGGGACTCCAGCAGGGCTTCGCCAAGCACTATGAGAGACGAGGAGGGAGAGGGGTAGGGCTGCGCCAATAGCGAAGAACTTCGTGTGTTGGGCTGCCCCTTTGCCTCCACTATATATAGGGGGAGAGGGAGGGCTGCGCCCCCACCTAGGGTTTCCTCCCTAGGGGTGGCGGGAGCCCCAATCCCCATCTGGGGTGGCGGCCAAGTGGGGGGAGAGGGAGGCGCACCAGGCATGGGCCTTAGGGCCCATCTGCCCTTAGGGTTTGCCCCCTCTTCTCTCTAGGCGCATGGGCCTTGGTGGGGAGGCGCCCAGCCCACCTAGGGGCTGGTCCCTTCTCACACTTGGCCCATGTATGCCTCCGGGGCCCGTGGCCCCTCCCGAAGGACCCCCGGACCCCTCCGGTGGTCCCGGTACACTACCGGTGATGCCCGGAACACTTCCGGTGGCCAAAACCATACTTCCTATATATCAATATTTACCTCCGGACCATTCCGGAACTCCTCGTGATGTCCGGGATCTCATCCGGGACTCCGAACAACAGTCGGTAACCGCGTACATACTTTCCCTATAACCCTAGCGTCATCGAACCTTAAGTGTGTAGACCCTACGGGTTCGGGAGTCATGCAGACATGGCCGAGACAACTCTCCGGTCAATAATCAACAGCAGGATCTGGATACCCATGTTGGCTCCCACATGCTCCATGATGATCTCATCGAATGAACCATGATGTCAAGGATTCAATCAATCTCGTATACAATTCCCTTTGTCTATCGGTACGATACTTGCCCGAGATTCGATCGTCGGTATCCCGATACCTTGTTCAATCTCGTTACCGTCAAGTATCTTTACTCGTTCCGTAACACATCATCCCATGATCAACTCCTTGGTCACATTGTGCACATTATGATGATGTCCTACCGAGTCGGCCCAGAGATACCTCTCCGTTTACACGGAGTGACAAATCCCAGTCTCGATTCGTGCCAACCCAACAGACACTTTCGGAGATACCCGTAGTGCACCTTTATAGCCACCCAGTTACATTGTGATGTTTGGCACACCCAAAGCACTCCTACGGAATCCGGGAGTTGCACAATCTCATGGTCTAAGGAAATGATACTTGACATTAGAAAAGCTTTAGCATACGAACTACACGATCTTGTGCTAGGCTTAGGATTGGGTCTTATCCATCACATCATTCTCCTAATGATGTGATCCCGTTATCAACGACATCCAATGTCCATGGTCAGGAAACCGTAACCATCTATTGATGAACGAGCTAGTCAACTAGAGGCTTACTAGGGACATGGTGTTGTCTATGTATCCACACATGTATCTGAGTTTCCTATCAATACAATTCTAGCATGGATAATAAACGATTATCATGAACAATTAAATATAACAATAATAACTTAATATTATTGCCTCTAGGGCATATTTCCAACAGTCTCCCACTTGCACTAGAGTCAATAATCTAGCTCACATCGCCATGTGATTAACACTCACAGGTCACATCGCCATGTGACCAACATCCAAAGAGTTTACTAGAGTCAATAATCTAGTTCACATCACTATGTGATTAACACTCAATGAGTTCTGGGTTTGATCATGTTATGCTTGTGAGAGAGGTTGTAGTCAACGGGTCTGCAATATTCAGATCCCTATGTATTTCGCAAAACTTTATGTCATATCGTAGATGCTGCTACCATGTTCCACTTGGAGATATTCCAAATTGTTGCTCCATTATACGTATCCGGTATATCTACTCAGAGCTATCCGGATAGGTGTTAAGCTTGCATCGACGTAACTCTTTACGTAGAACTCTTTATCACCTCCATAACCGAGAAACATTTCCTTATTCCTCTAAGGATAATTTTGACCGCTATCTGGTGATCCACTCCTAGATCAGCTTTGCACCCTCTTTCCAAACATGTGGCAAGGCACACATCAGGTGTGGTACTCGGCATGGCATACCGTATAGAGCCTATGACGAAAGCATAGGGGACGACCTTCGTCCTTCCTCTTTCTTCTGCCGTGGTCAAGCTTTGAGTCTTACTCAACTTCACACCTTACAACTCAGGTAAGAACCCCTTCTTTGACTGATCTATTTTGAACTCCTTCAAAAACATGTCAAGGTGTGCTTTCTTTGATAGTATCATCAGGCGTCTTGATCTATCTCTATAGATCTTGATGCCCAATTTGTAAGCAGCTTTATCCAGGTCTTCCTTTGAAAATCACTCTTCAAACAACCGTTTATGCTTTCCAGAAATTCTACATTATTTCGGATCAACAATTTGTCAACCACATATACTGATCAGAAATGTTGTAGTGCTCCCACTCACTTTCTTGTAAATACAAGTTTCTAGCAAACATAGTATAAACCTAAAAGCTTTGATCACTCTATCAAAGCATATATTCCAACTCTGAGATGCTCGCTCTAGTCCATAGACGGATCGCTGGAGCTAGCATACCTTTTAGCATCCTTAGGATCGACAAAACCTTTTATTGTATCTCATACAACTTTTTCTTATGAAAACTGGTAAGAAAACTTGTTTTGACATCCATCTGTCAGATTTCATAATCGAAAAATACAGCTAATGCTAACATGATTCCGACGGACTTAAGCATCACTACGGGTGAGAAATTCTCATCGTAGTCCACTCCTTGAACTTGTGAAAAGACTCTTTCCCAAAAGTCGAGCTTCATAGACAGTAACATTACTGCCCACGTCCGTCTTCTTCTTAAAGATCCATTTATCTCAATGGCTTGCCGATCATCGGGCAAGTCCACCAAAGTCCATACTTTGTTCTGATACATGGATCCTATCTCAGATTTCATGGCTTCTAACCATTTGTCGGAATACGGGCCCACCATCGCTTCTCCATAGCTCATAGGTTCATTGTTGTCTAACAACATGATATCTAAGACAGGATTACCGTACCACTCAGGAGTAGTACATATCCTTGTCGACTTATGAGGTTCGATAGCAACTTGATCCGAAGCTTCATGATCACTATCATTAACTTCCTATTCAATAGATGTAGGCGCCACAGAAAACATCTTTCTTTGTTGCATCACTCTCTGGTTGAAGTAAAGGTTCGACATCCTCATCAAGTTCTATCTTCCTCCCACTCAATTCTTTCGAGAGAAACTCCTTCTCGAGAAAGGACCCGTTCTTAGTGACAAACAATTTGCCCTCGGATCTGAGATAGAAGGTATACCCAACTATCACCTTTGGGTATCCTATGAAGATGTGTTTGTCCGCTTTTGGGTTCGAGCTTCTCCGGCTGAAGCCTTAAGCATCGCAGCCCCAAACATTAAGAACGACAACTTTGGTTTCTTGCCAAACCATATTCATACGACGTTGTCTCAATGGACTTAGATAGTGTCCTATCTAAAGTGAATGCAGTTGTCTCTAATGCATAACCTAAAAATAATAGCGGTAGATCGGTAAGAGACATCATAGATCGCACCATATCTCATAAGGTTCGATTATGACATCCAGACACACCATTACGCTGTGGTGTTCCAGGTGGCTTCAACTGCGAAACAATTCCACAATGTCTTAAGTGATTGCCAAACTCATAACTCAGAAATTCTCGTCGATCAGATCGTAGGAATTTGATCTTCTTGTTATGATGGTTCTTAACTTCACTCTGAAATCGCTTGAACTTTTCAAATGTTTCAGACTTGTGCTTCATTAAGTAAATATACCTATATCTACTCAAATCGTTAGTGAAGATGAGAAAATAGTGATATCCACCACACGCTTCAATTCTCATTGGATCACACGCATCAGCATGTATGATTTCCAACAAGTCACTTGCCCGTTTCATTGTACCTGAAAACGGGGTCTTAGTCATCCTGCCCATGAGGCATGGCTCGCATGTGTCAAGTGATTCAAAATCAAGTGACTCCAAACATCCATCGACATGGAGTTTCTTCATGCATCTTACGCCAATATGACCTAAGCGGGAGTGCCACATGAAAGTGGTACTATCATTATTAACTTTACATCTTTTGGCGTGAACATGTGTATTACAACGACCGAGATTCAATGAACCATTCACATAGGGTGCATTACCATGAAAGGTATTATTCATGTAAACAGAATAACCATTATTCTCTAACTTAAATGAATAACCATATTGCAATGAACATGATCTAATCATATTCATGCTCAACGTAGACACCTGATAACATTTATCTAGGTTCAATACTAATCCTGAAGGCAGATGGAGCGTGCGATGGTGATCTCATCAACTTTGGAAACACTTCCAACACACATCGTCACCTCGCCCTTAGCCAGTCCCCGTTTAGTCCGTAGCTTTCGCTTCAAGTCACCAATAATAGCAACTGAACCGATATCCAATACCCAGGTGCTACCAGGAGTACTAGTGTGGTACACATTAATAACACGTATATACTTTGTTGAAGTTGCCAGCCTTCTTATCTACCATGCATTTGGAGTAATTCCGCTACCAGTGACCGTTCCCCTTACAATAGAAGCACTTAGTCTCGGGTTTGGGTTCAACCTTGGGTTCCTTCACTAGAGCGGCAACTGGCTTGCCATCCATGAAGTTTCCCTTCTAGCCCTTGCCCTTCTTGAAAACCAGTGGTCTTGTTAAACCATCAACACTTGATGCTCCTTCTTGATTTCCACCTTTTGCGGTCTTAAGCACCGCGAACAGCTCCGGGATCAACTCCATCCCTTGCATGTCATAGTTCATCACGAAGATCTAGTAGCTTAGTGATAGTGGCTAGAGAACTCTATCAATCACTATCTTATCTGGAAGTTTAACTCCCACTTGATTTAATTGATTGTAGCACCCAGACATTTTGAGCACATGCTCACTAGCTGAGCTATTCTCCTCCATCTTGTTCGCAAAAGAACTTGTCAGAGGTCTCATACCTCTCAACACGGGCATGATCCTGAAATCCCAATTTCAGCTCTTGGAACATCTCATATGTCTTATGGCATTCAAAACGTCATTGGATTCCCGATTCTAAGCCGTAAAGTATGGTGCACCAAACTATCAAGTAGTCATCAGGATGTGTCTGTCAGGTGTTCACAACTTCCACAGACAACGTTGTAGGGGTTTGCACATCAAGCGGTGCATCAAAGACGTAAGCCTTCTGTGTAGCAGTGAGGACACTCCTCAGACTATGGACCCAGTCCGCATCATTGCTTACAATATCTTTCAACTTGGTCTTTCTCTAGGAACGTATTGAAACAGGGAGCTACAACATGAGCCATTTATCTACAACATATTTGCAAATACAATTTAGACTATGTTCATGATAATTAAGTTCATCTAATCAAATTATTCAATGAACTCCCACTCAGATAGACATCCCTCTAGTCATCTAAGTGAAACATGATCCGAGTCAACTAGGCCGTGTCCGATCATCACGTGAGACGGACTAGTCAACATCAGTGAACATCTTCATGTTGATCGTATCTTCTATACGACTCATGCTCGACCTTTCGGTCTTTCGTGTTCCGAGGCCATGTCTGTACATGCTAGGCTCGTCAAGTCAACCTAAGTGTATTGCGTGTGTAAATCTGGCTTAAACCCATTGTATTCGAACGTTAGAATCTATCACACCCGATCATCACGTGGTGCTTCGAAACAACGAACCTTCGCAACGGTGCACAGTTAGGGGAACACTTTCTTGAAATTATTGCGAGGGATCATCTTATTTAAGCTACCGTCGTTCTAAGCAAATAAGATGTAAAACATGATAAACATCACATGCAATCAAATAGTGACATGATATGGCCAATATCATTTGCTCCTTTTGATCTCCATCTTCGGGGCTCCATGATCATCGTTGTCACCAGCATGACACCATGATCTCCATCATCATGATCTCCATCATCGTGTCTTCTTGAAGTTGTCTCGTCATCTATTACTTCTACTAGTATGGCTAACGCTTTAGCAATAAAGTAAAGTAATTACATGACGTTTATGTTGACACGCAGATCATAAATAAATTGAGACAACTCCTATGGCTCCTGCCGGTTGTCATACTCATCGACAAGCAAGTCGTGATTCCTATTACAAGAACATGATCAATCTCATACATCACATATATCATTCATCACATCCTTTTGGCCATATCACGTCACAAGGCATATGCTGCAAAAACAAGTTAGACGTCCTCTAATTGTTGTTGCAAGTTTTTATGTGGCTGCTATAGGTTTCTAGCAAGAACATTTCTTACCTACGCCAAAACCACAACGTGATATGCCAATTTCTATTTACCCTTCATAAGGACCCTTTTCATCGAATCCGATACGACTAAAGTGGGAGAGACAGACACCCGCTAGCCACCTTATGCAACTAGTGCATGTCAGTCGATGGAACCAGTCTCACGTAAGCGTACGTGTAAGGTCGGTCCGGGCCGCTTCATCCCACGATGCCGCCGAATCAAGATAAGACTAGTAACGGCAAGTAAATTGACAAAATCAACGCCCACAACAACTTGTGTTCTACTCGTGCATAGAAACTACGCATAGACCTAGCTCATGATGCCACTATTGGGGATCATAGCAGAAATTTAAAATTTTCTACGCATCACCAAGATCAATCTATGGAGTAATCTCACAATGAGGGGAAGGGGAGTGCATCTACATACCCTTGTATATCGCTAAGCGGAAGCGTTACAAGAACGCGGATGAAGGAGTTGTACTCGTAGCGAGTCAGATCGCGGTTGATTCCGATCTAAGCGTCGAACAACGGCGCCTCCGCGTTCAACACACGTGCAGCCCGGTGACGTCTCCCACGCCTTGATACAGCAAGGGGAGAAGGAGAGGTTGGGAAGACTCCGTCCAGCAGCAGCACGACGGCGTGGTGGTGGTGGAGGAGTGCGGGACTCCAGCAGGGCTTCGCCAAGCACTACGAGAGACGAGGAGGGAGAGGGTAGGGCTGCGCCAACAGGGGAAGAACTTCGTGTGTTGGGCTGCCCCTTTGCCTCCACTATATATAGGGGGAGAGGGAGGGCTGCGCCCCCACCTAGGGTTTCCACCATAGGGGTGGCGGCAGCCCCAATCCCCATCTGGGGTGGCGGCCAAGTGGGGGGGAGAGGGAGGCGCACCAGGCATGGGCCTTAGGGCCCATCTGCCCTTAGGGTTTGCCCCCTCTTCTCTCTAGGCGCATGGGCCTTGGTGGGGAGGCGCCCCAGCCCACCTAGGGGCTGGTCCCTTCTCACACTTGGCCCATGTATGCCTCCGGGGCCCGTGGCCCCTCTCGGAGGACCCCCGGACCCCTCCGGTGGTCCCGGTACACTACCGGTGATGCCCGGAACACTTCCGGTGGCCAAAACCATACTTCCTATATATCAATCTTTACCTCCGGACCATTCCGGAACTCCTCATGACGTCCGGGATCTCATCCGGGACTCCGAACAACATTTGGTAACCGTGTACATACTTTACCTATAACCCTAGCGTCATCGAACCTTAAGTGTGTAGACCCTACGGGTTCGGGAGTCATGCAGACATGGCCGAGACTACTCTCCGGTCAATAACCAACAGAGGGATCTGGATACCCATGTTGGCTCCCACATGCTCCACGACGATCTCATCGGATGAACCACGATGTCAAGGATTCAATCAATCCCGTATACAATTCCCTTTGTCTATCGGTACGATAGTTGTCCGAGATTCGATCGCCGGTATCCCGATACCTTGTTCAATCTCGTTACCGGCATGTCTCTTTACTCGTTCCGTAACACATCATCCCGTGATCAACTCCTTGGTCACATTGTGCACATTATGATGATGTCCTACCGAGTGGGCCAGAGATACCTCTCCGTTTACACGGAGTGACAAATCCCAGTCTCGATTCGTGCCAACCCAATAGACACTTTCGGAGATACCCGTAGTGCACCTTTATAGCCACCCAGTTACGTTGTGACGTTTGGCACACCCAAAGCACTCCTACAGTATCCGGGAGTTGCACAATCTCATGGTCTAAGGAAATGATACTTGACATTCGAAAAGCTTTAGCATACGAACTACACGATCTTGTGCTAGGCTTAGGATTGGGTCTTGTCCATCACACCATTCTCCTAATGATGTGATCCCGTTATCAACGACATCCAATGTCCATGGTCAGGAAATCGTAACCATCTATTGATCAACAAGCTAGTCAACTAGAGGCTTACTAGGGACATGGTGTTGTCTATGTATCCACACATGTATCTGAGTTTCCTATCAATACAATTCTAGCATCGATAATAAATGATTATCATGAACAATGAAATATATAATAATAACTAATTTATTATTGCCTCTAGGGCATATTTCCAACAGTTTTCATACATGGGTCCTATCTCGGATTTCATGGCCTCAAGCCATTTGTTGGAATACGGGCCCGCCGTCGCTTCTTCATAGTTTGAACATTCATCGTTGTCTAACAACATGATTTCCAGGACAGGGTTGCCATACCACTCTGGTGCGGAACGTGTCCTCGTGGACCTACGAAGTTCGGTCCGAAATTTCATGATCATCATGAACTTCCTCTCTAGTCGGTGCAGGCACCACAGAAACATCTTCCTGAGCTGCGCTACTCTCCGGTTCAAGAGGCAGTATCTCATCAAGTTCTACTTTCCTCCCACTTACATTTTTTGAGAGAAACTCTTTCTCCAGAAAGGATCCATTCTTGGCAACAAAGATCTTGTCTTAGGATCTGAGGTAGAAGGTATACCAAATAGTTTCCGTAGGGTATCCTATGAAGACGCATTTTTCCGACTTGGGTTCGAGCTTTTCAGGTTGACGTTTCTTGACATAAGCATTGCATCCCCGAACTTTCAGAAATGACAGCTTAGGTTTCTTCCCAAACCATAATTCATACGGTGTCGTCTCAACATATTTCGACAGAGCCCTGTTTAAAGTGAATGCGGCAGTCTCTAAAGTATAACCTCAAAATGATAATGGTAGATCGATAAGAGACATCATAGATCGCACCATATCTAATAGAGTGCGATTAAGATGTTCGGGCACACCATTACGCTGAGGTGTTCCAGGCAGTGTGAGTTGTGAAACAATTCCACATTTCTTTAGGTGCGTTCCAAACTCGTGACTCAAATATTCTCCTCCATGATCTGATCGTAGGAACTTTATTTTCTTCTCACGTTGATTCTCTACCTCACTCTGAAATTCCTTGAACTTTTCAAAAGTCTTAGACTTGTGTTTCATTAAGTAGACATACCCATATCTACTTAAGTCATCAGTGAGGATGAGAACATAACACTACTAGAAAAACCCCTACTAATGGCGCACCTAGTATGGCCATTAATGGCGCATCTGTGGTGCGCCACTAACAGCACGCCATTAGTAATTTTTACTAATGGGGCACCAGTGGTGCGCCATTAGTATCTGGTATACTAATGGCGCACCACTGGTGCGCCATTAGTATAGGCCACGATGCGCCATTAGTATGCCTCCCAGGGGCCATGTATACCCAGGTGCTTTGGATACTAATGGCGCACCACAACTGGATGCGCCATTAGTAACCGCGGCATACTAATGGCGCACTGTCCTGTGATGCGCCATTAGTGATGCGCCATTTTGAATCTAGATCTGGATCGTGATTTTTTGCCCATTTTTTGCTCATTTTTTTGCTTGTTTTTTGGCACGACATTATTTCAAATTTTGTTCCTGTTTTTGGATCTTGTTGCCATGGTCTTTTGCCGGAGAGGAGTTCGCCGGAGAGGAGGAGGAGGAGGTCGCTGGAGAGGAGGAAGGAGAAACCATGAGGGGATGGGAGGAGCTCACTGGAG